>NW_020451182.1:2059920-2338972 GCF_003343035.1 Apteryx rowi
GCCGGCCCTGCGCTCTCCGCTTGGGGCTGCGAGCGCTCCCTCGTGGGGAAGGCAAGGGCAAAGCGAGCAGGGGAAAAACCTCGGTCTGGGAGGGGGCTTATCCAAACCAACGCGGGGGGCTCACTCACTGAGGGGCTTTACCACAGCCTGGCTCTGAGGGATGCCTCATCTTCCCAGCAGCAAAATAAAGGGGGGTCGAGAAAAGGCTACCACTCAGGACCTAGTTTCTGTGCTACCTAGAGCAAGGGGTTGCACAGCTAGCAATTGTTAAATAGCTGCTTACAGTCCAAAACACATCTCGGGGCACATTTAAATGCCCAGAAAAACATTCAGGGAAAGGTTCTTAATGGAGGCTGGCTCTAAAGTGAGGATCTGGGGGACTGACCACTCAGTCATATTCACCATAGGGAAGCTGAATTCCCACTCCTCTAAGGAACGGGAATTCCTTTGAAAAGCTCCTCAGTGTTTTTATGCCTGAATCTCCATGTTTAGGATAGTGACAATTTTCTATAGGAAAAAAATGTATTCAACAGACCGCAGTTATGACACTTACATACATATCTACTTTTCACCTCTTTATCCTCAATCACTACTTTTTCCCTCAAAAAAACCCCCCAAAAATCTGCAAGAAACAAAACCACACACAAAAAAAATTACCGCATGTTTCTGGCAGTCAGAATCTGTGGTAATTTGCAGCTCTCTCCTTCAGAACTGCTGCCTGTGAACCTTAAAACTACTTGTCTCAACAGAAATTGGTTTGCAGGTAGAAGAATAAATCTCAATAGAGCAGAATTTATAAGACAGTACAAGAAGAATTTAAATTCATTCAACTTCATGTTGAGGACTTTGCTTTGTAAGACAGTATCTTATATGTCAGTTTTTGCTTTTGGGATCTTTGTTATTTAAACTGATGAGCAATAACTACCTTTTCTTTTTAGTCTCCGTCACTGGAAACAAGTTAACAATTTCCTACAACATAAAATGAAGCTCAATAAAGAGTAAAAACTCCAAGTGAAAAATACTTCAAAAAATCTTGAAAAATCATACCTACTCTTGTTTGTAATGTGTGAAATTATTACAAGTATGTTCACTATGAGGACTATTGATAGATGACTCACAATTTAGCTAAATTCAATAAACCACATACTGTGCCTATCCCGGTAGGTGACTCATGCATTTTGTATTTCAAGTATCAAATGTTTGCCAAAAACAGTATTTAAAAAAAGTAGGAAAATTGTTCAAAAGGGCTTGTGAATAGGTTGGGACTACCCACAGGCAGCTCTTACTTGTGTTCTGGCCACTTACGTAGGATTTCATGGCATTACTGTAGTATTTTGTAAGAAAGAGAGCTTAGCGACAGCAACCCCACCTTACGTACTTCATACTCTTTTTCTCACATGTATTGCACCTTCTTTAAATACACACACATTAGCATTTAATGCAATACTTTAAAACAGTCGTGCTTTAAAGAGAAAAGCCTGCAGAGTAAACACTTTCCCCATAGAGTCACTGCTCAGTAATTTTATACATTTCCTAATTTTCCTAGCATTGTGCTTTACACTTCTAAAATTGATTGTAAAAAAATAAAACAATCTCAAAAGAGATATTCCGTTGATCTCTGGATACCGTATAATAGTATTTTAAATGGAACAACTCAATCTAAAAGAGGCAGAATTGGGCCCACAGGAAGGAATAAGTTTCAGTCCCGGTATTGACACATACTGACAGCTGTTTCACCAGCCTGCAGGGAAGCAAAGGAGGCTACTACATGCCAATGACTCTCAGTAGTTTAGCTTAGACTTTAGGCAGTTTTCCAAACTCATTCATATAGACTTCAGAAGAAGTCTGGATGTTATTTTTAGTTTTGAGCAGGAGCTGTCTGATCCCTGAATACCTTGCACTTTGTATGCACAACATCCACACATCATAAACTCTTTTTTGAGGGCAGGGATATGGCCACAACCATGCACCGGAAAGAATAATCATCTTTTCTCCAGGGCCTGTCAATTGTATATATTTATAGCTAGTGGGACTTAAGGTGACTATTGTCTATGTGACTCAGTTCTCTTTATTATAGATATGTCTATATTATAGATATTTTTAAATGTCCAGTCACTCTTTTTAACAGGTATCAAACAGTGCAGGGTCCTGTCCTTATATGTCAAAAGCAGTTAATGCAGACCTCAAAAGCAGGGTTAGGAGGGCTGCTCAAGCTCCTGTCATTGTTACAGTGAAAAGCACCCACTTCCCAGAATAATTCCATGTGCTCCAGTAGTACTAGTCATTGACAATAGAATTACTCAACATAAACTCAGAGGAAATATCAGCACCTAAATTTAAGCAGGCCAGTCCTTTTCTTCAACATGTTCTACAAAAAATCTTAGAAATGCAATCCATACTCACTTGAAAAGAAAAAAAAGATGTTTTTACTGATTTTCTCTGTATCTTTTTTTCTCAGTATGCCTTTGACACTTTTCTTGCTGAGTTAGCTCTTATTCTGACTTAACTGAGTCCCTTCTGATCCCTAGAAAAAGCCAACACTACATCATCTGAAAATAAATGAACTCCAAGTTCATGTTGACTAGGGATATATTAAGTCCACAGAGTCAAACGTACAACTTTCATATACGTAGAAGCGGTAAAACTAAGCATATATTGAGCTCTGAACTTTAATTTTATTCATTAAAAAAACTGGCACGGAGCATATTTTATTCATTGTTTTGTAAACCACTTCACATTTGCACCCTATTTTTCTTGCAAAAAACTATCAAAAGAACTCACATCAAAAAGTATTGCAGGGAAACATTTGATCTATTTTATTGTCATTTAATGAAATTTAGCATCCAGAAAACAAGTAGGAGAGACAGCATCAATGTGCTCAGACAATTCTCCATAGGCTTTTAGCAATTCCTTTGTAAGAGCATCATTAGTTTGCTGCCTATGAAATTATCAAAATTGATCTCTTTGTATTGATATGGGTCCAAGTTATGCTACTTGAAGGAAATATTAAATTGTAAACAGACAAGCAATATATACTTTTCTAGTAATAAAATCTTAGCCAATTGTTCCACATAGGGAGGAATGCATACACATTATTGAAAATTTTAAACAGCGCACAGAGTATTTTTAAAGACTAAGGCATTTATGCACATGGGAGATCATATTAGTTGTCAAATGATGACAGTTGAAATATTAGCATTATTAACAAGTGGCCAGAGTATTGTTTTACTATCCATGCATCATGCTAGAATGCTATTTAACATCAGAGACTCAATATTTATCAAGAGCTTTTGATTTAATAATATCCAGTATAACAGTACTCCACAGTTTCCATTAGTTTGATTGAATGTTATATCTGTCTAAGCACACCAAGCATTAGGCGCTTCAGTGAAAGTCACTTGTAATAGAGAAAAATAAAATGCATGAATATTTCATTAGTAGATGAATACCCATCAAAACTTTACTTGAAATGCTTGAAAGTACCTACTGAATATTTTCCAGTTATTTCATAAAACAGAGATGGTTGTAATGCTGCTGTTGAAACAGGAAAAATCTATTAGATCATTTAACATACTAAAACAATTATGGTAYAATTATAAGGAACATAATTATATGTTCTTGATGTCTTTAATTGTGCAAGCCTTACTAATTAAAATTAGAAATTCAATCAAAACAAATTATGCTTTAAAATTTAAAGAAGAACTTAAAGAGAAAGATCACATTTCCCAAGCCAAACAATTACGACTTTGAATTCTGCCTGATATTAGACAAACTATTCACAAGCATGTTTGCTGTTTCTCTCTTTCCATCTCCTATATGCATGTATTCAGTGTATTTGGAGATATATATATCTCAAATAACCTACCCTTAAAGTTATAATGTCATTTTTGCTTGAGCCAAAATCCAGTACAGACTCTTGTGGCTTTTGGACTAAAAGTGAAAGGAAGAGATTTATACTGTGCCCACTGTGGTTTTTGCAAGGCACTGCATTGTGCATAAACATACTGTAAGATTCAGGTCTCCAAATCTATTCCCACATTTGTTGTTTTTTTTCCTCAAACTGAGTAACTCCATTACTCCTCAGCTCTCAGGCCCATGGAGTATTTATAGGACAAACAAAATTTGGGGGGTGAAAAGTTCCATTCTTTTGGAAAGCTTAGACACGTATCATGTTAGGAAGAGAATCAAACATGAGTTAGACAGACACTTACCAAAAAATATTATTCTTTTGGAAAAATACATTTTCTGCTGAACTGGAATTAGCATAATCACTTCAATTTTGTTTTCATTTTCAGTTTTCTACTAGAAAAGTATTTCTTTGAGGATCAAGCTGGTTCTAATCAAAATATATAGGTTATTTTGCAAGCAGTGTGTTTCACATCAAACATACATCTGTGTGTCTCCTGAAGTTACTGTTGGGCTTTGTAGGAAGTATGGCCCGGGTACTTCTAGCCCCCATACTTCTACATGGACTGGACTCCCAAGTGGTGGGTTACATTTCACCAGATGCCCTACAGTGTTGACCTGACTGAACCATCAAGCTGCGCCCCAGGAGTACAGCACACATAGTGCATCCCAGGGAAATGCGGTACCACGACTAGCCCATCCAATAGAATGGGCACGAGCATTTCAAAACCTTGGGGAACCAGAGATTAATGTTTAATCCAAAAGCAACAAACATACCCATATTGGAGTACTAGAGATTTGGCAGTTTGTCATAAACTAAAACAAATTTCAAATCATTGGAATTTCTCATGGAATGAAAATTCCCCATTTTCAGCTAGCTCTGGTCCTAGCCCAGTCTGATGAGCGTATATATTTGCTTTTGCATTCCACTGAGACTCTGAGAATAATTGTAGCAAATCATTCTGTGGAGGATAAAAAGAAAAATAAGTTCAGTTAGTTAAAACATTGCATTAAAGAGATCAGTATAATAAACCTTAGGAAAGCAAATTTCCACTTAAAACATATATCAGTCAAATACTGTTTAAAACCTATGTTTTATATTTTATTTCTACTAGGACTGGACCCTAACAAAAGTATTTAGATGCATTCCTCAGTCATAAGAAAAAAAAATTAAGAATGGCATCATCATTCACAAGAATAGCGAAAATGAAAACCTGTGAGAACTTGGCTCCTCTCTTTTGAAAACAAAGCAACATACAGAGTAAGCCCTGAACTTATTCCAATTTATATTTTTTTGCTTTCATTAGTTTCTGCTCACTTCCTTCAGTTAACCGAAATGGAACTGCTGTCAGAAGAAGATTTTGGCTATCTCCCCCTGCTCTTTCCTTTTAAGCAGATACATATATTCAAAGGTAAAGCCACAAAAAACAGAATTTCAGCAGTGGTCCAGACCCAAGACTATATGCACCTGAGAACATGATCCAAAACTTTCTGAAACCCAAAAGATGGTTCTGCCAAAGATAAGATCAAACATGATCAAAAGGGCAACTAGGCTACATACAGTTGTTAAATTGCACATTACTTTTACCTTCAAGTGACAGAACTGTCTGACTGGTGACAATAATTAGAAATGGGAATGCCTGCTTTCATAAAACTCTCTGAAAAAAAAGTTGAATAGGTAAAAGGAATGGTGTAAAATGGCAAAGACTGTAGCAGAGCTTCCTACCTCACATTTTTCTTAGTTTCAGTAGAAAAAAATTAAGTTGTTGGAATCCAGTATCTACATAGACAGCACCTAAGCAGCATAGCCAGCAATTTTAACTATAAAAATCCTAATTGCGTTACTGTAATACATCTTGCTGAGCACTGAGGGCATGGGTCAGTGCCCTAAGCATAGGAGCCTATTGCTATTTGGGAAACTGTAAGTTATTCAACATATCCTCAGGCAGGCAGATAAAACTGAAGATGTGTAGGAGACCTGCACCTTCTGGAAAGGCAGCTGGAGGCTACTCTGCAGCACCGCATATAACACTGGGTGACTCTGTTTAGTCAGTTGAATCCCACCATATCTGTCCAGCTAGGGCCTGCCTAGCTAGAGGCGAAGGTAGCTGCATTTTGGTCAGCTCAAATGCATGTTTAAGCACTTTGGAGTGAAAGACTCCAAAACAATGTAAAATATAATAAACACTAGAATAGGTCACACAATTACAGGCCAAGTTAATCCATATTCACGTTCAAGATAATCTTAGTGTTGGGACTATGACCTTTCAAAAGTCTTAACTGATCATTAAAAAAGCTATTACTTTAGATCCAAGTATATGCCTAGAAAGGCTTGGCCTTACCAGAGCAACCACAGCAGTGATGAGGGCCAGGAAAACTGGCGAATATTTTTCACAGAATAATTGCATCAGAGTATTTGAATTGTCAAAATTCAGACAACTCTTAGCATAATTTGATTAATCAACACCTCCTTAGTGAATAAAGAGTCTCTCATGCTATCAGAGGTTGAATGGGTACAAGAGATGTGCTGGGAAATGACAGAAAATTGACCGACTACCACAGAAACAAATCTGTCAGGTCCCACACATACATGATTGCTTTTTATTTCAGGTGCTGTTCCGTTGTTTCATGGAGGCAAAAAAATGATGGGACATCTTGATTTTCCATATATGCTCCTGAAGCATAGTAGCATAATGCCTTCAGTGTTATATGATAATATATCACTGGTGTGGTAGGGCTGCTTAGTCTCTCTTTCTCCCTTCAACTCACAATGTTTTCTGGTGTGACTGGAATATGGAAAACTGTTTGTTCTCTTATAGTTTTTCCCTAATAATTTTCTCACTACTCTTCACTCCTCTTCTTTCTGTAACCGGATAGGATTAATTTTTTTAAATATATTTTTGTACATATTTTATTTTCATATGGTCATCTGTGCCACAAAGTAGGCTTCTGTTGCTTCATGTTAGTTGTGAATGCATTAGTGGAAAATGTCAAAAGAAGAAAACATGCTTTTTTTTTTTTTTAAGTACTGGTTATAACAACATATTTTCTAAAACCCAATATCTTCTTTCCTCCCTTAAAGAACATCCAAAATACCTCTGTGGCACTGGCATGCATTTTGCTGGGATTTGGAGTGGTTGCACACAGAGATAAATAAATAAATAAATAAGTAGTAATAATAATAAAAAAAGCTATATCCATTTCACTTTGAAACAAATGATTACAGAGCAGCTGATTACAATTTGAGAGAAAAGGTACAAAAGGCAAAATGCTAGTTGTAGCAATTGGAGTGAATTAACTGGGGTGCTCAGGCATGCTCTCAAGAAATGTAGTGACCTGTGGAAGGAGTTTCAGTGGTGTGAAAACTTGCATTGTGTTTCTTCAGCACACAGAAAAGCGATCTTCCTGATTTTCCCCAAAGTAGCAAAGCCATCAGATATTTTAGCAGTCTGTTGCCTGCTAAAAGAGATGGGGAAAAAGGTAGAAAGCACAGAAACAAGGGAAAAAAAAATCAGAAGCACCTTCAACATGTGCCAATACATTATCAAGAAATATATTTATTTCTTTTAAGTTTTGTCTTAAAATTGAATTTTTCCTTCAATTCAAATTAATTTTCCAAAATACTTTTGGAAGAAAAAGTAGTAATAATTTTTACTTAGCTTACTTGACAAAGAAAGGGAAAATTAGGCCATTTTGAATGCTACATGTGACTCAGACTGAGTTTCTCTTCAAAGTTTTTTCTAATCTTTACACAATTATTTCAGCCATTTAAAAGCCTTTGTTAGATAGAAACTCAAATGTCAACTCAGGAAATTTCAGCACATACACTAACCATTTTAAAAGTTTTTTTTTCTCTTTTTTTTCCTCACAACCTGTTGCTATATTATTTACAGTTGCTTAGATACTTACCCGTAACATCTTCAGCCAATACATCACCAAGATAAGAATGATGAATTTCTGCAGGGATATGTGGGAGATTTCCAAACCCATGAGTCTGAAAGAGTCCAGCTTTAATTTTTAGCTTTGAAGATATTCATCTAAATTATTTTTTTCAGTATTATTATTAATGAGCCAAGTTTGAGCTTAGATGCGTGTGGACTGCTTTCTGTGGTTTCTGTGAGGAT
The DNA here is from genome assembly GCF_003343035.1 of Apteryx rowi. Lineage (NCBI taxonomy): Eukaryota > Metazoa > Chordata > Aves > Apterygiformes > Apterygidae > Apteryx > Apteryx rowi. The sequence continues at coordinate 2,067,951 of NW_020451182.1, forward strand.
CTTGCATTACCACAAGGTTTGACCACACAATTCTCCCATTGCATTTGCTCCTCCAGTAGTAGCAGCCTTTTTTCCTGAGGCAGCCAGTGAACAAACGTGAGGTGGGARGAGGCAACATTAGTTCCTCACACTTTTACAGGTCTTCTATTTCCCTCCACAAGGAGCAGAGAGAATCGAGCCCAGACCTTGTTCTCACCTCCATCCAGCATATCTTATAGAGTATGAACTGCAGAGCTCTGAGCAGCCACAGCCTGATAAAGGCAGGAGGACTTTCAGATGGGGCTCCAGAAGAGGATATGAAGGGTAGCGACTAGTCAACTGGTCCTGGTCCGATCTTCCTTTCAAGTCTCCAGCCATTAGCAAGGATGTCTAATCATAACTTAGATCTCTGCAGGGCTTTCTTTCTTTCTGCATGTTTTCATCCTCAGCAGGAGCTGAAAGTCTTCCTGGAGGTGGTGCTTTATGTCCGATGTCTCTCCAGGTCACCTTCAGCATTCAGCTCTAGATATGTCCCAGAAGGGTTTCTGTCCTTGTGGAAGCTATCATTTCCTCAGCCTACCTATTCACACAGTTTCAGTCTTAAGAGGAGCAGCATCAACTATTACTTATTACACAAGGTCCTCTGTTTTTTTGAGTGTGTAGTGACTGTCCAGTATTTACATCATTCTTTGAAAGTGGAAAGGCAAGGAGAGAAAGGCCTAGTCAGCAGAGGTTTGGAGAGAAGCACAGCACCTCTTCACTATCTTGTTTACTTCTTTGGCTCCAAACCTAACAAAACCGACAAGAAGCATTTTTTATGTTTAAAGCCAATTTGACCCATGTTTTAATAATGTAATTAAGTATCTTGAGTAAACAAAATACGAGTCTAGAAGGTGAATTACCTATATTGGCCTTAAGACCTACTGCATTAACCACATGTTCATTTTTCCTCACTTATGCAGTGCTAGCTATACCTTCATATTTAGATGCAAGGATTTCAATATTTGCCAAAGTATTGCAGTACAATAGAAGAAAGCAATCTTCTTTAATACAGTTTATCCAGTTATCATACAGAAGATTCCCTCAAGAACAAGCCTGTTTTTTCACAAATTAAGTCTTATTTGCTTAAAGCTTTTCATCAGTGCTATATTTTCATAAAAATTAACAATGTGACAGATAACAAGAACGTAATATGCTATACTGGGATAGTGACAAACCAAAGTGCTTACCCTTCAGACATCATTCAGATCAGACATGAAAAGGGAAGACACGCTAAATTAATTTAGAAATCAGAGCACCCTAACATTATGACCAAGATCACCAACTTGGAGAATGAGTTGTTAAATATTCGAAGCAGTTAATTCTCACAGTTTGAGTGAGAGATAGTCCCATATTGAAATGACACTATCACAAAATTGAAAGGTAAAGTCGATATGTGTTGTGGTTAAATAAACATCATGGAGACCTCCCAAGGTAGAGATAACATTTTCTTATGTATTCACTTATCAATTGTAACTGATAATGCATTATAAAACACTGTAAAACACTGGCATATTAATAGAACCGAAAGCCCAAATTCAGGCTCTAGGCTCCAGCCTGACAGCTGAAAGCATAAACAACACAGACTCTCAGGTCTACATTACCTCCCTCAACTTCCCTCACATTTGATTACCAAAATAACAGTAATAGTCCCATTGCAGCATAAAAGCCTTCGCGGTTCTAATATATAATCTCAGTTATAACAGTGCTTAACTGTGATAGAGGCTCTGTATGACCAGCGCTCTATGCAAGCAAACAGGAAGAAAGAGTGACTGCCCCCAAAGCTTATTTTTCCAAGAGACAACTGGGAGAACAGAAGGAACAGCAGAGGGGCTACTTCCCTGAGAAGGATTTCACTCTTCAAGAGGTGAAAAAAAAAGAGCTATAGATGATATAGGAAGAGATATCAAGTCTCTCCTCCTTCAAAGGATGTTCAAAGAGGCCAGATGTTAACAACAGTAGAAAAAGTACAAGCCAAAAGTAGAAAAGTACAAGCCTCCAGTGAGGGTAAGTCCCTGTCCTCAGCATTAATGCTTTTCCTTGGCCACTGTTAAGGCTGGAAGGTGCACTTAGTGTTATGGCTAGCTATATCAGAGCAGGAATAGCTTTCCGACAATATTCATTTATCATATTTTGTAAAACACTGTGATTTGGTCCACTCTTGAGGACCTAGCTCTTAAGGGAAAATAACAGCATGAAACCTGTGGCTGATGTGCTCCTAACGGAGATCGTGTCAGTGTTTTTTTTCAGTTCTTCCTCTGCAAACCAAAATCTCCACTACATTGGACATTCATGGTTTGTTTTTCAACAAAAACAGGTCTCAAAACTGCAATTGCAGTTAAGTAAATTTTGATTTGCCCACCTGTGGGACATCCCAGTTCCCATTAGTAATGGAATCCTCCTCTATTTTATCAACTAAAACCAAAGAAACTAAAGCACTAGAGCTCTATTTGTTTTCACTCTTGTTTTTTGCATTCACTCCTTTCATTCTCATTACACCTTCTGCAGTTTTCATTTTGTAATATGCAATGTAATACCCTCTCAGGGACATGGCTGTTTGTTATCAGAAACATGGGCTATACAACGGCCTGGAAAAATATCCATGGGCCTCTTGACTCCACCACTAAGTCAAAACCTCAAGATTCCTACTAGAAGGGATTGTTGAAGGCTGTTGGATGTTTTTCTTCTGACTCAATGCAAAGCAGTATGTCTTCCCTATGTCCATCTACTCCTGTTAACCTTGTAGCTATAGAGAGGTTAATATTTTTTAGCTCTTTGTTTTGATAAACAGCAAATTCATAAGCATTTGGGAAAGACTGGAAGGCAATAATTATAATCAGATCAGTGGCATTCATCTGGGGACAGATTCTAGGAAATGCTGACATACTCAGTTCACGGACTACTGAAAGCTGACAGTACTCAGCACATTGCATGAGTAAGCCATCCCATTATTTTTGTTCTGAGTCTTTTGATATAAATGTAGTACCTACTTAATCCAGGAATGTAAAGCTGCTTCAGTGAGCGCTTTGTCTCCATTCTCTTTCTACTTGTAAATGAAATCACACATGTTAAGCAAATCCCCTCTTGTATAGAGTTATTATTATAGGTACAGAAGAATACTGAAAAAAATCTCTGAAGGATTTGCTAAAACCTTTAAAAGATATTTAGTTTGATGTTATATATTAGCATTCTTGCAAATATTTAAGCAAATTAATTCCTTATAAAGTACATCCACTCTAAAATGAAAAAAATAAGGAGGCTATTAATAAGAACCTTGATTTTTTTTATAATTGCAATTATTCATCAGGAAATCCAAATAAATAATCAGTAAATTTTATCAGAACAGGTTGGACTTTTAATATCAAAGATCTCATTGAAGAACAAAATTTGAAGAACAAAAATTATTAGATGTTCTGCAAATAATTTAGGAGAATGAGTATATTTGAAAGATTCTTTGCAAATGGTATATGACCAGAAACAGAAGCAAAACAAATATGTTAAATAATTTGTAATGAATTCTGTAGCAAATTCAAATTTGGTTCAGCATGACTGATGTTTGAAGTGCTAGTTTGAATTTTCTCTTTTAAATAGTTAAACTTTATGGAACTGGAACAGATCTCGGTCCAGTGTCTGGAGACTTTTTGGTATGGGGTTTTGAAAGCTTTTCATCTTCCACATTAGTAAGACCTAGTGGAGCTAAAGCCCAAAGAATCCCAGTCTCATTTCACCAGTGCCAGGAAACTTAAAGTTCATGAACAGCATTACATTCAGCTGGTCTATAATGATCTGTAAAGTCTATCACCAGCACCCATGGAGCTGAAAAGTCTGATGAATAGTGCTTTGAGTGATCGGTCTTATTTTTTCCTTATTCCTGATTATTGCAAACAAAAAAGACCAAATGTAAAGAGAAATTCTAAATGAAAATGAGCAGATGGTACTTCAGGCCTAGTGTCTGGTATTAGTGTTATTTTTTAGCCAGATAGAGAATACACGATAGTTTGCTTTTAGATAAAAATGTTTTCAATTCCTAGATCAAAAGGTCTCACCCTTTGCAGAGAGATACGTAATCCCCTGAAACATAGCATATTCCAGCTAGTTGCACTTTTTTTCCTGTATTTGTTTTTCATCTCAAGTCCTTACTTAAGTGAAGTTGGGACAAGTTTTACACTTGAAGAAACTTCTTTAACAGGCAGTATCCACATCAGTGTTCAAAATTGACCTACTTATAAAAAAACATTTCTCAAAATAGTTTCCAGAGAGTAGGGCCTCAAAACTGCATTTTCCATAGGGTGGCTTTTAAACCTTCCCAAATACTGCCTCATTAATGCCATTTGTCTGAACACTGACAAACGTATATTTTTATATAGTATTTCTCTGAGTTTCCTCTCTGCTATTTAAAACTCCTCACAACTCTGAAAAGTCTCTCTCCTCAGTAAGACTCACTCCTGCAGATCAACCTTGACCCCAGAATGCCAGAACCTCTCTGCAGCGGGGACACTGCAGAAGGAGAAGCACCCAGTTTTGCCCTCTGCTATTCTGCAGACATAAATCTTTTGTCCTAGGACAAAATTCTGCTGATAGATGTCAGGGTTCATCTTCTACCATGGTAAACCATAATATTTTCCTGACAGCAGAAAACAGTAATACTGCTGTTTTGTTTAGCGTAAGTAATTTGTGGAGCATTTAGAGAACAGTCAGACAATTGTTTGGAATAGTGTTAGCCTGTTTTAAAAAAAGACCACCTCTCAGTTGTTAGTTAGTATGCCCTAAGCTAAGATGTTCTGAAAGAGCTGAGCATCAGTCCTCTGCAAATGCAAAGGAAAAGGATTCACTTAAACCATTGCTGAAGGTGGTTTAAGCTGATCCATTTTACTGTGCATTGCAACACCAATCTAATCAGTTACCATTTCCCAAAAAATGAGGCGATAACCAGCAGGCTGACATAATTGAACATGCTAACATAATTGTCTGAATATGCCCTGAGAATGCCGATGTAACAGTTTAATCAGCTGATGTCAGCATACTGATAAGAATTACATTTATTCATTCATTATATCTCAAGCTGCATGTAATTAAAATTCCATTACAGAGTCTACAGAACAAGTAGATTTAAAAAATGTTCATTGCGATGATTAGAAATTTAACTGAGAATAGGTATTGTTGATTCCAGAAGTCTTTTTTTTTCCCTCAGAGAACAACCTTAAGGTACTGTAGGTCACATTTAGATCTAAAATATGGAGATAATGAGACTCGTCTCTTTTGTACAGCGCTTTAAAATCTCCTGATGAAAAGTGCTATATAAGAACTCGATATTATTATGATTAATGCTCATAATCACCATCTTGTCAGTACTTTTTCCCCTTCTGACCTTGTAGTTTCCATGTAGTAAAAGGCACTTACCTCACTGCTTGATCAAGCTCTTAAGACAGCTCAGGCAGCAGGTTTACGCCTCCTTTCCAGGAGGTGGATTCAAGAATCTACCTAGGTGGCTTGATAAAAGGAACAGGATGGTCTGAGGAAAAAAAAAAAACAAAAAAACCCAAACAACTCATTGATTCTTGTTTATCCCAGAAACTTTTTCATGTCCCCAGCTCCGAGGCTATCATTTTTCTCTTTGGGTCACTGTCCCTTCAGGTAGCACACCCATGGAAATCATCCTAAGTGATTTGAGAGGGGATACATTAAGGATGGTGCTTCAGCAACGGTGAGACATCTCTTTCAGCAGCACTCATTCTGCTACAGCAATTTCAGGCTTGCAGGCAAAGACTGTGGATAAGTCTCCTCAGGATTTTGGCCAGATGGCATCTGTGTTATTCTGCACAAACATGCCAGATGCAGCCATATCAGATATAGGATTTGGAAAGTACTATAGAACAGATTTTAGAATTTAAGGAGTTACATAAATTACACTTTTATGCTTTGCTGTTCTTATTTACAGTGGGGTTTCTAGCAGGCTATATAACAGCAGCCTGGCAGGACATAAGGGACTTTCACAGGACCTGCATCCTTACGCAAGGCCTAAACTCTACTCCACCAGACTAAAGTGAAATCCAAACTCATTGAATGAAACCTCAATCTCATTGAAGCTTGAATGAAACCTCATTGAAGCTAATGATCAAAACCTCCTTTAGCACTGGATATGACATTTCACCTATCCTCTGGCTATGCAAACAAATATTTTGGGAAGCTTCATTAACAGGTAGAACACTACCCAGATTGAAAAAAAAAAAGAACAGAACACATTTCAAAGGATGCATTGAAAAAGTTAAGATTGCAGAGCAGTTTAAGGGTTTTTACTCAATGTCTTCGCAAACTTCAACCACTGCACACACTTTCACCACAGGACAAAATCCCATTTACATTGTAAGGTTCATTTAACTTTAATCCCTTCATAATGAACTTCATTAAAGTATTTTTCTGTAAAATTAAAACAGACAGTTTTTCTGTAAGATTGAACATGTTTGGACCTGAGACAAGAGTGGATATAAAACTTCTAGTTATTTACTCATGCACCTATAATTAGCTTTTTCTAAACAAGAAAATTAAAATGTTCTTTCGAGTGAAATGTGACAAATTTCCCTCCTATTCAATACTATTTCAGGATGGGCACTGTGTTAGAATATTAAACTCACCAACTTTTAGTAACTTCTTAAGATTTATTTTATGTCAAAATCCACCAAACATGTTGATGATGTTCAGGTAGCCCAGGTTTGCAGCTATTGTTATGGCATGTAACAATATTAATATAGTTGCAAACCAGTAGAGGCTCCATTCTTACAGTAAACTTCAAGAAACGGATATCCTGGAAAAAGAGACAAAGCAAGGACTGATCTATAATTGCAGATTAACCAAATATTATTTTATGCACTTGCCTCACCTCTGCTGCAATGTTTGTTTCTACGTTTCTAGGTACCATTTCTCCTTACAAAATAGAATAGATCAGAATGTATTAAGTAAACACTTAACAACATTCTAAATAGAAGAGTTGAGCAAGACCAGTTTGATAAAAGTAATTAAGGTTAATTTATTTTAACTTTCTGTTAGTTCATGCCTTACTGCTACAAGTAGAATATATTTGCATTCTAGGTAATGTGACTGACTTGTGAATACCAGTTTCCTAAGTTCAGGCAGAAAGAAATTTATCACATATTTAAAATAAGCAGAAGTCAAAATTCCCAAGCTAGAATATATGCATTGTTCTTCTAGATTTCTGACCCATGTGACTTGTGTGCAGTTGATGCACTGTTGTGTCCAAAATCTGAAGGCAAAACAGAAAGAATAAACATTCAGAAACATGGAAGCAAAAACAGATCATCAACAAGTTGAAGTTTTCCTTACAAAAACCTAAAATTAATCTCTTAAATTAATGAAAGTACAGAGTGTTTGTGGCACTAACAAACATGCGACCTACTTTTTTTTTTTTTAATAAAACTGTAGCCAACTACAGTGATTTAATAATGAAATACAATTTGCCTCTGGAAAAATTTACTGAAATAAAACAGAACAAATTGTATTTTAACGAGGCAAAACCCTAGATTTAATTAAGATATAAAGCAGGACAGGCATTGTTTGACTATGTGTGTAAGTATTTGTGTTTCTTGTCACTCTCATTCAAGAACAAATGCCAAAAGTACATATATCAAAATGTTTAATGAGGCCTAAAGTAATTCTGGTCACATATATGTGTAATTGTTTTGATCAACAAGTAAGATTCTTAAAAGTATGTAAACACAGTATAGGAGAAATGGGTTATTTTCTGCTTCAGATTTTCTCTTTTCATGACAATTTTCCAAAGCTGATTGATGTCAAGGTTATCAGAATATCCAGAAACTCTAAATATTATGAAGGATTAGTAGGAAATCCACTTGATATTTCTACCTCTAAAATTTCCTGCCTGCAAACTGGATTCAAACTGATTATATATTAAATCAACTGCAGTACAAAAAACAGTTCTTTCTGCCTTCCCTTGCAGATTAGGGAAGCTCATGTTTAGGATCTGAGCTGGGATTACACAGTTTAACATCTTTGTGGCCATCCTTAATGCTCTCAGAAGTTCAAGCAGGGTTAGCATAGGTATTACCAGAAGATATGTGGGGAAACAGGAGAAACAAGTTTGGTAGTAAAAGTCTTGTTTCTAGAAGAGGAATACCAAATTAAAAAAGAAGAAAAAGTCCTCTATCTAGCAATTGCTACTTAACTATTGCTCAGCAAAGAGGCAAGTAGTTTATAGAAAATCATAACTGAAGAAATATATTTTCATTCTTCAAAATGCCTCCCTCACAGTAAATATTTAAACATATGTATAGGACATTGTAGAGGAACTTTCAATAATGCCATCTAAGTTTGGTCTTTGGAAAATTTCGGCATAAACCCAAAATTCACATTCTTCCTGACAGTCACAGGCAGGTGATCAACCCTTTTCCATACAAAATCAGCCCTTCTCCGCACAAACTCAGATGTCTCTCCCAAATAACCTTGGATTATCTTATTTTTAAAGCACTTTGTACATTTTTCTCATTGCTTTGCTGAATTAGTTGTGTTTATTTTTACCTCACTCTGCCAGCTGCACAGATACCACTAGCTGTGAAACAAAAACCTTCACAGCTGGAAACAAACTAAAATAGTCACTGGGATGATGCCACAGATACACAGTATCAATTAGCAAAGGGAGCAGCTGTTGCAGCAAGTAAAGGCCTTCCTGTGTTTGGTTTGCTTCCTTGTCATTTTATATCAGATGACACCACTCCTCATTAGGAGACAGTCATTACACATGCTGCATGAAATTCGTTCCAGCACAGAGGGCCAGAATAAGTCTTTGGAACCACTTACGCGCTACGTAAGCTCTATTTTGAGGCCGGTAAGTAGTTCACAGGACTTTTGCTGGCCCTAATGTGCATAAGCAACTTCCCTTGTGGGGAGTAAAACACAATGACAGCTTAGTCACTGAATAGCTGCCCTATTTTTAGGTGGCCCAGATTTATGGGAGTTCTCTGTCATCTCAGTGGCAATGTCCTAAGGATAATGTATGCTACAAGGGCCCCCAAAACCTCAGAAAGCTACTAATGATATTACACACAGCTCCAAAGAAGTACATTATCTAAACACACTCATCTTTCAAACTGAAACAACGATGGCAACTCAGTCTTCTGCTGCTCTGTATTTATCACATAGGGGATAAGGATGAAGACACAAAGAGAGAGAGATACAGAGAAAGAGAAAAGGTCTCATTAAACTCAGGCTATAAATTATGGGCCAGATAATAAGACTGTTTAATTAAATTAGTGTTGTTAAACCAAATGCAATTAGCCTCCCTGTGTTGTGTCTGTATGCAGGTTCATATGCTAAGTATGTTATTCCATCAAGAATCCAAGATACTGTCATGCCTCAATCTGCAATAACCCTGCGGTGGATCACAAATAGCATTACTTGGAATATCTTAACTTCTCTGTCAAGTCTCTCTAAATGAGAAAATATCCAAGAATATTGTGTACAAGGTATTCAGAGGGAACCATGAAATGAAATGCAATGAAATAAGCTTATCTGGGACAAGCCGCAGCCTGGAAAAATATAGACATTTCAATACCACAGAGTAAGAATGCTTTATAGATGGGATTTTGGTGGACAGGTGAATGAAGCACTTTGTGCTCATTCTGACCAACTCTTCTGTTTCCCAATTCTCAATATATGCAAAACTATGCATAAAAAATAGTACAAGATTCCAGTAGTTCTTTAAGTACAAACAAAGTATAGAAAAATTAAGAAAATATTCAGTCATGTTTTTGTGAATACATTGAAATAGCAGCATCGCAAATACAGCACTGTTGTAGAGTGATTTAGTTGCCTTTGAATTGTTGCATTTACTTCTAAACACAGTCACCAGTACTGAATTCAGCCTTGGATTAATTGATCTGTAGTTTTAAGTGATCCTTTAAGGAAAGTTAGCTATGAAGACACAAACCTATCTGAGATGAATCCCCAAGAAGATACAAAATGAGGCATTTAATCTCAGATCACTGTGAGATACTTCCCCAAGAGGACCAGTTAATTCTTGATACTACAACACTCTCAGAGAGACCCAAAACACAGTTTGTTTTTTCATATTATCTTTTTTTTTCCCCTCTAAGAAAAGTATTCCTACAAGCTCCTGCAAATGCCCCTATCAGACYAGGAGAAGGCTCATTTTGCACTCCTAGGTGTTTAGTTCCTCCTATGTTTTAAAGTACAGTGGATACATTAATTGCCTCACTGTAACTGTTTCACAGACCATAACTTTTGAAAATGCTCAAGGACAAGATTAAACAAGGCCTAAAATGACAAAATTTACCCTCTTAACTTCCTAAGAGCAGTCTGAGGAACTCAGGATAATTTGCTTAGGTTCTCAGCTGTCAAGATATCTGTAAAAAAAATGCCCTAGACACTCAAAGCTGTGCTGCTTCTTATACCTAAAGGTACCCTGTCTTTGCTGAGCCACCTACATACTAATTTCATGCTTAAGACTGCATGAGATACTTCACCTTAATTCACTGCAGAGTCCAATTTGCTAGGCCTGCTCAATCCAAGTCCTTTGCAGCCAGCAGCAGTAAGGCCTTTGTCTCCCCATGTCCTTGGCAAGCACTCCTGTCACTAGACTTAAATAAACAGCAGGCATCATAATCTCATTTTAGAGAGTAGAGTGGTTCGACATGCTAAAATCAGGACAGGGTTTCAGTGAGACAGATTTCTCAGCTAATGCAACAGGGAATTTCAAACAGCATCTTTGGCATTTGCTGTTGGCTAAATCAGGTGTCCTGTCACTCGATACGATGATAGTTGCAAATCTCCACCTAGGGTCCTCGCTGTTGTGTGACAGGGTCTTTGGCACATACTTTCACTCTGCGAATTCTGTGTTTGAACCAGGGCATCAAGGCCTGGACACTGCAGGGATGAAGGTCCCAACTCATAAGGCCCCTTGTAGAATCTGGGATCTTTGCTGAATACAGCAAAGTACCTAAAGCACATACCTAACCTTGGTGCATGCACAGTCTAATAAACTCTGATAGTACTCCTTGTCTCTATTATGCTTTGCTGGGTTGAGTTATGAACTTTGAACACACCATATACAGCTACTGCAGTGCATACTGATTTACACGTTTTAATACACGTTTATCCCTACACTGTGTATAAAAACCAGTGTTAGCAATGCCTACGTAAGTATTTCTATTTTAATTCTAGTATGTAAATGCTCTCCATTATGTTATATGTATGTCATGCTCTCCATTGTTTTAACCATCACATTTCAACTGATCTCAAGACCTAGATTAAGAAATGAAAGATGTGTCATTCACTGTAAATCATTAGTACAAATCTGGATCATTTCAGTACTACAGTGAAAGAGCGCTACTCTGTAAAAGTGACTGTGAACTTTGTGAAGAGGAAGGTAAWGTAAAGGTGACCACATCACAAAACCTCTGCACAACCGAAATCAGATTGCAACCCTGTGACAGTCTCAGATGAAAACCAAATGACTGAAGAGACCAAACCAATCTTTTATCCGTCATTGTAATCATGCTTAGGCTGTGATGACCACATATTAATATGGGAGGGCAAGAGCACCACTACCAGCCCTGGTTGCACTGCACATGTTCAGTGAGTGAACTTAGGGTCTCTGTTCCACTGCTGTCAGTTCTGTGCCTTTCACAAACACTAAATTCACATAAAAGTGATGTAAAATTTTATTAGGGAAAAAAACACCCTTTAAACAGTTGGCTCAATTCTCTGCTTAAGGGAACCTTCCTGCTTGAACAGTCAGAAATACTCAGGCCAAGACAAAAGTACATTGGAAGAGTTTAACAGAAATTGACACTGAACTAACCAGTAATTTGCACATGCCAAATACCACTAGCTCCCAAATTTTATTATAACTCAGGTGTCTTCACGTATTTTCAAACCTGAAAACAATGGTCACTGAGTTATGTCTCAGATGATACTTAACTCTCATACAATCAAAACTAAGCCAAGACATTATATAGCAACATCGCTCTCCAGAACTTAGCAAAGTAAACTATGCATTGTTATGTTGCTCCAAACTCTCTCAGTGTTTTTTTTCCACAGAAAAATAGCATGGGATTTTAAATATCATAGCTTGAGACCAAATGAAAAGTAAGAACAGCACTTACTCTGTTCTTTTCTTCATCTCTATTACCATCGAACAGATAGAGCACCAGTAAAATGACATAAGAAAGATTTCCAAAGGCACGTAAGTGTCATTGGAGCCTTGGCCCCATCTCAAAAGGATACTTAGGGCCAACTTCACAGATGCATTCAGTGTCTAAACATGTACATAGGTAGACGGATATATGAACACAAATCTACAAAAGATATTTAAGAGCCTAATTGCCTAATTCTAACTTATTTCTAGTGAAAACTGCTTTATGTTCCAGACAAATCTTACAAAAATAAAGTGAATTGCCCACGCACCTTTGATGAATCAAAATATAGCACTTATTTGCACCTTTATGCACTAAGTATCTTTTAAAAAGTTGACTCCATGGGTTAGATTCAAGAGGAGAATGTAGGAATCTTACTACCACTTTAGGCACCCAAATCAAAAATTCAGATCCTCAGAACTTCCTCAAGTGAAATCTCCAAGGAGACTAAGTTTCTGCACTAGGAATTACCAGAAGTACTTGAGTCCTGAAAGCACTTGGCAGTTTGGTGTCTATCCCACACCCAAACTGATCAAGATTCACAGATCAGGCTTTCTACCATCCGTCTTGTCTACAAGAGCTGGCATGTTAGATATGCCCAGAGCATGCCTAACTTCAGACAAATCACAGCCAGGAGAAGAAGCTATCCCTTCACAAATTCCAGCCCTTCTCATTCTAGTCATTACAGTATTTTCTTGGGGTATAGGGTCARATCCCCTCTTAAACTTTTGCTCTCCATATGAGCATCCTAACCATCAAACTGCAGAATGTTAAAACCATTGTATTTTGTATAAAATATTTAAATATTCATTGGATTAGAGGCACATCATGCATTTCATATGCAGCTATGGATTTACAGCAGTTACAGAGAAAAAAACAGTTCTCCATCTGGCCAAGCTGACTTTGGAGAGGTGAGAGAGAGGTCATTCCATAACTGACAAAGCAGGACACTCACTCACGTGACAGTGTTAGACACAAATTCATGTGCCTAGCCCTCCTCAGTATTTCTTCACATGACTAATTTGGGTGGCTATCCACTGTGCTCCCTACTTTCTCTCTCCTAAATTGCTTAGAGAGTGTGGAATCGTAGATATGAATTCATTGTGTGGCAAGACTGCTACAAGTTGGATGTTGCCTTGTAAAGTCTCCTTTGTCAACTTAAGCCCAACTGTCTAAGAAGCTAATGCTCTATAGATTTTGAGCACCTAATAGTCATTTATTTAATTTTCAGTTGAAGCAGTTAATTCATTTTATCACTTTCAATATATGGGACTTACCTATCCACATATCTTTAGAGCTTGAGGCCTTAGCTGCTTTTGAAAAACTGGCTTTGCTTGAAATGTATTTTTTTGAAACTGTGGTGTATCATATATCATTAAGATACCTTAGGACATTTTATCAAATACAGCATTACTCTATAACTATTTGCAAAAGACAAATATGGATACAGATAAAAAACTGGTTCTCATTAAAATATTATATCACTCCATTCCTATACCAAACTGACCAAACTGTAAAATAGATTATGTAACATATGAACAAACTATAATTGGATGAAGTGAGACTTAAAAATTGCAGGTTTGTGTTTCTTCTAGTATTAATGCTTTGCCAAAGCACCTCATTAAATCTCAGTTACAGGTTAGAGTTGTACCATGAAATAGTAGGATATGTTAAATAATTGTGTACTAAGCATGGGCCTATGTTGCCTCACTTCACTTGGTGAAAAAGTAAATGTGATTTTTGAGGCAAAAATTCCATATCCATTAGACATTTATAGATCAGGAGAAGGAAATACATTTGGTTGCAGAATCCCCCGGTGTTCTTCCTCCATAAAGTATTTTCTCAGGTTACTTGTGAAATCAGTGAAGCAATGGCACAGCTGTTACTCAAATATGCAGCTAAAGATTTTTAAATGAAGGAAAACACACAATTTGCATCTTCAGACCTTAGATTAAAACAATGATAATTCTTTTATGTTTTCAGTAATTTGACCAGGAAAAAGTCAGCTGAGCAATGTAAGGTAATACGGAAACAGCATATTTAAGTCTGTAAGGCCAAGTACTATATTCAGCTCTTCACTAATGCATGGGAAGAGTTAATGCAGGGACATGTAGTCATACCATGCAATATACTCCTTGAATGCAAGTCCTTGAATATATATATATATATATATATATACACTCCTTGAATGCAAGACATTGGGCCTGAATCTGTGCTCTTAATAAAAACAGAGCTTCCCAAATCAGTGGCATTTTGGGCTCTGGGACATCGTAAATCCTTTCCATCCTGGCCTGTTTGGGTCTGGTTTGAGTTCCTCCTGCCTTTGCTATGACATGGYATGTTCTTCGCAGCAGTTAGAGCAAGAACTGATTTTTTTTTCAAAGTGAAAGAGTTTTTTTCATTAAGCAATTTTGAAGTTCAAACCACACTATCATATAAAATTTATAAAAAAAAATTTCTAGTTTAATTTAGTAAAATAAAATTGAATGCATTATTTAGAAATGGTTTTATTCAGCCTCTCTGCTATTGAACACTCAGACTGGATAATTGGCTACCTTATACATGCATAGTCATAAATGAAGCTTAGAACGTGGTCCTTTACACTAAGCATAATTTGGAGGAAAAAGCATCCTAGACAGATGTCTACTCCATGGTTTATAAGAGTATGTGATACCATCCGCACTTTTCACAGCTAAACCCTTGAAAACTGGGAGTTTGACAAAGGGACCCAAATGTGAAGAGCATTCATTAAAAGATGTAAATAGCCAAGATCCGTGCTGTTTTGTTTCAATCTTCTTTATCCTGTTGAAAACAGGAAAGCCTCCTGTCATGCAGGCTCAGGGATTTTCAGGGCCCAATAAAGGTTAGTGACATTTTCAATTCATGTTTGTTTTCATTCTTCTAATCATGAACCCTGTGTCAGCCTGAGAAACCAGCTGAGCTTAATCCATAACCTTTTACAAGTGAAACATTAACTCACAGCATGTTCTGTTGTCTTTTTAAAGCAATACAAAAGCAAAAGGAGAAAAAAAGAGCCACAATATACATGATAAAACATAGCAGCAGCCAAATGTGAAGGTTACTTGAAAGCAGTTACACTTGTGGAAAAGAGCATATTTTTAGGCCATTAAATTAATCATATTCAGATGTCATAACTGCAGCAGTTTACTTCACAAGATTACTCAGGACTGACAGTGGCAGAGGACTAAAGGCAAAAATGTAGAAATACTCAGAGAAAGATTATCTAGGATTTTTTATCCTACATTTTCATATATTATACCAGTATTCTAACATATTTTCATACAGTCATTTTCATTACTAATATACTATGGAGAAAATACCCAATTAATTTCTCCTCTTTCCTTCCACAGATTAACTATTTCCACTGGTTTTCCCTCAAATTTCATGCAGCTATGCGGACAATGCTTTAGATTTTTACGGAAATACCTTGCAACAATCTGGATCTTATACAAGAACAACTACTAGCCACATAGGGCAGCCCTCCTGCCCCAGTGAGTGTGTGGAATGACACATACTGAGCAAACCTAGAGGGAAGAACAGCTCTGACTACAAAGTACACATAGCCAAGTAGCGATAATTATTTCTCAAGCCTGTAAAAACCATTATGGAGAAATCCTGACCTCCCACATCTCTGTTGGATAACAAATACAATCACACATGTATTAAGGAAGTTCTCAAGTTACAAACTTGTATTACCCAGAACAAGAAACCATGCTAATTCTTGGAGAAAAATAAAGAAGCAGCAATCAGAAGCTATCTGAAAACAGAACAGCAAGGAAGACAGAAATTAAAGGGTATCTGATTTTATGAAAATAAACTTGTAATGAAAGATGGCTAGGAGAACCCCCAGAAGGAGAGTATTAAGTCTGATTTAATATACATACCACAGATAGTTCCTGTGAAAAATAAAAATAAAAAGCGGAACCTAAACCCTGGCTTTGCAAAGTATTGCTAAAATAGGTGAGATTAGAAAGAGATATAAAAGTGGAAAAGAATGCAGTTATTCAGCACACAGTGAAACTAATGAAGTCAGTGAATTTTGTTTCATGGCCGACCACCCTTTCAACTGAATTATACTAAGATATAGCAGGAGCTTACTAGACATCAAAGCCACCACACGTACATGCCCTTATTAATGGCCCAACCATGGGAAACGTTTCAGTCGGATGTTTTGCCTTATTAGACACCAGAGAACCCATATGCGATCTAAAACTTCACTGAGTAGTGGATTCTCTCATGCCTAATGAAGGCTGAACATATGTTGCATTATTTTCCTCAGAGGTGGCATTCACAGGATTTCTTTTTCCTTACTTGACCACCTATTTCCCTAACATCTTTGGGACCTATTCCTATGTGAATGGATTTGGCAAATAGGCCAAAACTTACAGGGGAGAAAGGAGGGGGGAAAGGGAGAAAATAAATAACAAAAAGGTAGGCAGACAGAAGTAAACACACACATGCAGTAAAATCATATAAGGGCAATTTCCTTAGAAAACCAGCTTATAAAGTGTTCAGAGTTAATTAGAGAAAGCTGAATGGAGAGCCAAAAATCAGAAAGCTGAATTTTCCCAAGCCTTACTCCATTGCATGATGCACCAAGCCAGTGTAAGGCTGTTTCCCTACCCAGTCTGCCTGACTGGGACATTTTGATAGCGCTTCTGTGCCTCCTGGCCTAGACAGCATTGAGACCTAGTCTAGCTCAAGGCCATGAAAAATTTAAAAGTTGAAGCTGAAGCTAACAGAGAGAGTAAAGTAAAACATTAACTGCCACAGGTTACTCTCCTAGTACTGCTTGCCCAGCAAAAGCTTTGGCAAGGAGAGCAGGATCCACTGCCTGCAAGCAGGTTATCAGGGAAAGAAGCCACTGTAGCTGCACAGTACTTTTCCCTCTGATTTGCTGGCCAGAGGTACCGGTTAGGCTGGAAGCTGCACAGCCCTAACCCAGCCCTATGTCCAGGAACAGAGAGCAGCGAGAGACCTGACTCACTTAATTCTGGCCTGCTCCTGGGACAACGTAGCTACTTACCCAGGGCACACTGTAGCATTACAATCAAGCCCAGAATGAATAAAAGGGGCTCAGAAGGATTAAAAGGGCTTTCATGGCTAGGGAAGTAAGTACTAAAGAGAAAGAAAGTCCATTAACAGATGAGGGGATGAAATTAATGGAAACTCACAAATGGGTGAGATAATAGTCTTGTTAAATGAAAAGTTGTAGGAACAGTAAGGAACTGAAAGGTCCACTAAAAATAACCATTGGTAATCACATGTAAGAATCTATATTAAATATTTCAATTACCGTCATGTATTAAGAGAATTAGCTAACAAATTTATTCAGTCACTGATTATTATACTCTCAGTAAGTACATCTGCGTATTCATGCATGACTTGTGCTGATGTCACCGCAGAGTTTTCAGGCTTTCTTAGTCTGACTGGTAGCTTTGTAGCCTCACCAACTCATCCGTCATCTATCTGATTTTTCTCTGCCTAGACCCCGTTATGTCTTCCACCACCAGAGCTTTTGCAACTGTCTTCCTGAATTTTTTCCCCATCCATTCACAAATTTAACATTGTCAGTCCATTTTTGACAGACTCCCTTTTTCTCTAACAATATTTCTACCACTAAAAAGCATTTTATCTCTATTACTTGTGTCAGTATAAGTGCTTGTTGTTTTCAGCATAATCTGGATAGTTCCTGCCCCTCATTAGTTGCCTTTTCCCAGCTCCAAAATTCACTGTTTTGCATCAGTCAGTTAGTAAAGGGCATCATGTTGTTAGCATATTAGAGATCAGTTAAGACATTCCCAGCAATGAAGTTTCTGCTCCTTCCATTTTTCAAAATCCTTTCAGAGCAATCTCAAAACAAATTCAGCATCCATGTTCAAATAGCATTTTCTTATGCCCTGCCCAAAATAAACCATTCATTTTCACCTGCTGTTCTTCACACTGTGATTTAATATTGACAGTAGAGGTCTGTGATGAGTTCAGTGATATGCTGTTGAATCCCTATGTCTGTCAGCATCCCCTGAAGCCTGTAGAGTGGAAACATATCAAATGTTTTTTGAATAATCAATGAAATATACAGTTAGTGGGTGATCATGTTTTTTCAGTGATGTTGTTTCAGCAGTGTCATGGATTATATGTGCCTCACCTCTCTCTGATACCAATTTTTTGTAGCATAATGATATTTCTAGCGTTTGCTTCCTGTGATCCTGGATTACAAAGAGATGAATTTTACTTGAAAGGGATATCAGTGAGATGGGCTCAATTGTTGTAACATTTATGTCCATTTGCTTTGATAAGAATAGAAAAATTCCCTTCATCCTGTTGTATAGCCCATTTCTAAGCATTCATACACAGCTGCAAATTTTCTACAAGATCAATCTGGTAGTCACCAGTCAAATTCAGCAATTTTGCTGATTCATTTTCTCTATATAGAACTTTCCCAAGCTGTACTTTCAGATTAGCATACATTAGATCCCTGATAGACCTGATGGCCCTGACTTTTTTTTTGGTATTGCTGCCAGCCTACACTGTGAGTAGCTCAGGGTGGTATGCAGATTGGCAAAGTGAATACTGCATCAGTGCTGGTTATTCCACTTTTATTATATTCAACCAGAGAAAAGGCTCTGGTAAGTCTGACTGCTTTTTATTATTATTTCTTCTCTTTTTGCTTCATAAGTTGCATGCATTTGCTCACTTTCATTTTGCCAGCCTTTAAGGTTATCTGCCCTGTTGCTTCTATGGCCGCTGATCTATATCTGATCTCTATGTCTAAATTACTTTTCATTGTTTCTTGCTAGCTCAAACACCTTGCATGATAGCATGGTCCAATGCTTGGTAGCAGAAAGTGGGCTTTACAGATAGTTTTTCACTGCATCACAAAGTTCATTTGGGTTTTCAGCTTTTCACCCTTCATAGTGCTCACACCCAGTCTGGACATCAAGTTGTTTAAGTTCTTTCTGAGAAAATCCAAATGCTGGGAACCTGCCTGACAATTTGAAACTTTAATTTTATGCGAGTCAAACCACTGATGGTTTGATCTGTATCTTAAACTCAAAAAAATCATTGTCCATTAAACATTCAGTTTCTAGCCTTGGTTATTTGTTACGTCATCAGATTACTTCTGGGTATATACATTTCTAGAATGTTGACTGAGGAGCGATTTGCAGTGATCAGGTGATTAAAATAGTAAAAATCAGTTTAATGCCTTTCTGTCTCATTTCATAAATCCTGATCAATTTTTCTATTTCTTTTGAGAATTCKTATTTCTAATTTTCGTAATCCAAGCCCTGTTACAGGAGTGATTGATTGATTTACTTGGTCTTTTAACAGGCATCTCTTGCTTGTACTGATCACAGAATTAGAAAGACTGACACTGCAACAGAGCATTACACAGCACAAGCAGAAATTTCAAAAATTGGGAACTTCAGAAGTGGGTAACATTAGGTTTCTAAGTGCACGTGGACTCTTAAATAGCAGGGCTGAAAGACTGATGATTCAGATGCTTCTCTTGGCCTCACCRGAGGAGTTGCAGTATGCTCAGCATGTCCAAAAACCTAGCCCTCCTTGCAGCCCCCAGAGAGGATGTAGGAGTCTGTTTACAAACAGCTAGCGTTGGAAGTCTTGTCCTACAGCACTTGGAAGGAATGGGACTAAGTGAAGGAAGGGAAAACAGCATTAAGGACCATGAGATCATTACTGATCATGCAATACGGATATTCAGTCAGTTGTTGTAGTTCCCAAAGGAAAAAACAAAAGCCCCAACACCTGGGCAAATTAACATGGACTGCTGAAGTCGGCATCTCTCACCTACTGCAGGGGTGAAAGCGGGAGATTTTACTAACAGGTGTGCTGGAGCTGCAGTAGTCTTTAGTGGCATACCTGTACTATTTGTTGTTCACTGCTTCACCCTGTCAGCAGGCTTCCAACGAGGCAAAAAGGGGTTTACTAGATCCAAATCACGAGGGTTCAAAAATCTCTCTGTACCTGTCCCCTGAGCATAAAAATGCACATTTCAGGCTATGCTTCAGGCAGAACTTCGAGCAAACTGAGCCCAAAGTCAGGAGGATCTCTCACTAGTTAGCACAACGTGGGGGTCGAAGCCAACGGGTATCCTTGATCTTTAGCATACCATTTATTTCATTACATCTAATTTGGTTGATATTATCAACATTATTACACTGATAGTTGTTTCAACTCAGACTAATTTAATTGATAGAATTCTGTGTCCTTGCTATTATATGAGACAATTAGCTCTCATTAGTTCACATTTCACTCATTTTCCACTGACTGATTGCACTACATACTGATACTTGCTAATATCAATATGTAATGCAATCAGTCAGAGGAAATGTTGGTACAGTACCTCTAAAAAACTATCACACTTATCATTCTGATTGTCTTCAAAGTACCAATATTTTCCTATAACTTAATAGTTTCATAATGTAATATTTTGTATTAATAACAATCTTTTAAGGTCACACAGTTAATCACATATGGATTAAACAGCATTTAACAAATGAGGATGGCAACTTATTAATAAATTGCAGATGACACATTTCCGTTATTCAGTGTAACCTTTAAAGAGCAGAAATAAGACTGAGGGTTGACTTAAAGACTTTTTGCCTCCCTTTTCCTATTCCTTCAGTTTTTTCCTGAATTCTAAGCTTTTTTGTATGCTATTGTCACAGTCCTTCTGCAACCATATGGAGAGCTTTAGCAAAGCAAGAACATGCAGCTGATGCTTTGATAGAAAAGGTGAAGAGGTTACTTGAATTGTACTACTGTTAATTTGTCCTTTAAGCACCTACAGCAGGGAGTCTATAATGGTAAGAACTGAAGCACACAGATTTGTCTATCAGATTATTACGTCAGAAATGCTAAAAATTCAAAGGAAAAAAAAGGGCAAAAGGTTTTTTGTAACCAATTTAATATAATCCACTGAGCTTTCACTGAGGCCCATCTGTAAATGCACTAGCAGTTTACTCAGAAAATTGCATACCTAAATTTCTCCTCTTAAACATTTGTATATCACTACTTGCTGGATTTGTAGCTGTGTTTATAAACAATATACTTGCAATCCTTACATTTTTATGAAGTATGGAATCTGTTGACATGCCAATACAGTACAGATCATTCTGAGAAAAATAATAGTCCAACATGCTCCAATGTGTTATTCTTTAAATCTCAGCTATTCAATGGCAAACACATTTAATCACCTCTACAGTTACTCTCAAACAGGCTTGTGATATTTAAAAGAAAACAATTGGTGTGGGAAATATAGAAAGGCATAAAATAAATGGTTTGCAGTTTACAGATTTTAAAAATTCCCAACAATCATATTTTAAAGAGTAGATCCAAATTAGTCTTGCTATGCTAAATTTGATGCTGAATAATGACAGAGGACATCTAAATGCCATAGTTACTATAATAATCCCTGTTTGAATCATGGCTTCCATGAACTGGGCTAAGCCTTTAGACAGAAACTAATTGCTACAAACACTAATTTTCAAGTCCCTTTTGTTTCCTATTGCAGGCACCTCTGGATGCAGAAGGTACCCAATTAGCAGAATTCATGGTCCTGATTGTGCATTGTGGGGCTAGTATAAACACTGCTGATTACTATTCCACTGTAATGGTTGATTTTTATTTATTTATTTTTTTCTGATTGCTTAATAAGGCCATCTATTCTGCATCAGCCACTGGCAAGGCTGCTGGTGAAATCAGTTAGGTCACTTTTTCTGGTCATAGTAGCAGGAGGAGCCTTGTGATGGTAACAGATGACTAAAGGCGTAATTATAGGCTATTTAACCACATCTGTTTCCCCACTTAACATTGTTTGCTCAAGTTAGATGTAGTTAAATAAATCAAAAGGAAAATAATGGTGAAGACACTAAAAAATTACTATTACATGGGTAAAACTCTAGGGTTTGTTATAATTACAGAAAACAGAGTTTACAGTGATTTTTAAAAGGCACTAATTTATATTAGAGAGTTTCTATACACATACACTCTGGCTGGTTGCTGCTGGTTTTATAGCCTATGTTATTTAAATACTTATTTATACAGAAGAATTAGTTGAAATTAAAAAAAGTGAAGGTGACTTATTTACTGAACTTAGCTTTATGTACTTAACCAGTATGATAATTATATGCCAAGTTTAGTAACTCTTTCGGTTTTGTGATTAACAATGAATCCCATTACATTTCATTATATTCCATTTAATTATCATCACCTTCTGTCAATGCCAATGAGAAGAGCAGAAATCTCTGAGTATCTTTATTTGCTTCTCCAGCCATTCTGAAATACTATTTTCATCCTTTTATTTCCACAGGTATATGCCTTATTATCATTCCTTAATATATTACTACTTCATAATCAAGTATAGCATACCAATGCATAAGCGCTATCACAGCCCACATTGCCTACAGACATAGCCAAACCATCTACAACAGCAGGTACAGACATATCTGTATATTTAGTTAATGTTAGCATGTGTGTTCCAGAAGTCCCCCACAATAATTTTTTCTGTGCAGGAAAAATGACAAAAATGTAATCAAAATGTGTACTAAAAATGACAGATCAAGGGAGATAAGTGTTTTTGTTCTTTTGTTGTTTGTTTTGTTTCAAATTTAAGACCTAAAGAACCAGACAAAATATTGAACTGCTTTATATTGACTGCTACCAACAGGCTTTGCTTGTTGGAAAGGCTTGTTAGAGATATTTCTGAGCAACCTACAAAA
Source organism: Apteryx rowi (assembly GCF_003343035.1). Taxonomy (NCBI): domain Eukaryota; kingdom Metazoa; phylum Chordata; class Aves; order Apterygiformes; family Apterygidae; genus Apteryx; species Apteryx rowi. The sequence goes on from NW_020451182.1 coordinate 2,090,917, forward strand.
TGTGTCTGTGTGAATCCTCCCCCATGCAAAATCTACCAAAAATCTGAAGTTTGTCTGATGAAGACAGGTGTCTTCACATGCTGAGGTTGCAAGTCCCAGCATGAGATCATCAGATGTTTTAGAAAAATCACTGCTTGACTTAAGCCAGTGGAGATACACAGTCTTATGTCAGATAGGTCTGTGGACCTATTTATTTTTTTACAATTAATTTAAATAAACAATTAAATCTGTGATGTACTGTCTTGTGTGAAATACGCCCTCAGTTAAAGCTGTCACATTGTGAGCTAGCATACCACAGGAACCTGAGAAAAATTAACCTGCAGAGCCATTTTACATGGCAAATGCAAAGGCTCCTCTGTAGGCTTCTCCCACTCTACTGTCCCCAATATATCCTTCAGCACATGCCAAAGCTCCAAGCAATGCGAGAATTCAGCTGATCAGATGTGGTGCTACTTTGCTTATACATACAGACAGACAGCTCCAGAAACATTCAGGTAGAATATAGGGGAATGGAAGAGTGCAGGATTTACAAATAAACAGGATGAGAAGAGGTGGATACCCTTGCTTTGCTCAGCATTTCAGCCACATGGAAATATAACAGCTACCTCCTTTACCCTTTTCTTTTTTTTTTCCCCCCCCAAACTTGATTTTAGTGTTGGCTTTAACCTATAAATTGCTCAATAATTTGGGATGTGCCTACTGTCTCCCCTCCCAGGTTGCTATGTGTGCATTCAACAGAAATGCTCTAACTGAACTAATCTTCATTTATAAGGAGAGGAAAAGAGGACCATTGACAATTTGGTCACCTTGACAGTTCTTCATTCATGCACTTCATTTTTCTATTTAATTTGAAATGCTGCAGCTTACATCCTTTGCCCTCCAGGGCAAGAAACAAAGGTTTGGTTTGTTTTTTGTTCTGTTTTTGACAGACCATTGGAAACAGCTCAGGGTATGCTAAGGAGAGTAGCTTGGTTTTTCAGGGTTCCAAATGCTCAACTGTACAGGGATTTGTTTTGGCTGGATACAGTGCGTTGTAGTCCACTCACATAGCTCTGCATCCTATATCAGATACTAGCACCACACTTGTAACCATCAGAGAAAGAAAAGAATATGGAAAAAAACTATTTTAAAAGCAAAAATGGATTTGTAGGAAAGATGGGTTAAGTAAGTGATACAATCCTAATTTCAGAAGTGCAACACAAAACACTATTTCAAAACTGAACATTCCTGGGACAAATACAACAGAAAGTGCAAGAATCAATGAGATTCAGGTGCTCTGTCAACACATGCTTTGACCATGTGTCTTAGTCTCAGTACAGCCAAAAGCTGCTGACTAAATCAAATCTGTAGGAGCTATTGTTGACACAGGAGGTTCCTATTGTGTAAAATGATCAGGTGACAATTTTTGCTGGTAACAAGTAGTTATGACAATGCACGCCCCTACTGTGCACGTGCATTTGTACACGCATGCTCACCTATGCATATACATCACTTCAGGCCAGAAGTATGATTATAAAAGATTGAGAGATTCACCATTTTGCAGGCTGTAAAAGCATCTGTACTTCAATTACACTGGAACACTACTTGTTCCTGGGATTAGACTCCTCATTTTCATGAGAATCTCCCTCAGGGCAATACATTCAAGATTGACCTTATTCATACTTCATCCATTTTCACACTCTCTACAAAGAAAATGAAACCACTGTTTATATTATCAATACAACCCCACTGCATGATTTTGTTTTCCTCTAAACTAACACAGCATCTTCTTTTTTAGAAGATCTTACTCTTAGCTCTCCCCTCTACATGCTGTCCGACTTCAAAACAGCTAAAACATTCCTCCTCTGCCATTCACTCCCTCCATATGACCTTTCATTAAAATTCAAACTCCTGCTCTCAATTTGAAGGCCATGTAACAGCTCTTCTCCAAATTCTTCTGTGCTATTTTGTCATGTCTATTTCAATACAGTTCTTGCAAAAGAGCTGATTTATTCTGCGATTGTTTCTAATCAGCTGTGACTAAATAGAGTTCCACAGCACCATTTCCCGCTGATAATTGTGGCCATTAAAGTCAAGTTCCCAAGGGTCACATCTTCCCTTCCCAACAGAAACAAAGTGTTTAGAGAAAAAATATGAATAAAATCTATAATTAAAATCATTTACAAATAACTATAAGCAACCTAAACTATCAACTGAATTCCTTAACAACTTTAATTTCAGTCTTTGAGGTGTCTTGTGTGGACACCTGATGCTCCAGCTCTCCCCACCATATGTCAGTGCTGTTAAGAGATGGTCAGAAAATTTGTTCTGGCTCCTATTTTTCAAGCAGCTGTCTTTATCACTTGCATGAGGCCTGCTCTGGCAGAAAAGCAGGTCCTTGCTACTCCTCATCTCATTAGTAGTGGTTTTGGGGACAGTGCTGCTTGCTCCTCTGGAGTATGGCAGCTCTAAAGCAACCTTCAAGCTATGGGCTCTGCCCAACACAGAGACTTGCAGCATTGCATTCACGCATTGGTGGTGGCTCAGAGATTCCCAGAGGTGCGCATGCATTTGCTGGGAAGAGGGAAAAAAGGGCTAGAGCCATAAGCATGAGCTGGCACAGTTTATGTATGTCCAAATTCCATGGAAAAGTCAAAGTCAAATGGTTCTGCAGCTCCTGTCTCCTACTACCACCAGATTCAGGCTGAATCCACTTTTGCTGTATTGGTATTGGTAACATGCCATAATTTAATCAGAGATAAACACAGTAGACAATCTACGGCTGTCACTTTTTTAAATACAATTTTGTGCACTATTTTCCCTGGCTAATTAGGTGGGGAACTGACAGGAGCACCACATACGTRTCTGAGACTGCACAGCTCTGCCAACTGTTCGACTTTCTGCTCATAATACTGTGACTATTGCCAGGCAATAGACTTATAGATGACAAGGGACAATAGATGTGATATACATAATCACTTACTTGGCTGCAGTATTTTCTAATACAGTTATTTCAGGGAAATTAGGGCTAGCACATATCTTTTTTCAAACATAAACAAATGTATAATTACCTTGATCTAGGGTCCAATTCTCTGTTGCCATGATCAGGAACTCTTCTGTGAGTTGACCTGTATTTTTGGCAGACAACAGCTCAACAGCTTTGTATATGTCAATGTTTATTTGCTGTCCATATAAAATATTCTAAATCTATTCTCTTAGACTTGCTAAACCTTCACTGATACTCACACACAACTTTCTTTTCACTTAACTTATTTTTGAAACTATTGTTACAAGTTATCATCCTAATGCTTTTAAATAAATGTTCACCTAGTTTGCTAAAATGGCAGAGAGACCAGAAAAATGTGACCTCAGCTATCTTGCACTAATGAACTTGTAGACAATATCCTGCAGAAAGCAATCAGAAGTTTTTCTGGCTACCACAGGCTGAATTTTATCTGAGATAAGACAGTATCAGTTGGGTTTTTGAGAGGGAGAAAAAGAACTCTCAGCTGTTTTTTTTTTTTAACTACACTGACAAGTACCAAATTTTTCTCTGACCTTTACTTGTCTTCAGTTGACAAAGCATACTCAGTTTGCAAATAATGTGTTCAAAGCTGAATAGAAAAAAAAAATTCTCTTAATTCTCTGGATACATGTTTGTAATAACAGTTACTTGTTTTTGGAAAAGGATTTGGCCCTTTAGAAAGTTTGAAACATTTGAGCCTAAATCACCTGCAAGATGGAGAGAGCACAAGCCAGAGACACAAGTGACCACATCTTCATGTGGTATTTCTCTACAATTTGCATTTATATTCTAAGATAATCTAATATATTCTGGTTTAAGTCTCTACTCAACAACCTCCCAAACCACTGCAATTATCGGTTTCATCCCTCATTTAAAAAATAATTTTTTCTATACTGTAGACCAACTCCACAGCACATCTCCATTGTGACTCTTGACATTTATCTTTCTTCAGCATTTGTGGCAAAAAGAGAAAATAATCTCCTGTTTTGACAATGCTTATGTATCAGGAATGTGCCAAAGCCCCCTTGGGATTTTGTATGTACCATACTTCTGGCTCCATGGYTTCCGAATAAAAAGTGTATATGGAATTCATTCTAAAGGTGTCAGATAGGAGACCCAGAAATATTCCCTCTGACCTTTATCTCATTTTGTCCCTATTGTTTGCAGCCTCCTCTGTGTTATGGCATCCACTGCTTGCAAATACAGAGTGCCAAGCTGCTGAAATGTTCTCCACTTGTTTTCTATGATTCTGGATTCATTTCAACTTCCATGAGGCCAGACCCAGAGGAGGACTTCAGGCACCAAAGTGGTATGGAAGCAGAAGAAGCAGAACACAATCCCTCCAACCAAACTGAATGCACGAAATTCCTGCCTGGCTGCTTAGTTCCCCAACGCCTGTAGGCACTTAAGCAGCGCCTAAAGTTCTGCTTGGGTGCATGCCCGGGAGGGAGGCCTTCATAGTAGGATGGCATGCATTCAGAGTTACCTCACGCCAAAGTACCACTGTATTTCACAGAGCAGCTATCCCCATTTCCAGATCCAGGCTCAGCCTTTAGACCTGAGCACACCTAACACAGACTAAAAGCATAGAGCTACACAGACCAGAGACTCCTGCTTTCATTCAAAAAGAGGGTGTTTCAATGAGGGGAGGGATCAACTTTTCTATAAACATATGCTGGAGGCTTGTGATTGCCTATAAGTAGGAAATTTTTGCTCTCATACCAGAGACAGTAGATGTATGTGTTCATACATCAGCTAGAGCAGTTGAGATTTACAGCATGATTATTCTCAGCTGCAAGCGTGGCAAGCTCTGACAAAGCAGAAAGACAGACATCATGGTAAACTAATGCCAGAGCCATTTGTTACAAAGGAGAAAATCTTTTATTGCTTAGGGAATGAAAACCAGCCTATCAGATTTATTGCCAGTGTTATGTGCCAAGGTTGGACTTAGCAAGATACTGTCACTCAGACATGCTGGCAATGTCACATAGCCAGTTAACCAGTCTTTTTCAATTTACGTAATTGTTCCATTCATTTTCCTTTAATGCTATGGATAAATACACTGTGAAGCAGATATTTTTTCTTTGGAAAAGTGATAGGTGTAATGTTCCCAGAAGACATTTCTGTCCTTCAACTACATCTTGTCAATTTTGTAGTAGTTATCAGAGAAGAGTCACAGTACCTCATCAATTCTGAGTATGGCTTTGTTTTGTGAATATGTTTGTTATACAAAGTCATTTGACTAAAATCATGAATTCTCTTGAGTTCTGATACTTACCTGATAATTTCAGCCTGAAAATTTTCTCTGATATTCTGAATATAATTCACTTCTCTCTTGGTAATATTTGATCACTCCATTGTACAGTTTCAAAATGATTGTTTTTGCTTGCTTCTCTTCCAAAGAGCTGATGTCATCATTGTAGTCTCAAATATTCATGGATGTGTAGCTTATCTATTGGCCTTCATTTTCCTGCTCTGCACTCCACAAACAATTTGGTTTTGTAGTTTTGCATGGCACTAATATGTGCAAAATAGCTTCTAAATCCCTACAATAATCCTCAATACAGTATTTCCCCCCCTTGCCTCTTCACAATGATTTATCTTGTCATGAAAATACAAAACTTTTCCATAGTATCCAAAGACCTCCTGCATTATTTGGGGCCGGGGGAGGAGGGCAAAGCGGGGATGGGAGTGAATGCCCTCTAAGCTATTGCTTGTTTTTCCTTGCATCAGTATGCTTTCCTTATACTACTGGTGATTTGTTTTCTGCTTCTCTGCTATAGTTGTACTAGCAAGGCACATATCTACAGCACTTGGTAGAGTTTGTGTTTGATCTTGGAGCAATCTCATTAATTTTCTGCATCTTTTGTTCTCATTACAAAAGTCCACCCTTTAAAATGTGCTAATCACGAGCCAACCATTTGTGCAAGCTGGCAATATACCCATCTATTTTTTCTCCAGATTATTGTTTAAACATAAATCCTGTCACTGAACCCAGCATCCTGCTGGTATATGTAGATGTTCTCAAACCATATTGCAGCCTTAACTTGCAACTGCTCATAGGGTAGTTCTTACAGAAAAACATAAAAATTGCCATATAGTATCAGTCCAAAGGTTGATTTAATGCAGCTTCTTGTGGCCAAAAGCAAATGCCTATGAAAAAGCATAAGGACAGAAAAAATAATATGATACATTTCCTTAATACTCAACCTGTCTGACTGTAGTCTCCTTCCTTCCAGCTCTGTTGAAAGTTTGTCATTTTCCTATGAAGATTTAAGGACTGTGCATTTGTTAAACACATTCCCTTTTGCATCCATCTGCTCAGCAGCAGGAACATCGGATGCTGCCATTGCTGCTGTTTAATGTTCTGTTTCATTTGTTTTGCGCTGAGTTCAGATATCTTTAGGAGGTGAGTCACTTTTGCCATCATGCTCAGTCTTCAAGATCAAGGCTCCGTTCCTCTCCCATAAGCATTTTCTGGAAGTACTGCTCCTATAAATACAGGATAATACAGCATCCTTATTTAGAGGCACTCAAACGCTAAGTAACTAGAATTCAACCATAATGCACAAGCAATAAAGGGTTTTATACAAAATTAGTAAAAACTACCTTAATGTGGTTCCTACTAATAATAAACCCTTATTTTATCATTCATTTTAGATCTGAATACTCATAAACAGTTATTTAAAAAATATAAACAAAATATACCAAACAATATATACTAATACATAAAATACAGGCCTTCATACCTTGGCTAAATTAATTTTAGGAAATATTATTAGATACACTAAAAATTACTAGATATTGGACAGAGACGGGGTGAATATTATTTTTAAAATCAAAAGATGCAGTATTGTTCATCTAGGTTGTAATTTCAAACCTCAGATTTTAAGAGAGAATAGTCTAGATGCTGTTATTCTTTTTTATTTAATAAGTTATTTAAATCCATTTAAATAGATACCTCACTATGCCAAGCAGTGTTACCAAGCAATCAAAATCTGGAAGCACACAAGTGTCACTGAGGACGAAACATATAGATCATGTATTCTGAAATTTATGTTACCCTTTTGTGTCAAAAATATTATCCAGCAACTTTGTTCCAACTGGATGTCTACCAAAAAAACAAGACAAGTTGAAAATCAGTAGAGTTAAACCCCTTGGAGAGATGTAATACTGTGAGTATAATTGAAATGTTAATAATTATGCTCATACTGATAATTACCAAGAATAGTTTGGTACAGTAGTTACAGAGCTCACCTTTCACCTCTGGGTCTTGGATTTGATTTCTACCCGGGACTGTACGAAAAGAGTTCAATTATCTCCATCTCCCTTTTAGTGGATGGATTTTCCACCCCATTCACACTTCAGGAATAAACAAGAATAAAAATGGAGAGGGACAGAAAAACCATTTTACGATCCCTAATTAACTAATTAATGTGACTTTTTTTTTTAATTAAATTTGTCAGGAAATGTAATACAGTTTAGACCATTTGGGAAAGATACGAAATGACTGAAAAAATGCAAGCTGAGAACAAAGCTCTRTTGAAGACCTTGCACTACAGTTTATTTTCATATTTTGAGTATAACATACAAAAATTACAGTGGTCTCATAAGGTAAAGATAATACATTTTGTTGCTGCACAACAGCCTCGTAGCTGTGTATCCAACCTTACCAACATGACACAAACACTTTAGCACAACACTTATTTCTAGTCAGTCTAATGCATAATAAGAAAAGGAAATAAATTATAGCTTATGCGCACAACATCAGTTCAAACAAATACATCAAACCTACTCAATGTTTTGATGCTGGATTCTGACTAGCCCAATTGCACCCATCTACAGACAGCAGAAAAAAGTAATGGTTGCTTGACCATCTAGGCATCTATGCTTGAGGCACACGTGGTTCTCTAACCCGAAGGCCTCAAAAATGTTATAAAGTTCTGCTTGCTTTGCAGTACTTCTCTCAGACAGAATTGAGAACCCCATGATAATAAACAGGCCAACACCTGAAGCCTCATGCAGGGCTACGATGCCATACACAGTCAGGAATTTAGGAAACAACATGAAGCTTCTCCTATAAGGCAAAAGGAAAACTAGAAGACTTCTGCAGACTTGTAAAATATTAACCAATAAAAGCCAACTTTCACCAAACCTCATTGTTTATGGGATACTGCACACTGTGCAATTTTACCACACTGTGGTAAATGCTGGTTTAATCTGTGAATTGTACAAGCCTAAAAAAAAAAGTTTCCATTGTGGGCATAAGCCGCATTCCTTTACTGTATTAAAAAGATTGAACCAAATGGGATTACACTTCCATTCCTATCTGGAAGCAATACCATCATTATCTATACTCTTCTTAAGTGCTCCAGATACTTAAATAAAACAGGAAATGAAACAAGATCCAGACATCATGGAGAAAAGCATATTTTAGAAAGTTTAGACTCTTCAGTACATTAGCACCACAACAGAGGAAACTAAGCACAACCAAAGCCTGGAAATGAATGTGAATCTTCCCACGGATTTCAGCAAGCTGTTCCAAAACAGTCCCTGTGTGACTCGATGGAGTTAAAAGACCCATATGTAGAAAATAACATTCAAGACGAATTTGAAATAAAGGAGACTAGAGACAGGAATATGAGAGGATTCAGCTTAGTTTAGAATTGAAATATATGCACCTTTGTATCATATTGGGCTTTGAATTATTCAGTGCCACAGGCTAATTGTGTTAGGTATTTACCAAAACCATTTGCTACAGCAATTGCTTTTCCCCCTGCTGTACTTGTAAAATTCACAAACCCTGCCATATTAGTACATAGGTTTTAGGAAAGTTGCAGCAGTCCATTTTTGACACAAATGCAGTTTAACAGTAGAGATGAACTTGAGCAGTCTGGAGCCTAATCTGCTGGGTGGCTTGTTCATTACCCTATTGAATCTATTCTATTTCTTATAAAATACATAAGTGGGCACTGAGAAACGGAAGAGTGAGTGAGAATGACTCTAGTTCTCTCGTAAGAGCACTGGGTTTGACATCTGTTTACCAAGGTTATGGTTCTGTGTCATGAATCTTCAACTTCATATAAAAGTGCCAACAGGAGAGACTTTGTCTTTCCTCAGTGCGTTCAAACTCACCCAGGTAGTAGGAAAAATGAAACGGGTGTCTCACACTCACAAAGTGCTCCCACCACTAATAAAGACAGAGTAAGACTACCATTGCTCTATTCCTGTTCTGCTTTCCCATGTTTTTATTTGCAAGTGATTTGATTTCAAGTCAAATGGTAAATATTGTCTCAGCATGTATGTGTTTTCCTTTTTCCTTCAGCAAGGCTAGGAAGCATAAGGGGCACAGGAGGGAGTAGGGGCATTGCAGTTCAAGCACAAGGCCCAGAACCTTAAGAAATAAAGCTTCAATAGCTCTGTTGTTAATGGCAATAGGAAAGGGAAGCATGGGACAAAAATCCATGCCTGCTATAGGGTGTGTCTATGTAATTGCCTATATTTTTGATTTTTTGCCTAATTACACAGAATTTTCTTTTTTCCTCATAGATTCCCTGGTAAACACTAAATACATTTCTTACAGTTCTAAAGAAAACTGTCCCATTTCATTCAGCACTTTAAATGCTTGATTCCTCACATATGGCAGGGCCAATTTAAATTTACTTTCTCTAACAAAGTGTCTCATGAATCTTTATTTCTCTCTGCCTATGCTATGACTACATCATCCTAAATTGCTGAGATTGCCAAAAGAGGATATTTATTAAGCAATACTAAAGTTCGATCTCACAGTGCTAGCAGCATACCTCGTGGATGAGCTATACTTCCATTTGGTAAATATATAAATTTCTCTACATTTGTCACATCTACAGTTTTAAATGCTAGACCTACAGCAAGTGAAAACAGTGTTTTACTGAAGAAGAGAGAATATTGGATTATCCTAGCTTTACTTTCTAAAGTAACAGGATTGTTCATTCATTGAGTGACTCATAAAGGGCTTTCCTGAAAAGAAAACTGTCAAAAGAGACCATTTTATTTCCTTCTGTAAAGTAAGCACAGCAGTCCCTGTATAACCAATTTAATAGTACTGACAGTAAAAGTGCTGATCACATGAAGATAACAACCCATTTGGTAGTAAATACATCTAAAATTAAGGAGAAGAAGGGGAAGAAAATACTGTGGTATGGGGGGGGGGGTTACAAGATGCAAGGAACGAAGGGATCTGGCCATCAAACAGCTGAGTGCACTCTGGCTGCGGGATCACACCACAGAAAAGACATGCTGTGAATCTTYCAGCAACACCCCTGCTTGCATGAAAAGCAAGGTCCCTTAGGGAAATTGCAATTACCCACACTGCCTTGGCCTTGCAACACAATCCAGGCATCACACAAGTCTCAAAAGGGATTTAGGAGCGACTGACCCGTGCAGCACCATCCAGCATATGCCCCTCTGTTAGTGTGGATGACTCTACACACAGGCACATCTTCACTTAGACTGCCTCAAGCCATAAATACATCTAGAACAAAACCTCACAGAGTCTGCTGTGTCCTGAAGATGCACACAGCACGCAACTTCACAGGCATTGCAGGAACCAGTGCGGTCAGTCATCTTGTCACAGAGGCGCCTGGACTGTCATATCAGAAAAAAGGTCACCGTCAGCAGGGACAGCCTGAGCTCCAGGGAGGAATCCCACACTAAGTCAGTCTCACTGCGAAAGGACTATGCACACGACCAGAGCAGAGCAGGGGGTTTGAAGGGCCCTGCCACACATGCTCCAGTTACCTGTGAGACAGGCGTCATACTGAGGGCACCAGGTTTCTGGATCACACAGTACATGACAATTTGCCTATGCTATGGTTTATTCTCTGGCAGTATATCTACCTGTGGCATTGCCAGTCACAATAAAAAATCTGCAGCAACCAGAGTCTTACGAGGTTAACTAGCAATTAAAATGCATTTTGAAATTCTCGCAGTGGTAAAAAGGCATAAATCTACAGGGAATGCAGGAGTCACTGGAAGGAATAGGGTAAGGAAGAAGAAAATTCAGCCAGCTGAAAATAATCAAAGGCTGTGATACTAAATGTGCAGGTGCTATATTGCACCCACAGAGTTTCAAAACATTGAATATAAGGTTCTCCTTCCCTGGGTTTTAAAACAGAAAAAATACTAATCCCCAAGTGAAAACGGGAAAATAGAGAATCCATTAAAGATATTCTCACAGTAGGCCTTCTCTTTAGCAGCTCACTGCTTAAGGGTTTGCAAACTGTATAGTTATCAAGTAAATGATAGATGAAGGAACTTAAAATAGTAATGGAAAATATACATTTCTTTGACCTTGCTCTATTTTATTTCACAGAAGAAGTTTACCTACAAAATGGTTAGACATCAAAGGATTCTGGCCTTGAATCTCCTCCCACACCTGCTTTATACTCATGTTTGTGTGTGTGATTTCTTTCAAAATGTGAATAGTTCCACTTCTTCATGTACAGTTTTACTTATCCACAACCCCAAACCCTCCGATTTCGAAAGAACAGAGACATGGTGCTATCGGTCATTCCACCTGTACTCTATGTTACTTCCCCTGCTACACACACACAGTCCTTTTTGTCTCCATTAGCATTTCAGTACTTTGTAAACGTGAGGACCTAAAATAAACAGTATTTCAAATGCAGATGCATTAATGTTGTGGGTCTTGGGAATATTGTTGCTTTCATTTTGTGCACTTGCTCACAGTACAGCGCACCAAAACCAGCCTTGGCTTCACTCTGTGATTTCACATTTGTTTCTGTTGCCATTAAAACTCTACCCCTTTCTCAAACTTACCAACTTCTAAAGAGCTGATCCTCAAATTACATCCATCCTTCTCTTTATTTTCCAGTGCCATATCTAYGACCTTATATTTGTTGGTATTAAAAATTATGTCCAATGTAATTTCTCACAGTCATGTACCTTCTAAGCCTTAACTTTTTTTCCAGTTTTGCATAGTGAACGTGTTAACCCCGTGCCTATTTTCTACCTGTTCTACCTATTTCTAACCCTCTAACCTATTTTCTTTGCACTTAGTTCAGTGTTTTTAAACTAGCATATTTGCTCATGTGTGCCACTAACTGCACTCAGAAATCTGTTGTCTTTGCACACATGCCTAGGGCTGCCAAAGGTCTCAGACAGGTCACTTGCTGTGGGACCTGGTGCTACAAGGGGTGGCAACCTGGGGCATAGCTATCCTTCACACCTTTCCTCCCACTTCTCCCAGCCTATTCTGACACTTTCCAGGCTCTGCCAGCTAATTTCCTTATTGGCAAATGAAAAACAAGGTGAAGAGGCAGTAGCGGGCAAATACTTTGTCTGGTGGGAGAAAAACAGCTCTATAGTCCTTCATATATGGATATCCTTCATGGATATCACATATCTATGAAAACATTTGCACATCTTCCCTCTCTTTTTTCCTTTAAACTGCAAATTATATATCGTAATTTCTATAGGCAAGCATTCATAATTAAATACCAACTAAGAGGCTGCTCGTCACCACAGCTGTCAGTGCCCCCCCTCGCCTGCCCTCGGCCAGCATCCCAGTGCTGCAGCCCACACAGCAGGTTGCTCCGCTCGGCTCCCAGCCCTAGGATGCCCACCTCCAGAATGCGGATTCCCAAGCACTATACAGGCTTCGGCTGCCTCACCCTGCTTTCAGCGGGGATRTACAACAGACATATTCAGCTTAGCACAAAACTAGCTAGATCAGTACCAGTAATTTGGTTGTTGCAGACAGTCTTATTTGGAGTACAGATTCCCTCAGTTTGTACAGTAACTTGGTTTTTTTCTTACCACTGTTGCCATTTATGCTCTCTATGAAATGACACAAACTTCCAAGAAATGTCTTCTTGGAACGTCTTGCAAATTTCTTCCACCTTAATCAACATTTTCTTTGTGTATAGATTATGATTCACATTAAAATTGAGTACAAATATCTAACAACATTCACAGCACTATGTGAAAACAGGAAAACACATTTACCTTAACCCACCCCTTATCATTCTTTGCAGATATACATGCTAGTCCATTAGGTGTTTTGGATTCTCTGACTGATTTCCTTTGGAAATCACTAACTGATTTTTGGACACCTGTTTTTTTCACCATTTCTTTGTAAGTATGTCTTTTTTACTTTTTTACACTAAAACATGCTAGCTTGGTTAAAGAGCTCCCTCCCCCCCCCCCATTTTTCCACAAATACAGTTCTGTGGAAAATGGAGTCCTAGGGCACTGTTTCTCTGCTTGTCTTTGTAAATTGACTATGCTTTTTGTTGTTGATGTTGTTTTACACCCTCCCTCTTCCCTCTGTCTTCTTCATATTTCTATGGCTAGAAGACAAAACTGAGCTGGTTATTGAGACAGTATCATTTATTTGTGTTCTTTAAGCAGGCTGTAGCAGAGCCAGAAGATAATGGGCACCTCATTTATTCAGGCTTTGAATGATCATGTTTAATTCCCAGTGACAGCTGTCTTCACCACATTAGCATTGCAAATCAGCTCTGTTTTGTAATGGCCTTCTATTGAACATGATTCAATTATGTGTGGTCCGTAGCAAGGCAGGATACGGTCTTAGTATCTATAGCAATATTTCTGCAAGCTGCTGCTCTTTACACTGCTCACATTTAAGCGGTCTGTTTACCACAATGCTTTCCTTGAACTACACTGAACTCTCTTCATTTTGCAGCTAAATAAGGAAGAATGAATATAATTTGTAAAAGCAGTTATCTGGTCAGACATATTACATACCCCATCTTCTTTACACATGCCTGGAATCAGGAAACACTTGTTAAAGTAATTGCTATTATACTTAAAACATTTATATTACAGAAGTCATTAAGGCAGATTTAAATGATTATACAGTGTTAAATGGTACTAAGTACTAAAGCTCAATGCTGGTTTGAAGATGGATTGTAATAACACACCAAACAAGTAAATTTTCTTTTAATGTCATAGTTTTCCTGGAAAAGGGCAACAAGAAGCTTAATATTTATAAAGCAAGTTAGAAATCACAAAATTTGGAAAATGCAGTTTCAAACAGTTTCAGATGTCCTATTTAATCTACTGTGAAATGCCTATATCCTGTGCACAGTATATTCTAGGCTTTCTGAATCTTGGACTGACGTGCAAATTACAATTCAGACTCTACTGCTGAAGGCCTTGGAGCACATCACTGTAGCTTAATAGGTTCATATGTTTGTTTTAATATAAAAACCTTCCTAAATTCTGATTCCACAGATAAAGCAAGTCCTGTTATGTCATGCATACTCCAAAAGCAAAGCTTTCTCTATATAGGTAGCAAAAACATGTTTTACTCTATGCATGGCAAAACACAAACCTTACTCTTTTCCCAGGCTTTCCACCCATGCAATCTCTAAAACATTCAGCTCTTGCAGAAACCTTGTAAAACACAACACAACTCTCCCCAGCCTCAGGACTGTTTTAGCACCTTCAGCCTGATAATGATGTCTACACATAGCAGAAATATGATGTTATTTGTTCTACAAACTAGAGTGACCAACCATCATTCTAGATATTTTAATCAAACTGTAAGAGGGAAGGCTTTTTAATCATACTCTAACCTTGAGTTGTTTGAAGACCCTGTCTAGGAAATGATGAGCACTTACAGTGTATTCCTGTGTTCAAGGTTTGTCCTGGGCTGAAGCCAAAAGCCACCACAAACTGGCCCAGGTGCAATGGAAGATCACAGACACCAAGTGGTAACGCTAACCACATCACTCCCTCAAATGCTGCTGCATCGGGTATCGCTGTGCCTTTCCCACGAGTCCAATCTGACCTTCAGATAAAGAGGAGCTCTTCTGTCATTAGAGCGCTACTTTAGCTCCTCAGCTTATACACGCCCTCTCTCAGAAAAATGATACAAAGTTGCAGAAAGAGAAACAAAAGTGTGATGCATTTTGACTGTTGAGAACTGAGATGGAAAAAATATATCTATGGAGACTGCTGAGTTCTGGTGTATTTTGTGTTTCGGTCTTAGTTTTTGTTCTCTTCCCTCCTTCTCTGCCCTCAAAAGCTCATTATCAATCTCTGCTAATCCCTAAATCTGAATCTAAAAAAAAAGGGGTGGGGGGTGAGCTCAGTGTGAAATGATTTTTATTGGTATTTCTAATCTTTGCTTTCCCTCTTGAAAAATCCAACCAATGGTTTGGTGCCCAAACTAAGAATGAACCCTTCTGAAAATCTGACTCCAAATTAAGAGACTGAACTGTGCCCAGTATCTGACCCATAGTGAAAGCCTGCAGTGTTTTTACTAAAGAGAACAAGGGATACAGAGAACCCAGTCTTGAATTGATCTCGCTGTCCTTCTTGACCATTTTTTTAAAAATTGGCTTTAGGCTTTTTCATTACAAGCCTTCATTTGCAGCTTTCCCTCTCCACTGTTTCTTGTGCTAGTTTCTGTTTTCTTTTTCTGGTTAGGTTCCCCCCCCCCCCCCAGGAAGATTTTAAACATGCTGATTTCTTGATTATGTTTAAGTTCATGAGGTTTTATTGCATTTTACATCCACAGAGGTTATGTGAAAATAACAACCATTGTGTCACTTAAATAGGCAATTCATTGCATTTTTCAGGTAAGCCCCATTTATTCATTTTCAATGGTTGTTTGTTTTACATGCATCAAGTTATACATTCACCTATCTGGGAAACAAACTGAAATTTGAAGCTATTTGATTTGTTCTTACCACGCCTACTGCATGAAAAAATTATGTATTGTGCAAGCAAATGTCTGTACCTGATATTTTTGCACATGAGCCTGAAGCTGTTTCATGAGACTGAATCTCAGTCCAACAGAGAGCTGCACAGAGTTGGTTGTTTGAGTGGAGGCTCAGGCCCAAGTCCTCAGAGGTATTTAAGGACCCAYTGCCTATCAGTTCAAGTGCTGGATAAAAAATCTGGCTACATATTTTAAAGAGAAGCTGTACCCATATTTTAAAAGTTTATATATAAACTGTACTGGAAGGGAAAGTCTGCTCTGCTCAGACATCCAGAAAAAGAAGATGTCTCAATTTTTTCCAAGCTGCTTGAGCCTTTCTACTGATTAAAAATGGTCTACAAAGAAAATGAAATATTTGATAATGGAATAAACTAGTCTCCAGAATATACTATCCAGCACTTTAGAGTCACATTCTCTAAACTCTTCACAAACAATCAGAGATTTTTTTAAAAAAAATTGTTAAAAGGGAGTTGTTCAGTTCTTTTTCATATCATTTCCCTCCCTTTTTGTATTAATACCTTGAAAGGTTAAAGTTAAAATTGGTTTTCTTAACAGAAACCAACATCAGGGATAAAACTTTTCTTAAGGATGAATAATGGAGCTGGGGAAAGTGTGAAAGAAAGCATGCACCACAGGCTTTACAGGGAAAAACAAAGTGAAAGGGTTTAGCAAACAGATTGAAGGAGAAACAAGATGGATGTTCCAACCTTTTCTGTGTCTTTCAGTCTCTTTCTTCTGTTGAAAAAAACTTAAGAAAACATGCTTTGGTAAACTGTGAATTTTGTACTTAGTACACAATTCTACTATGGCAAACATTGAAACAACTTGTACATGTTAGAGTATCTTCCTTTTTCATCATAGTCTTTCATTGCATAAGCGTTGTGCTGTGGTTAACAGGGAAAAATAAGTATGATGCTTATACTGTGGTAGGCTAGTAGGCCTTCTGGTGGAGTATAATCCCACATTATGGCATCCAGTCACATGGATAATAGTGTCTGATATTGTTTGTTCTCAAATTTATATTTTCAGGTGCTGATTCTTATACAAATTATTTTTTGCCTGTTTCTTCTCACCTAGGGAAACAAGGTTTATGTAACCATAGTATCTCTCTCTCTCATCTAATTCCCCCCTACCACAATCACTTTTAATCCAAATCTGAAAGGTATTAGAAGTTCGACAGACAATTACACTCCTACAGGTTTCAAGGAGACCCACAGCTAGGGAGAGTGAGGGAAAGACACAAACTGCTACCCAGCCAAGGGAATGAGACAGACAGACAAAGCCTCTGCAGCTGGTCAGGCAGTGGGCACAAATGCACCGGCAGATGATCAGCATATCACTCCAGGTGACCCACATTACCAGCAGAGGATGCCACATGGGCATGGAGGGAAGCAGGAACTGGCATTATTGTAATGGTGGGCACAGGGGACCCCAATCCATAGGAATCCAGGCTTCACTGATTCTGGGAACACCCTGCTTATTCTGATATAAAATAGCATGAACAAGACTAACATCACCTACTGAGTATGAATTACTGTTATGCAAGACTTGTCATGTTTACAGTCAATTACAACAGAAAAGCAGGAAATTTCTTTCTACATTGCTTTATGTAATGGATACTAATTAAAACTTTCTCCATCTGTCATGTGATTTGGTGTAATTAGAGTCATTTGTTCTGATAATTGTAAGAAGGTCAGGACCAGAGTTCATGAAATATGAATCGCTTCCACATCCCATTTCAATATTTATCATCCCATGCTATTCATAGATACCATTAATATACAAATCAATTAATTGAGAAACAATTAATTTTTCTACAAATAAAATAAACCTGCACAAATAAAATCAACATGCCACAAAAGTAAGGAAATGGAAGGTAAATCCCATAACACCTTTTCATTCTTCCAACTAGAGGCACACATTTTTTACCACTCACACATCATATGCCACCACTTTGAAGTCAGATCTCCTAGGGGTGCCAGCCTTACAAAATCATTACTTATCAACTGTACTGCTGCAGTACTCTGGTGTCTTTTATATTAATCTCTCTGCCTCAGGTGATGTATGTTCCAAGTACAGAGGCAATTAATGCAGACAGTTCAATGGGGGAAATAAAGCAAACAGTATTGCTTAGCATGATCTCAGATGACTATGTTGGTGTTTGCCTCATGTGTTAGGCATAGTTAAGAAGAACATTAAGGAATTTGGAGGATAATGAAATACTTTGGGACTGCTTATATGGACATTCTGCTTCCCCAGCTTAAGGGGAAATTACAGGAATACTACAGGAAAAATCAAAAGTGTCTGCCTCCAACTCTAACAGGTGGATGAGGAAGGCTGGCCTTGTGGGCTAACTGGAGATCCTGAAGAGAAGGTGATAGGCAGCATGCAATAAGTTGTGAAAGACCTTGAGAGTGAATCAACAGCTTAGATTTGGTGAGGCAGGAAAAGAGGAGTGGATTTTGCAAAGCAAGGGAACTAAAGTTAAGAGAAACATGGAAAGAAAAAGATCTTTGCAGCAACATTATGAATTGCTAGAGGAACCAAATTACAACATTACAAATTACAAAGAAGACAAGAAGTATGTCATAGTAATCAAGGCACAAGATAATGCCAACTTTTGCTACATGGTGAGAAAGACAGATGAGATTTGAAATATTGCACAGAGAGAATCATCAAGACAGCCTGAATGGGAGGAACAATTTACAGAGCAAACCCATACCACGAGCCTCACTGACAAGCCTAGCAGTGTTCATAGTCACAAAAATGAAACTGTAGGCTGGAATTAAGGTCAAAGTTTTCTCCGCATCGGATTTGAGTGCACAGGCCTCTTTGAGGATATACAAGAGAATTGGTCCAAGATTTTAGTTTGGACAAATTAAGCCAAGACTGGAGTAGAGAGAGAGGCTTGAGAGGCATCAGCCTAGAAAGGGTTGTCAAATTCATGTTTCCAGACAGACACTCAGAGATACAGTTAATGAACAGGAATCATCCATGTAGAACTACTATAAAAATTGTAAGGGAGGTGAATTGGGTGATTTCTCCAAGGGAAACCTTCCCAGAGCAGTCAGAAATAGGAAAGAGTCAGAAGAGGACAGAATCTGAGCAAACAAAAGGCTTAGAGAGAATAACACAGCCATCATGGTCACACTTAGCCAACAAGTAAAAAAAAAAAAGGATGTAATACTTATTCAGTAAATTTGGCTACAAAGATGTCGTAGTGACAGAAAGAAATATCAGTGAAGCACAGATCCTAAAACCAGATGGAGGGGATCAAGGGTGGAACTGGAAGACAGAAATTGAAGTAGAGTTTTGTTAACAAAGCTTCTATGAGTTCAGACATGAAAAGGAGGGGAGAGGCAAGTGGAAAGAAAGGTCTCATCATTTTAGAATAGGAATCTAAAACATGCTCTTACTGCAAGAGAAGAGTGTGAAGTTATGGATAACTTTAAGGGAGGGGGCAAATGGGGTCATCACCAGGTAAAGCACAAAATAGGATGGAAAGCTCACTAGCCTATGAGAACAGCAGGAAATGAGAGGAGGAGGAGGAGGAGGAAGAGGAAAAGGTCAYGTCACATTTTTGTCTGCTCTCTGCAGCATGAAATAGGTGAAATCCTGTGTGAAAGGGATGCAGAAGCAGAAGGTGGGAAGAATTGGTGGGCTGAGTCCACTGTGCGGAAATAGCTGGGTCTGTCAGTGTTGGACTCAAGCAGGAGTCAGGGTAGGGACTGCAGAGCTGCATGGCCACAGCTGCGTCACCTGCTGAGGCAGTATATGCCCTCAACTCCTGCTTTTCTTTCCAGGGCTACCACCAGATGGAAATATTAGTGTGTGCACAGCGAATCTGACATGTCAGGGATACAATTGTACCTACTGCGCACGTGGCAAATAGCCAGTACATGCTCAGTTCAACTACAGAAGTTCTACACAGTCAAACTGCGCTTGCTCCATGGCCATCCATCTGGCCAGCAGCTGGCAGGCAGATGGTGGAAGCAGACTATAACAAGGTTGTGAAAAGCTATGTTCATAGTAGAAATAAAGCTGGTGTCCCAAAAATAGAAGAGGAGGTACTTGTGGTTAGGTGTAAAGGGAGCATGCTGTTTTTCAAACCATCCATTTCCAACACCCTAAAACATTGCTCATCTTTCCCTTGCCTCACCATACTGTTCCAACTCCATCAGTTCTACATATTAAAACTACTATACTAAATACCTATTTCCCCATCTAATCCGCTTTTCTCTCTGTCAGTATACCAGGATTTACTCTAAATTAATGGGATTGACTTGCTGTTGTCTCGCTCACTTCTTTTCCCTTAATGTGGGTATGGCCTCCCATGTTCTTCCATTTTTATATTCTCTATGAATGAAACTTTTAGCAGGGGATCATCTGGTAATGATCTTGCTGGGAATATTATCTGTGCTGTAATGATCCAGTGAAGCAGGCTGCTGCTTAGTTCTCATGCATAGCTTGAACAGTGCCTAAGCATTTTTGAAAAGGGAAAAGGTTACGAGCCCTAAGACGTTTACCCGAAAGGCCTCTGACTTCACAGTGGTGCTTTGAAATAAGTTTAGTCTTGTTGATACCAACCTCCAGAAAAGAGTTGAGTACAGTCAGCCCAGAATCAACTCACATCTGAGAATAACTGGAGAAAGCACAATGTATTCTTCCTTATTTCAATGCAATTAGAACTTCAAATACATTTCTGTCATAATTTTGAAAAGTCAACTCCTTCCTGCTGTCTTTCATGCAAGTCAGTTCCTCAATCAACTCTTCTCTTGAAATGAGTTGATATCTATCTATACCTTGGCTCTGAAGTTTTGGGGGACTAGACCGCTTAGAAATCTAAGAAGCAATCACTTCTCAGCATTTTGTTAATACGCTCCAATAAAGTATATTACAACGAAACATCAGCACTTAAATATAATTGTCTATAGCTATGCCATTGCTCTCACTAACTAGCATTGATAATAAATGTCATGTCTTTTTGAAATACATGGCTAGTTTTTAAAAGTCAAAAAGAAAAGTGTGCTTGATTTCTTGGATATACAGCTCATAGAACTTGTCTTTACTAAAATATACTACTGTTAAGTCCTAAACTGTAATAAAGTGTATTTTATAAAAGAGTTTCTGGTGACAAAATGCCAGTAAACACTTACAGTTCATATGAGTTAGAAAAACCACCAGTCAATCCACAACTGCTGATATAAGAACAGGCAAGCTGTTGTTATTTTATTGTTTCCCAAGTTCTCCATTTATTAAATAATTTAAATACCAATATTGGGAAGTGTTGGCCAATAAACATGAAGCATATTTCAGTAGTCTATCAATAACTGTGTTATGTTAATTTATCACAGGTATTAATATGCTCTCTAAAATCAATATAATCTATGAATAAATATGTATTTAATTGGAATTTGATTTTTCTTCATCCAAACTTTAAATATTCATTCCCTGCATAAAAATGGGGAGCAAAAGCATGTAAGAGACTTTAAAATTCTGTCTTAGAAAATGAAAAAGAATCCAGTTTTTCTTGGTTTCTGGTTCTGTTCTAATAAAATTTTTGTGGAATGCAACTTTATTTTCTCTTACATTCCTTTCTTCAGTATAGATTCTCTGTACTTGATATATGGTAATTCACAATCACCAGTTTTAAAAGGCCTTTAAGGGTACTATAGATAGAACAAAGAAAAGCAATTCTAAGAGCCAATTCCCTCAGTTCTCTGTGGACAAAGAAGTCCGATTAGCAATCTTCCATTACAAAAGCAGCTCTCCAGCATTTTCAAACGTTTTCTCAGTTTGGTTCAAATTAACAGTTGCCAACTAAAGCAAGAAGATCGAATCTGAGAAGTTAAACAATATAAAACACATGAGAAATTGTTCATGAAAAGCAAAAGCCAATCAGACAGCCATTTTATCAAATTCCAATACAGTTAAATAAACAGAGTATGGTCCTTTCAATATATTGAAACAATTCTCTAGCTTTCTAAGACATCTTGGGTTGTCAGTCTAATGAATACCACAGCCATTCAGAGCTTAGCAGCCATGCCGGAGATACAACTCAGAGGTTAATGCTCCAAAAGCAAAGCCAGTAGCTCCTCAGCTAAAGGAAAATCTATTAACTGTGAGCCCTATAGAACATATGACACAAAAAGGGTCGATTATTTTGTACATTTGAAGACTTTTAGAAAGATATCTTATTTAGATTTCAAAAAGTCAGGCAATATATATCCCAACATATAGTGTTCACTGTTAAAAATGGTAACTTTAAATTTGCTGGTATTGATTCAATACCTTTTTCTACAAAATTCAGTAACCCCCTATCAACTATCACAACTCCAAGTGAACACTATAATGACATCTCTTTCTGCTGTCTATAGGGGAAAAACTTACCAGAAACACCTTGCAAAAGACAACTGCATTTGCAATTGACAACTGCATAGGTACACATGCCCATGCATGCACACAAGCAAACATAACTTAACTGTTAGAGTTTATTTTAATTTTTTAATTGAAAATGGAAAATATTTTGATAATGCCATACACCAAACCACTCCAAAATAACCATGTTATCTTTGGATTTTTAAAGGCTGAAAATGCAATAGGGCGGAGTACAAAGAAGTTATTTTTAAGTTAATGACAGCCTGCAAGTGTCATGTTTGGTGCACTTCTGTGTATCATAACAGTGCATTGCCATGTGAAATCAACAGGTGACTAAGGAACTCTCATGATTTTAATTTCAGGGAAAATTCCTCCTTCTTTTATAACAGTACCTTAATATTGGGGATGGATGGGAAGGGTTGCACAATACAGGAAATATATTGGTATTGCAGTATCCAGGACATTCATACTTTAAATATATTGTGACATATGAGATTTGGTTTATAAACAGTATACATCATAACTGATACAACATGTGTTACAGTACCTTAGAATTATTAAAATCGTATATACATCCTTAAACTTCCATCCATCTACCTATCCTTTTGCTCCTCTTTATTAAGAGCAAGCCAATATTATCTTTGAGCTTAAAGAACAAACAAATTAAAAATCAGTGATGTCTTCATCACGAATATTTGTCCTTACCAGAATGGAGGCTCCTGGAACAATTACTAGGTATCTAGGCAGCAGCACTACAAGTGAATGTGAATTAGCATCACTACAGATTATTCCAATAGTTGCTATTCATCAAAAACACAACAACAGCTTCAGGAAAACATAAAACTACCACATGCGACAAGACAGGAGATATATCTGAAAACACATTTTCAAATCAAGAGACAACTCCAAAACTATCAAAAATACTAATACAGAAGGAAACCCACAAGACCTGCATTCCAAATTAGAATGTTTAACTGAACCCTTAAATAATTTCTGAGAACTGCATCAGAAAAGCTCTTATTTGTGAAACATGAAGGATTATAAGCAGACAATCCATTCAGACAGTGACCTTGCCAGTACTGGGGGGATAATAATAATAGTAATAAATAAATAAATAAATAAATAAATAAATAACACTGTCATATTCTCCAACATCCCTATTGCTCTACCTCCCCATAGAATGTCATGCAACTAATAGAGGAAAATCTGTGTTAAAATATGGTTCATACATGAAAAAGTTTGGGAAAATGAAATTAGCATTAACATGAAGAATGTTTTGCACCTTATCACCATATATTTATTCCAGCAAATGAGAGGAAACATGCTTGCTCTCCCCCATCCTCCCTCCAGTTAGTAGTTATTGCTGGTATAACTGCATGCAAGCAGTGCAACAGCACTAAATCCTCTATTTATACTAAATAACCAAATCAAGTTTTATGAGTAAACACAGGGAACAAATATGCTGTTTAAAATATTAGATTTGCATGGATACTAAAATAAATAAGTCTGTCAACTCTGTTTATTTTTTTAACAACATTAATTCTTACAGCAGAACCTATATAGGTAAAAGAAAGTGAACAAATATTTTCAGGGACTACAATCTGCATTCTGTTAGGAGAATTGTTAACAACTATCAGTATAATATATCTGGGTGAGAGGAGGACGCATTTCAAACCTGATTTAATATCGGACTCGCCTCACTGGGCCAACATTTGTGTGACTACGTATAATCCAAAAAATGAGATTCATTTCTGGAGTCCAAAACAAACTTGCAGAGACAGGAGTTAGCAAGAAAATTGATTTCTTTTATAAAATGAAATAATACCAATCTCAAGTTTTTTGAGAAAATTTTTTCTCCACCATACTATATTCATTTTCTGTTTTCTGATTAAAATATTTTGCAAATAGTATTATCAACCTTACATACAAAATCATTTACAAATACAGCCAAGCCTTACCATCTGCATTTTAACAGCATGAAGAAGCAAAGCCTGTGGTGCCTAGAACATTTATCCAAAATTGCATAACAACAGCAGGAACTGAATCCTGCTCTTTTCACCCAATAATTTATTACCCCATATGAAGTTAGCAAATATATTCCAGAAATCAATCCTGCACTGAAATTGTGTCATCCAGATCACACTCCATGAATTTTCCATTTTGAGTATTCCTACTTTGGCATAAATGCAAATCCCATTTCTATTCTGACTTCAAACTCAAACTTCAAATTCCAAAAGTTCAAAAAATGAGTTCAGAACATTTCTACAAATAACTGTTTGGTTCAACCAGCTGCATACATATATTAAATGTAATCAGAAAGCAATTGGCAGTCCATAATGCACCAAAGGGGCCAGAGTGGCTGAGAACTTAAACACATAAATTCAAGAAAGTAATTTAGAAACCTATTCTTCACTGATACTTGCAGGATTCAATCTGCATCTCAATTTTAGACACAAATTGTTCAAAACACCTGAACAGGGACACCAGAGCCCTGCTGGGAGACAAAGTGCAAAGGTTCTTAGGGCCTGTCTATGTGCCAGGGCAAGAGATGCTGATACGGTGCTCAAGACAGTGCTGTCTTAAGCCATGGGCTTACAACCTGAAAAGACCATTCAGCCAGTTGCCACTGTGCAATACATTCAACAYTGGCTACACCCCTACATGGCATTCCCAGGCAGTCCGACTTGATGTACCAAATATGCTACTCAGAGCTGGAGCCCCCCTGGACCCCTCTCAGAGCCCTGCACAGCACGTGCATGTCACGTAAAGCCAGTGCCGAGTTCAACACAGACAGACCTTTTGTGCTGGAACAAAACGGTTAACACAAGTTCCAGTTCCGGTAGGAAACAGCATGAGTAGCAGGGTGTCAATTTAAACAGGCACTTTTGTTCTTCAACTTTCAGCAATACAATATCTGTCTACAAATTTTAAATACATACCAGAACACTTGCTTTTTGACTGTGCATCTAAACATTTCAGTTGCCGATGACAGTATTAAATTAATTTTATGGCATTACTCCTATCTCACAAGTGCTAAGGGTTTGATTGTGCCTCAGATATTTAGGGGATTTCTTTGCACAATACTCTTAACTATCAGAAAAAAAATAAAATATAACTTGTCCAGCTTTACAGCCAGAAGAATCTAATTTTCTCTCTTCAGACAGGGGAGAGGGAAACCCCTCAAACATTTTGCAGACCTTCCACATACTGATTCCAGAGTTACATTTTTGTTCATATTGGGCCTTGACAGAGAAATGATTATTGTGGCATTAGCTTATAGAGCCACGAAGACAATACCCGCGTTCTCTGACCATGCTGTTTTCTGTTCCCACAGAAACCACATATTTAGTGGGGGCAGCCCTTGAAGTGAATGGAAGTCTTAGCATTCATACAGTAATAAAGAACTACAACCACCTGGACTGTTCTTTCTGTTCCTTCTACTGTTCTTCTGATACTATTTTATAAACACAAAGATACCAAAAATACTGAACCATACCTTCCCTTCCCTATTTTTGCTTTACTAAAGCAAGACTGTAGAGAAATTGAATTGACATCCTTTGCCAGGTTGTGAAGATGTCTCTCTCATTTATCCTTAATCCACACCACGCTTATTGAGTCCCAAGCTGTATGCTCTATTTTATCCCTTATTCTTAGCAACACTGAAAATATTTGTATACTATCAGATATATAAAAAAGGTATAAGCAGAAAGATTTGATGTAAGGTTTTGATAGACAAGATTTGATACAAGGTATTATAAAAAGATTAGCAATTCTTAAGTGCCCAGTTACACCAAATTTAATCATGCAAACCCTAAGAAAACTTGGTTAGCTTTTACAGTAAGAATATGAAAGGAGGAAGGATGGATAGCAGAATCAGAGCTTACATATTTAGTGCTGAGTAACCCATTTTTTCTATGCTGTTTTCCATAAAAACAGACATGCTAGATCAAACCAAAAGATTTGTCTCAGCCAGTGGCCAGGAGCCAATGCTTAGAAAAAAGAACACAAGAAAGAGAGAAAGTAGAGTGGTGCTTGCTAGCTACGCCTGTTTAAAATCATCAGTCTCATATTTAATAACTCTTCATGGTCTTTCCTTTATAAAATTGTTTAATCACTTTTGAACTTCTTTTTTCATGCTTTTGGCATCCCATGACAATGAATTTCAAATGTAATATTGTTATGCAGGAAAGGGCTTTCTTTTGTTTGTTTTAAATCTGCTGCCCAATAGTTTCCTTGGGTACCCCACGGTGAGTAATCATTCTCTATTCAGTTTCTTCATGTCATTCATAATCTCATATTCCTCTATCAGACCCACCTTGTGTTGTCTCTTTTCCAAGCTGAAGAGTACTAGTAGAGTTATACCTGTTACACAGAGGCTGTTCCTTACCCCTAACCTTCCCCACTGCTATTCTCTCTGTCCTTTCTAGATCTATATCCTTCTGAGGTTCCACAAACCATTCATTATGTGGCCATCTCATCAATACATGCAGTGACATTATCAGGCTTTCTGTTTCTTCTTTTATTCTTTTCCTAATACTTCCTAATATTGTTTGTCTTTTCATGGCTGCTGAGAACTGAATTGATGGTTTAAAGGAAATAATCAGACTAGCTCCAAGCTCATCTTTGCTAATTGAGAGTCCACCACCGTGAGCTTCATAAAAACAATTGTTTTCTCCTCATGAGTATTTCACCTTAATTTGTGCTTTTATCACCCAGTCACTCAGCATAGGAATATCCTTCCATGATTGTTTGCTGTAAGTTTTGACTACCTAATTTTATACTAGTCAAAACATCTCTCCTTATCTACTCTTTTCCAGATTAGTTAAAAATATGTTGAATAGTAGAGATCTCCATGCAAATACTAAACCTTCTGAAAAATTATTATATATCCTATTCTTCCCCCCCCCCTTTTTTTAATCAGTTACTAATTCAGGAAAGAAACTTATTTCTTATCCTGTAGCAGTTAACTTTTGTTAGCCTTTGGTGAGATGCCTTTTAAATATCAGATCTAAAGGGCCAAGCATATCTTCCTTGAATGTTTCTTGAACACTTTGTCTGTTGGAACTACAAGTTTAGGCTTTCTGTTTTTGTATTTTAAATGCTGTTATTAGTTGTTTTAATGCTTTTAGCAAATCAGTGCTCAAAATCTCTTTGGCCTGCTTCATAACGGTTTTACATTGAACTTGCCAGGGTTTTCTATTTTCTCATTTGGATAGAAGTTCCACTATGGAAGATGTCTGTGGTACCTTTAATCAGTCTCTTGCAAGCATTTTACCCTTTTGATTGCCTCTTTTAATTTTTTTTTTTTTTTTTAAAGTTCTTCATTCTTATGTACTTTCCTGTTGCAATGTTATTATGGGTGAGGGGGTGTCAGGCAGGGGAGGAGCTGGCTTCTTTTGTACTTTCAGTGATATTGAAATTGAGAAGACTGGCCAGTGTTACAGGGTAGATCTTCATTACGATTTCACAAGTGAATTTCAAGAATAAAATGAATTTTCTTTTCATTATGATTTTCTAATGATTTCTGTTGGTGGATTAAAATAACTGCCTAAGGGGTTTTAACTCTTATGGGTATGTACACAGTACAGCATGTAGGTAACATCAAAATCAAATCTAGACTACTGCTATTAAATAAGATACATGCTCTCTTGGATTATTTGTGAAATACTGTATTATGATGATTAGTTTAATCAACTACTGCAGGGATTTTGACTTTTTTTTAAAAGGTAATGTAGTTCACATGCCTAGCTAAGCCTACCTTTAAATGCAACTGGAGAAAAGTTTCACTTGGGATAAACACTAAACTTTGCATTTTGTCATTCAGCATGAATACACAAAATCCAGCTATACTGTAAGGAAAAAAGAGATCTTTATTCTCATTTCAGCAATCTCTATTTTGATTATTGAAAAGAAAAAGCAAAGAATATTATTTGCATCAGTAAAAATAAAAAGCAAAAAAGAACTACAAGTTTCTAGTTAAGTAAATAGCTTAAAAGCAATTCTTATTAAAACAACAAAAATTTCCCTGTGTTGCTACTGACATGAGTGACTTCACAGAAGTTATTTCAATCTGTCAGCAATTTGTTTTCTTTCTTTGTGCATAGCATGAAAAATTCAGTACATTTTGTCACAAATACCTTTCCCTTGCATTCTTATTTTCAAGTGTATCAGAAGGCAAAATAACCCAAAATGAATAAACTAATTTTTCGCTTGTGTGACAGTAATTGCCACATTGTACCGGCCACAGTGATATTGAATGAAAGTATATTTTCTGTTCATCATAGCAATTTTTTATTTACATAAACTGCTAAACAGTATCACTCATCTCTGTCTGTGTTTTACAACAATTATGGCTGACAGCAAGTTGTTTGAAAACACCAAACCATGCACAAACACAACAAAAGTCAATTTTAGTAGATTTGGAGCAGAACAAAGGCTACAGATGAAAACCAATTCAAAACTCAGTGTTTCAACAGGGTATGTTTCAATGCAGCGTTCACTATTTTTTAAAAGGTGAAAGAGAATTCAAGATTAACAAATCTCAATTTTCTATAAATATTGAGTAGCATTTTTTGACATTTTAAATTGAAAGTTGCAACAATAGTCAAGGTCAGCAAATAACTTTCATCCCTGCACAAACAAAAAGAACCAGTTGCCTTTGGATCGCTATGAAATCAGTTCAGGGATACAAATATAGTTCTTTATAATTTTTACTCTATCTCTTTTGCTACCCACAACTTCTTTTCCCCAACTCAGTGAGCTTCCCACAAAATAAGAACAGAATGAAGAGAAGGCTTGTTCGTTTTACCCAGAGATAAATTCACTAAGGCCACTCCTACACATGGAGGAACAGTTAGTGGGTTCATATTGGTAAGAATATGTTGAGTGTTCTAAAAAAACTGTGCAGTGAAGCACATTTTGAATACAATTTAAGGATGAATAAAGATGACTAAAAACTATGTTAGGGGCTCTTACTTTCTTAAGCGGGCATGAATCTAGCAACAATTTTCAGGACCACCTGAAATCTAAACAACAGGAACTGAATAATAGCAGCACCATTGCCAAGAGGAATTTTCCATCCTATAATTACAAGGACTGCAACAACCCCCCCCCCCCCCCCCCCCCCCCCCTTCTATACACTTTACACAGGAAAAGCAATATTTTTGTTTCAAATATACTTACAATATAGTAAAATATTTCACACACCTACCTCATTGCAAGAACCCAAAAGAAATCACGTTTAGACAATCTAAGGTATTGGAAAGCACACACAAATCTATGTACACACAACATTCAAAATCATTTAAGTTACATTTAAATATAATCTGGCAGCAAAATTTCAATACAAGGAAGCTAAAATCTTTTCTCTTTTTCTCCATAATCATTTCAAAATTTATACCTTTTCTCTCTTTTCCTCTATACCTTGCCTTGCTTCTTTTTCCTATCAATTTTAGATTCTGTTCTCTCTTCCTCCATTTCCACATCTATTATTTTAGACATCCATTTTACTTCCCTTCTCTTTCAGTTCCCTCTTGATTTATTTCTTTGCATCCAAATAGCTATGCTGGCAGGGATGCAGTCTCTGTCCAAGCCAACCGCAGGTAGTTTACACCCACTGCTTATAAAAGGTGCTCAGGGTATAAACATCTTTTTCGCTGTTACCTCTGCGTCCATTATATCCAAACAGTTTTCTCTTTTTGCATTTGTTTAGTTCAATAGCAGGGTTTAAAAAACAAAAATAAGTGTCTTTTTTATCTAGTTGATGCTTCTTGTCTCCTCTCATCTCTCCCACCCATAATGTAGCTACTTGTCAATCCATAGCAACCAAAGTAAGAGAAGTGGGACCATGAAGGATGAGTGGAAATCTTGCATACCCTATTTTACAATTTTACCATTGAACTTTGTGGTATCAGGAAATTTAAGGATTGATTTATAAAAAGATGTCTTCTGATAAATATTAAGCCATATTAACAAAACCATTGAAATGCTTGAAAATGCAATCCTCTGAGTACTTGGCATAAATATTTACACATGTTCCAGTTGAGATGAAAGCCAGATAAGTTCTCCAGGTATCAGACAGTCATTGGCATGTCTTTTCTTGCCATCATGACAATTTTTGAGAACAACATTCTGTCCTCATTCTCAGATGTGAATAATTCTCAGTGGAATCAACAGGATGTGTATCGGAGGAGTTCCAGAGACATTTTGCCTGGCTATAGAACACCAGAATAAAGGGTTCTGTTGCTCAGTATGCATTTATTCACAGAAGCTAACAAGTATTTGCAACATTTTCTGCAATTTAAATATATTTCATTTTCAATTTTATTAAAGCCTATTGATGGGGAGAGGAGGTTCTTTTAACAGAGTGATGGCAAGGTGTTCATAAAATCTTTTTAATCACACTCTGCCAATTCTTTCAGCAAGAGATTCTTGCAAAAAGTTGCTCTCAGCTTGAGAGAAATCATATATCCCAGAAGTACCTAAGCTTTGAGCTACTCTGAATTCTTTATATTTATTAACATTTAAACAAAAATGTTTCCCTTAACCAAGAAGGAGAAACAAATCCCTGGACAAAGAAATTAATTAATATATACTTTTTTTTTTTTTTTTACTAAAATTAATATATTATAGTTGTCAGCTTATATAATTTCAAAGAAGAGGAAAAAAAGAATGAATGAAATTCCTTTAAGCAAGAGATTTCTTCCTCAGAAATATTTTAATGAATAACAAAAATAACAACCAATTCTGCTACGAATCACTTCATTACTAAGTTGTCATTTATTATTAAATCAAGCCACCCAGTACATTCAGAAAAAACAGAATAAATGGCTCATTAATTTGCTAACAGAATTGCAACCTTCATAAATCTCAAAGTCCTAACTGAATCTTAGATAGCAAATGCCATAACAACAGGGGTTGTTAGACACTTGGGAGGTAAGTATGGCTATCCTCCTTGAACAGATTTCCTCCTCTTTTAGGCCTTTTTCTTGGTTAAAATATTAGATTGCCGCTGACTCCCTTTTCTATAGCTCATGGGTTTTTGTGACTGGGCAAGTTATAACCTCTTCATTCCACTCTGCACATTTGTGCAGTCTGTTTAGATGGTAATCTTTTTGTCATTAGGAGTTACAGCAGTGCAAAGCACAAGATGGCCTTTATTTGCTGCTCTGATACAAACAAAACATTTTACTAATTGGATACATCAAAGTAAGTTTCTTTTTAGAGCTCTTGCTATGTTGTTGAAACAGATTTTAATTTTATTTTTAACATGTTGATATAATAGCTTATTTGCAGTAATACTGCAGTGGTTTTGCTAAAGAATCATTTTCCTGACACAGCAGAAAATATATAACCCAGTCACATTTACCTTTGTAGTATGCATTCATACAGTTTTGCCATGTTTCATGTTGTGCCTCAGTGTTCAGTCTAGTTATAATGTCAAATGTGGTCTATTTGCAGGTTTGAGTTGTGGTATTTTTGGCTACTCTGCTATTTGTTATAGTATGTTTTCTGTGAAAGGAGACAAATGAAGTTATGTACAGTGACAACGAAGCAGTAACCATTTTGTGTTCAGATGCAAACCAGCACAAAAAGAAAGCCGCAGTATGCTTCCTACAGAGACTTTAATTGTGGATTTGATTTTGTGCTTCTCATATATGGCTAAGTACTTATTGTATCAAACTGAACAAGAAAGCTATGGTGTATCTAGGAAGTTCATCCACCCAGAGGATGGGGAATATACTGGAATATACAACACTGGTTCACACAGTGGCAATGAGGTATGATTTGGTGAACTTTACCAATTTCTCCCACAGAGTTGCAAAGCAAAATTGCTAACATAGCAGAGAATAAGTTAGACCACTTCAATGTTTACACGCAGTTTGTTTCATCTTTCTCTAGTGTTTAGGCACAGAGAGACCAGTGAGGTGAGCATTCTCTGTGTAGAGGATGACTGGTACTGACAGGCCGGAAAAAAGAGACAGCAAGTAAAAAAAGGAGATACAAGAACTCCGTAACAAATCAAGAAGTGACACAGGCAACTCTGGCTGCAGTTATAATGGGACAATAGAAGACCAACAAAAACATTCTCATTACCTCTGAAGAAAAAGCAAAGAATGAACAGATCATTTTTAGTGTGCATTAGACAGACATCTGCCTGAAACAAAATTCAATCTTGACCACAAAGTCAAAAGAGGATAATTTTCATATAGATAGCATGGAAATATCATTTTGGGGGGGAGGGAGGGGCTTAAAGTGGCTGTCAATAAACTAAAGAGCCATATGGCAGTTTGCTCAAAGTGGCAAAGAGAACCTGAAATGGCTGTCCTTTGTCTGAGCATACTAGTCACCTGAAGGAGTGGAAAAAAAGGAATCATGAAGTTGCATTAGGAAAGGTATTATAATGCCCTTAACAACTGGCACAGGATCATGTGGCTAACTATTCATGGCAACTGTACTGCACAATTTTTCTGATCAGAATAACATTATGCTAACAACTGCAGATTTTAATTCCCTACCCCCACCCTGTCAGTGACTTTTTGCCTTTCCTCTCACCCTGGTCTTGCAGAGTAATATTGCCGCATAATATTGCTGAACAAAGCACTAAACGCGAGGCACCTCTTCTCTTTCAGTAAACTTTAGCAGTGTAGGCAAAGAGTGTCTGTGACAGATGCTGGTAAGATGCTCCTTTGGAAAAACACATCTTCCTATCAAAACAGGAAACATCCTGAGATCTCCAAACTGGAACAAATGTATTGCTTGAATATGATTCCACTATGATTAAATAACGATATACCCTTTTCCATTCAAGTTTGCCTTACAGCAGGCCTCTTGCACCAAACCAGAATTCTGCGAGAAGGCAGAGTCTGGAGAACTGAATTTTGCTGTCTGTTTCCTGCAGACATTGATAAATGAAGCACATCAACCTAATCAGTGATCAGAGTCACTAAATGTCAAAACTTTAAGATACAAAAGTCAATGAGATTTCAGAAAAGATGCCTGTTCAAGAAAAGGCGGCTATTTAAAGACTGCTGACTAATGCATTTACCACTCATCACTCTGACGACTGTATCGCTAAGGTAACAATTTAAGTCAGTAAGCAGAATACTGCTTTTCAAAACCTCATCCAAAAACTTAGACCTGTTGCTCGTCACCACGAAGTTATGAGCTTTCAGCAACAAGTTCAGTGCTCCTGTGTCCAGGTAAGAGCCAGGGAAGAGTCCTTCCAAGAGAAAGTCCTTCTGTTCTGATGCATGTGGCGGATATTGTAAAACTATCAGTATAAAGAACACATATTTTTGAGCAATGGCAGTGACTAGCAGTTATGCAGCAGACCAGATGTAAAATTGGACTTATCTGGTGAAAGTAATGAGTGTCGCAAACAGACCTTATTTTGACAAGTCCAAGGACAATTCACAATGTATTTAAAGACTAAAGCAGCAAGCTATTAAATTGATCGAAGTATTTCTCAGGATTTTCTGGGATGAATCATCTGATGATTAACCTGCTTTATACACCCCAAAATGCAGGACAGTGATTAGATTGCATTGAAATGGGAAAAGAAAGAAAAAAATAACAACAATTAATTTGGTTTTCTAACGCTGAACAGCAATGTTTTACATTTTCTTTATGACACTTGTGCAGGTGGATGGAGACAAATAGAACAAGGATTTAATTGAAGGGAAAGTGTATCTCTAAGGTAAACAAAATTTATGAACTGAAGGAAGTGAGGCTTTCTTTTCTGAATGTTGGAGTTATAGGATTGATGGATAAACTTTTTTTTTTCCTACCACTGTTGAATCACATTGCTTCCTGCGTAACATTTACTGTCAGAGTGACAATTGGTCAACGCACACACAGAAGGGGAGGAGGGAAGGGGGGGAGGGAGAGAGGGAGAGAGGGAGAGAGGGAGAGAGGGAGAGAGGGAGAGAGATGTTGTTTGTGATTTCAAATAAAATAAATCCACATGGAGATATGACCACTAAATTATTTCAAAGAGCAAATGAAAGAAGATTATCATCGATATGTTTCTCTGTTTTTTATATATAGTGCTTTAAGAGGAGTACACTTTTTTTTTTTAAAGCAACAGGATTTTTTAAACGATCTTTTTTTTTTTTTTTTTTTAATTAAAACAGGACCACAGACAGGAAATGGTCTTTAGCCCTCTTTGGCTTTTAATCTGAATTCAAATGCAATAACAAAAAACATTCACTTTTAAAAGCAACCTTTCAAACTATACTGCTATTCTGATGCCTCACAACTAATTCATTAATTAAAATACTTCTATTAAAATACCAAGGGCCAGAAAGGGGAGTAGGGTACAGGAAAAGAGAGATTGATCTTCAATTTTGTTATAAACTCTATAAAGCTAAAGAAAAATACAAATTTATTGAAAGTGAGAATCTTTCCTTCTTTGATGGAAAATTTACATTTTAATTTTTTGAAATTCAAGTATAAACCAGAAAATAGGTGGTGTTTTTTCAACATCATATTTTCATTATGTAAATTCAGATAGTATACATCCCCTACTTTTCAAGCCAGACATATTTAAGCTGATTGTTTCTTTATATATATATATATATATATACACATACACACACACACACACACTTTTTAAGAAATTGCATGCTGTCTGCTTCTGCTATTGATTTCTATTCCACTTTTCTAAGCTGATAAATGCAAAAAGTGTACATCTGCTTAGTGACATTCCCAGTATATAAATGCATACTTTCAGCAAAGGCATGCCCTTTTCCAACGTTTTTTTTAGTTTGCATTTAACAAAATAACTGCAAATGTCAGGTATTAGAAGGGTTGAAACAACCTTTTCTATTTTGTTGTCTTTAGAACTCCATCTTTTATTCATGACTTCTCTCTTGATGCTGGAAGGGAGGCTGTGTTGCTATAGCAATGCCCTGCATATCCTTGTGGATAGCTTACAGTTTCACTTTTTTTAAACAACAAAGAGCCATTGATACTACATGTTGCCAAAGGTTACAAAAGTTGAATTCTAAAATGGAAATATTTCTTCTATAAGGCTGCATAGTATATATGCCATGCAAATTCAAAGATTCAAATAAACATAGAGCCGTTGTTTTGTGAATACTGATGAACTTAATATAATACTGTTTGGCTTCAATACATTATTCAGAAGAAAAGTATTTAAAATATACTTATTATCTACTATTTTCAAGATAGAAATGTTCAAATATGTACAACATACTCTTACACCTCTCTGACCTGCAGTAGAAATGAAACCTTTTCTACATTTTAACAATTCTGGACAATAAAATGCAGTCTCGTATTCCAATTATGATTTAATGGTAAATACACTTCCAATGTCAGGGAGCAGTCACCTTACAGAAGCTTCCCTGCCCACAACGGATATTAAATATGGTTGAGTGTCCTTCAAGACTTCTCAAGTATGGGTTTTGTTCCTACCCTAATTGATTTCTCTTCTGTCAGATTTGAGTCCCACAGATAGATGTTTACATAGTACAAATTCAATAATGGTTCAACAAGTTAAATGAAATAAAGAGTTAGATGTAAAAATTCAGGGTTATAGTCATAAAAAAGAAATTTATATTAGTGATTCAGCAGGCAGCACCAAGCAACTCAGAATGGATCAAGAAGGTAACATGGTAAAACATCTCCTGTCACTATTACAGATCAGTAAATTAGAGAGGAGAACCAGACTTTTCCACCCCTACAGTGCAACACAGAGGGAAAAAATACCTCCCTTACTGAGTTTGTTGAAGATACTCACTCCCTCTTTTTCTACTGTGCTTGCAGGGGAACCAAAGCAATTTCAGAGGGTGTTTCAGTGTAATTACTCAGTTTCCTGTGTAAGCCCTCTGTCACTGCTGACTGGCAGCAACAAGGGCCAGGTTCAACCCCTGAACCACAGCCACGCTTAAACAAGCCTGTCCAACCCTCCCTTCCCCCAGCAACCTGGCACACCAAGGCCGTTCGACAGGCAGCAGCAGTGCCCTGCCAAGCTCCTCCTGTGCCTTGCGCGCTCACTCCAGCCCACACCTCCCTCACAGCTGCACTAATGCAACAGTCTATGGGGCCTTGCAGGAGATTAACTCAAGCAAATAACTACCACTTCCCTCTAAAACAGAAGTCTTCTTTAGTCTAGCTTAGTTTCTGAATCTCACTAGTTTTACAAACGCATAAACAGTTGCTAACACAACTGAGGGCAGAGCACAACTGAGCAAACACAGAAATATTCAAATATCATCCTGATATAAGCTGGTTTTGACAAATAATGCTTTTCCATGAGCAAGCAAAGAGTGGAACAGGTGGGTTTAAACAATGTTTTACTGGAAGAGAAGGGAAAGAATATAATACTATACCAGCAATTCACAATAAGCAAAACCACCTCCCTGCACGGTACATCAGCAATTGTCCTGACATCTCCTCCAGCTGCAGTAACTGCRGAGGCAATCAAGTGTCACCCTCCTCCCTCACTGTCTCCCACTTGTAGCCTGAAACGAGTCCAGCTTCAGCAGTTTTTCAATGAAGGTGCTTACCAGACGTTCACCCCTGGCCAGTCCAGATAACCACTCTCTTGAAGTCATTGCTGCTGCTCCGATTTTGTCACCATGAATTTCTACTAGCCAGGCTCACCAGGAGCCAGGCTCCTGGCAGCCACTTCCACAACCCACGGAGGGCTCAGTGCTGTCCTGCCAGTCTGCCAGCACTGCTCTGCCCTGCCACCCCACCTTTCATGGCAGCCCTGCATGGCGCACGGAGGCGGTGACATACGGAATCCACCCAGAGTCTCTGTCCCAAAGGGAAGGCTTCAGTAGCAGACCCTTGGCCCTGCAAAAAAACCTCCCTGTAGCTTTGGCTTTTTTTTTTTTTTAAATCCCAAAGCATGAAATGGCAGGGTGGTAAGGGTGGCTATCTCATCCCAGGGAACCACTAAGCTGCTTGAGCTTCACACAACTTAATTATAACCAGCCTATTCTTCCCAGCATTGCAACTTTATTTCACACTTGGAAACATTCTTTGGAAATTTAAGAAACTACAGAGGTGCAGCTTGCATTGGCCTGGCCTATCAGCCCATTTCAGTCCCCACCATCACTTTCCCATAGAGGCTTTCAAAGGGACAGGAGAGCTCTGAACTTAGAGTACAAAGAAACATCATCATAACTGTAAGAGTGAAGATAGCATGCTGCAACATCCACTGACGTTCTGTAAGCTACCACACACACAAAAAAAAAATAGCTTTCTTTTCTTAGGTGATGACAGTGCCACAAAGATTGCTACAAATTCCTCACTAGACACCTACAAGGCTGCTGTGTTTCAGCCCGTCCTTCCACCCCAAAACGGTCCATGTAAAGAATCTCTAGGCTATATCTTCATTGCCTTTAAGAACCCAGGAGAGACAATGGGCTAAACCCAAGCTAACTCCATGCCACTGCACTCACACCAGTGAAGTGCCTGTGAATGCAGTATGGATTGCCAGCATGCCCCTTGTATTGGCAGAGTTCAGGCCACCTTTAAATCCCATCTTTAAATCCTTTTTCTAAAGGATTTTATCTTGCTGCAAGGGGAAATAAAATGTATGACACTAAGGCCAGGCATGCTGTACTCAGTTTATCCAAGCTGCACATAGGCAGGTCCTGCTGAGCTAGGACCAAAGGACACCCTAAACAAAATTTTTCTTATACCACCTCTTGGAAGCTCATCTCAAGCCCATGTATGAGCCCAGATTATCACCTGTATATTGTGACTAGTAACTTTGAATTCAGGCATGGTCTTGGGCTTATACCTGACGCAGAGGAAAGACACATCCTGAACTTGGTGCCAAATAGAGTGAACATCATTTTGTTACTTGGTCTGTCCAGCCTGCTTGGGGCAAGCTGATCACTGTCTCTTACCTTTCACTGAAATGTGAAGCACCAGTTCTTTCTAGACCCCTCTAACCGGTTAAGCACACCTCTCCCAGAGTTCAAAGTTGTGGACACCCTGGCCTTACATTTTACCTGTGAGGGGCATCTGATAAAGGAAACTGTAGAAGTCTTGTCAGGTAATGAGGCTTCCACCAGGCAATCTGCTGCTTTGGATTCTAATCAGGTGAAAAATTTCTTCTGTCATGCTGTCTCAATACAGTACAGAAGGCAACCAATGCCCCTGTTTAAAATAAAGCTTTTAGTCTGACACAGTGCATGCAATATTAAACAGAACTAATAAACTCTACACAGCCAGTTGCCCTGACTGTCAGATGCATCTTTTAATGACTAGCATCTTCAAAGCATGAACCTAGAAGCCAAGCTTTCATTCTAAGCTAAAATCAATCATCTAGTTAGGTTAACAAAGTTTTTTGTTTGTTTGTTTTAAAAAAAACCTGCGCTTGCTCTGTTTTCAGTATTGTGGTCATTGGCCACTTCCACAACTGGCCCTTGCATCACACGTTCTTTTCCAAGATACCTCCCTCCCTCTGAATTAGCTGCAATACTGACTACAGTCTGTTGGCCTATGGCTCCCCAAGTAGTCAACTGCCTGTCCCTCCTCCTTAACCCTCTCTAGACATATTGTTGTATTTCCCTTCACACCAGTAGTGTAGCTTTGCTGCCTTATTCACCCTTCTCTTTTCTAACATGTTCTATAAATATCTTCTTTCCTATATGTCTCCTCTCTCAATACTAGGTCCCCTCTCGCTCTGCCTTCAAAGACAAAGTCTTGGTTTATAACCATGTACCAGATGTGTTAAAAACTACTCCTGGATAAAAAGAGTTTTATACCCAACAATATCTGTACAGAACAAAAGATGTCATGTTCTATATTTATAAAAGTCTCATTTCTACTGTGTTAGTCCCCACTTGCTTGTTATGTTTAATGTTATGTTATGTTTTTAGCATTGCAAATTTTCTTATAAGTAAATCTTCAAGCATTAGATCTTCCTCTGAAACCCAACAATAAAGTTCAGCATTTATTGCTAGATAAATACTACATGAAGATGGAGTTGAAGTTAACAGTATGCAGCAAAGACTTGTGGTAAAACCATTACAGGGCTGATGTAATCATTTCCAAAAAAAAAAAAAAAAAATCAGGCTTTATAAACCCCTGGAAAGACAGAATATAAGTCACACTTCAAATAAATCCAAATGTATGAAGATACTTAAGATATCTTTAAATGCTTCCCCCCCTCCCCCCATATTTAAGGGCCTTGCATACTGGCTTGGATCTCATAATAATCATGTAGACAAAGATGGTTGTCAAGGCCAACTTAACAGACCTG
Source organism: Apteryx rowi (assembly GCF_003343035.1). Taxonomy (NCBI): domain Eukaryota; kingdom Metazoa; phylum Chordata; class Aves; order Apterygiformes; family Apterygidae; genus Apteryx; species Apteryx rowi. The sequence continues at coordinate 2,130,301 of NW_020451182.1, forward strand.
CAGCTGTTCCATGGAGCTATATGGAAGCTTACATTTTTAGTGTAGCCTTCAGAGAATTTATTCTTAAATGTCTGATAGTAGACAGTAGAGCAGACAATGAGAAACTGAAAATTGACACAGCTAAAAAAGTTTTAACAATTCTTAGATTAGAAATTCTAGTGCTTGTGCTCCTATATAAAAAAATCCACTTTTAAAAGCATGTTTCATTTTTCTATGCTTTCTTGCCCTCATAACAGGAGGGCTGTTCCTACAGTCATTCAAAGCAAAGAAAAGATGCAAAACTTTTTAGATGACCTATTTTTTTATTTTCTATTTTTAGAAAATAATACTTTTCTGGGTCCATCCAATTTTCTGAAGAAAATTTCTGTAGGTTCTATATGTCAAAGAAGGACTTTTCTTTTTGAACAAAATGGAAGTCAGTGTTCAGTGCAGTGTACCATATTAAATGGTTATGCTACAGACATTTTCTAGACAATTTCTTTTGTATTTCATACACAAATGGCAGGATATGCATAATTCTAGTCACCAATATTCAACAGGTGAGCTGTATTTTCAAATAAATTATTACATTAGTGTATCAGGCACTTTCCAGCATCCAAGATATGATAAACCCTGTAAAGAATTTAGAGGGCACAGTGACATATCAAACTGATGTGAAAGATGACTTAAGAGAACTTTGTTTAGACTGTGGGGGACACAGTTATGTATCCAGGAAGAAAGCTGTTGCAGTTGTTTAAAGAGAAAGAGGTCTCTACTGAAAATGATAGATTTGAAGATCTTTAAGAATAACTATCAGGATTTGGACGTTTGTGAGACAGGTGCTGTATTAGTACTAGGGCTGAGTATTGTACAGAGGAATATGTCTTAGCTAGTGGTACTAACAGTCTCCCTATCTTAGCTGTTAGTTAAGAAGATTCATTGTCTCTTTTTCTGTATCATGCATTATAAATTAACCCTTTTAACGTGATTTGAGCTTGCAGAACTTAAAGTTACTGATGGACATATAATTAAGTTCTTACTGAGTCATGTTGTACTGTTTGCCTAAATTAGATGGTGTTCCACTGGTCTACTGATTTTAATAAAATGCTGTGCAAATAACTGTTCTTTTGCTTGTTCAAAATGAGTGTGTCTTCTGTCTCTTTCTTGTCTTTCCCACATTCTGATAATGAGTAGTGTCTCCTTCACAAACTTATAAAAGCAATCTAACATTCCAAGGAAGCATCCCTCTGGGTCTAGAAACATTGAATCAAGTGTCAGCATTTTCTCTTCCATTTCCTTTTGTTTTTAATAGTTTAGAGTACATCGTAGTTGCTAGTAAGACTAATAGTTGATTCAGCATCAATTTGAAAAATAAAGCATGTATTTGTATATCTATTGCTCTGTACTCACATACACTTTTAAATTTGTATGCATGTTTTGGATTAAAGCCAAAATTTTTAAGCATTCCAGCACCCTGAAAAGGAGATCACGGTAGTGCTTCTTGTTTTATCAGTGATTAGGATGGTCGCACTAAAGCTTAGGATTCAACCACTCTACGTGATTCAGTGTACAGCTTTAAAACTAATGTTTATCCATCTCAGAAAAGGAGTCCCTTAAAGAAGTCCCCAAACCACCTACTGGGTGCTCTGGTCATTCCAGCTGGAGCCACTTTGCTTCAGATTAAAAAACTTAAATATCCAAGAACAGGGACTGAAATACAGATCTCCCAGAACTGTGATTTAACTGCCAATCTTTCTTTTATGCCCAATAAGTATTTAAAATACTTTATAACATGCACAAAAAAAAGCAGCTTAAGCAAGATATGGATTTCTGCTCTAAAAAGCACACTTTCAACCTGCTTGTTTTCTACTGTGAGGTAGAAGACCTGGGTTCCAACCTCCTTCCCAAATCAAACAGCAAGGAGATCTGAATGTAGATTTATACATTCTTGGCAGCAGTCTTGGTTACCAATTACAAATAAATTAGGATGTTTCCTCCTTGCTGTTTTTTAAATGGTACCTGTCACCTTGAAATTTGTATTCAGCCAAAACCAATTCATCAAATTCCACGGGAATTTTTAAAGCTTTTCCTTTCTCTTCAAACTATACAATTGGGTATATAAACTATTGATCAATTAAAAGACAGCACACACATGTGCTAATTTTCAGCTTTGAGAACCAAAATTAACAATCAAGAAATGTACAAACACTTGCTAGCTAGGAGGAGGGTGCTGTTTGCTACTTTATAGCAGGCATTTTTACCTTAGAACTTCCTGAAGGTTAAAAAGGAATTCTGTTCTTTACTCTCCTGTTCTCATTTTCAGCTATAGCATACATTCTTAAAGCCAGTTGATGACATAATTTTCTTATGACTTAATTTAACCCCTGGATTATCCCTTATTCATTGCACAATACTCAATTACTGATAACACCATTGAATCAAATATGCTGGGAACACCATAGATCCATTTGATTCTAATTGATATTATGGGTGATTATCATCTTGGGATGTCAAGCAGATAAGCTGCCTCTCTGAGATTCTAGTAATGGGTGCACAAGAGTTCCCATAACATCCAATACAGAAACCACTTGGCAAAAAGAAGAAGGGAGAGGGAAAAAAAAGAAAAAAAAGCATCCTTTCCAAAGGACTGGTTTACCACATGTCAGGACCCTTTACACTAATGAAAACAATCCAGAAGGAAGCAGGGGAAAAATGACCAGAAGCATTTTTGATCAAGGTAATTTTATCAAATTTTATAGTAGAGGGTAACCACAGGAGCCAAGAGTATTTGAACAAGCATAAAAGAAAAATTAGACTGATATTGCTGACCATGCATAAAATTGGTAATGGTTGCAGAGTTGCATCATTTTAAGTAACATAGTCCTATAATCAGTGTATAAAAATAAATGCAAGGTATTTATTGAAGGAAAACGGTGAAATCAAAAGCAAGTTATCTAAGACTTAGCAGTAGAAGCAATTACTCTTCTAAGGTGATGTGCAAAGTTAAAGTGGCTGCTATATTCAGACACAGGAGGTGGTAGTGTGCTGCCTCCCAGAGACTGGATTGATTGCTTCTGCTAACACTATTCTCATTTTCAATATTAGCAGCAAAATCGTGCGACCTTGCTTTGCCCTAGGCCCAAATAGCTCTGATCTAGTTAGTTCTGATCTATTATAGGCTTCAAGAGCCATGTTAGGGAAACTGATCATTTTCTTTACTGCTACAGCTGAAATCTGATTCTATATGCAATAGCTAGGTGCAGTGTTTTATGCTTTTTGCTATTGTATATCTGAAGTTTCCAATATATCCATAGTCATAAAAATAAATTTGGATATTTACTATATGCTCATACAGAATCACATATCTTTATATACTGTTTTTTGTGCTTACTTTAAAGTAAATAACATGAGAGATCTGATTGCATCTGGTAGCCTGGTGGTTGTCAAAAACATATCAAGGTAAGTAAGTCTTCCGACTCATTCTTCCAAATCCTCTCTAGCTGCCTGAGTTCTTGTTTGGTTTTGAAGATGCAGCAAATTGTCACAACTGCAATAAAACAAAGAGATATACAAAGTCACACAATATTGTGTAACAGTGAAAATAGTTTTATCATAAAAAAAAAAAAAAGGAAAGAAAAAGGCCTAGGAAGCAATATCTCTGGGTTCAAACACTCACAGCTGACTCCCTGGATCCATCTTGCCTGCCACTGTAAATATATTTGGTTTTTCAAACCCTTCTAATCTTCTTTGACTAAGCAAACCAATCTCAAGCATCCCCTCCTTTCTGGTGCACTGCCTTACCTAGCTCCCCCTTTTCTTTACTCTGGTCCCCTTTTCTCCTCATCATCTTTTTAACTGACCATTCCCAGGACTTTTTTCTGCTCTTTTCTTCATGTCCTTTCTTTGTGCAATTCACTCCACATGTCTCTTTCAACTGGATGCCTTACAGTCCTGAAGCCTCAGTCTGTATTTAAATTAATAAAAGTGTGAAATTTAAATACAAACGTTTTTCAAATAATTGATGCTGCTTTGTTTAGTCTCCCCACATCTACATCCACACGCTACCTGTTCCATTCTGAGAAACAGGTTAGGTAGAGGCTAGATCCATTTTGTTTTAATTTTGGTAAAAAACATAAAAGCAAACAAAAAAACCTGGTACAGTCTGTACGGTATCATAATATCAAGGAAAAAAAGATTCATCTCTATTCTGTTCTTCATTTCAAACACAATAGAAATTTGTTATTTACAACAAGCTGAAAGCTTGTGAGGTTTTGGCAAGAGAAGGAAATACAACATGCAGTTTGAAGATAGAAGTGATCTAGAAGAAGCAGGGTTAGACCTGTGGGAGATTGATTACTGAGCAAGTATACATCTTCTAGGTACCAGATAACTCAGTCCTCAGGATTCTTCCCGAAACAAGTGGAGAATGAAGTGCAAGGAATATAAAGTAAAGTCTCATATACTTGGTTTCTCCTAACTGCAGGAACATTTAGTACCACTACAATTTTTGGAGTGATATTTTCACAAGGTTGAAAGCAAGGATCCATGTAGATAGGAAGTTAAGGCATAGCCCCATCAGTTCATCAAATGGGCAAATTTGATAACTGAGCTCACAACAGGTACTTGGGGTTAAGAATGTTTCTCACAGCTCTACTGTTAATCTTCACGGAAAAAATCTAATCTCTTGGCTAAAGAACTCCAGGGAGAGCACACAAAGATGCAAGGACAGGGGTAGTCTTGCATAGTATCCCTATTCAAAGTCAACCAAGGGTTTTCAAGCCACTGATCCAAATCAGCCCACTTTAGCTGCAGCCTAGTAAAGAGCTCGTGTAGAGCCAGCAGAGTTTTCTTCCCCCCACTCAGCCTCCCTTTTTCCTTAACTTYGAGAACAAAAGTTCTCGCTACCTGGTGACTGCCTCAGACTTAACAGAGTAGTATTAATGATTGCAAACAAGGGTTGTCAGTTCCAGCAGCATAAATTTGAAGCAAAACCAAGCATAGGACAGATATATTTCGCAACCACAGGTAAAATGCAATCAAAATCCTCTTTCAACCAAATGCGATTTTACACTACTGAATGTATTTGTTATTTCAGAGAGTGACACAACACAGAATATCTGCCACTTCCACCTTAAATTCACCATTTTTTTTAAATGTTTGAAAAAGATTGTTACCTTTATCAAAAATAGGTGTAACAGTCAGATGACAGTTTAATTCTGCACTTAATTCAAGATTAGCTGCCATTTATTTTTCATGTACATACCTACATATATTATTCACATATACATACATGTGAACAATATATAATAGGATTATATCATTGTTTTCAAGTGTATTTGCAGTGATTGTTATATCAATTGTAAGCTTAAACAGAACGTAAATCCAGTCATGATTAAAACAAGAGATCAGCTAAATCTTTAGAGCTATACAGCAGATGTACTTCTGAACGTACAGGTAGATGTCAGAACGCACACATTTCAGTACAGAACTAGGCAGGAACAGCACTCCCATTGTACTAGGTATCCCCTTTTCAGTTCAGTAATCAAATAGGTTTGACTGGTCAATGTCCGCCTTTGTCTGGGTCTGACCTACATGTTCCGATGAGGGACATCTTTGTCTCACTTTTCTTTGGTCACTGAGTTCATGGACCTCAATAGGCTGCGACTTGCAGTCCATTAACAAGAGTTCTCAGCTCAGCCCCAGGCCACCCAGAAGCCCTGGTGCATGTTCTCACTGAATGGCTTCACTGGTGGCCCATTCAAATGTGCTAATGTCAGAAAAGAGAGTTGAATGGAAGAGCCTATGTACACCATTGCTCAGGCAAAGTGACTGCAGCCTCCAACAAAGCCTCCCCTGTGGTGATGTTAAGCAGAGTTATCAATAGTGCTAAGGCAGAGCAAGAACTAATGCTCCAATCATGTCATCAACAGGTGGCACAGATGCAGCCACTTCAATACAGAAATCACAGGGCAACATTTCCTGGTAATTCTATCCTCTTTCCAGTGCTAACGTACAGAAAAATGTGCAGATGTCATGTAGCTCTCTTGTAGTGTGTCAGACCCCCTTGAACTGAGCTCCAAAGGACGTTTTGTTTTCTGTTTCTTTTACTATTCACACCAACTGTAGGCAATGTTAAAGTCTCATTTTCGTAAACTAAAAATCTTAGTTTTTAAGGTACACGTAAATACTTTTCTTTAGTTTTTTCCTGAGCTGCATGAAGGGACATTTCAACCAAGAAAGGAACAGTTCAGTATTCAGAACAATGCTGGACACGTTATTATACCCTTTCATTAATTCTTAGAATACACATTAAGTTACTCTGATTTATTTTAAATCAAAATATACTTGATCTCACTATGTAAAATCTTTTCTTCTCACTTGACTACAACATTCACCTCCAATGCTTTCAGAAAAAAAATAGGGCATCATAAAACAGGGCTCATAATTTTGAATGCAACACCTATCAAAGTAAATTTGCAAAGCACATCTCAGGCAAAGAACTACCACAGTTTCTTGCTCTAATCATGATTTTTGCAATAGATTTCCACTGCTGTTCTCATAGTAGGTGGTAAATGTGGGGCACAAGGGAAGTCACCTCCACAAAATTATACTTTTGAATAAGATGGAGACCTTCCTCTCTGTCAGGCCTGAAAACTTAAATTTCTTTTCAAATTGCTCATGTGAGAGAGAAGGAGAGAACAGAGAAAACACTTAAGAAATTTCATTGCCAGGAGAAATCCCAACACTTAAACAGGCTGAGACAAGGCTCTTTCTAAAAGTGGTTCCCCCAGTTACAGGCAATCATTCAGGACTGTCCACAGATCATGGACATAGACCTCTCACCAGAATGCTTTCCTGCACTCTATAACTAACTTGAAACCAAAAACCACAGTTATAACAAGTCACAGAAAGAGGCAGAAGAAACAACACCAATATTCTAGGCCTTTATGCTGCAGGGAATTGGTTAAATACAATTCCCAGATTATTTTAGGAAGATAATCGAGCCCCATGCTACAAAGGCAAGAGGAATAACTCCCAATAATTCTTGGCAGTCCAACCAGGGGAAAAGAAAGCCCTCTTATCCTGACTTTGTCAATTAGCTGAATCCCCTGCTTACACCTTTACTTATATATATAGTAATATAGATGTAATATAGATGGGAGCAAAATCATGGGCCAGTATCATGAACTAGGCAACTGTCAGTCCTGCACAAACAACAGATTTAACATTCCCCCTCTTCAATGCAAAGAAAATCCACTTTAATGGCAAATATAATTGATGGAGAGAGCTAAGATTTATGAGTTACAGGGTTCCCCCCCACCACCAGTAGTACCATGGGGTCTGGCACATAGATTTACTGTCAGAGGATTCCTCCCCTCCAAGTCGCTCTAACTTCTTTCTTATCCATTACGGTATATACACGATGTCAATACAAACATTGACTTCAGATTTTAGTAATAACTGTATGGATATGATTTGCACTATTTACTGTTTCTTTAATCCACTCCTGCATAATTCAGATAATACAAATTCAGCCTGATAATATTTACAAAACAAACAAAAAAAACACACAAAAACTTGTAATGTACAGTGATAACATATCATTAAATCAGCAGGATCTGGGATCTATGACTACTCATTAAAAACAATAGGACAGCTCCACTGAAAAAGATCTTTTCCTTAGATTCTGCAAGAATACAGAGAAACAATTGTAAGACACAAATGAACTCTATATAGACATCTACCCATTTAATTATTACACCAGGTACACATAAGGGTTTCCATGACCCTTTTCATGAAGCTTTATGGAGTAGCAAATCTTTATACATATTTGCTTTCTTTATCTGAGCTTTTGAAAAAGGAAGACAAAGCAAAAGGATATTCTGATAAAATAAATGCTTTCACTGGTAGCTAATGTGTACTAATTGTTACTAACTGTATGTCACTGAGTTCAGCATACAAAATTTTGCCTAAGCAAAGGTCTAACATGCAGACTTCAGGAACCCTTGAAAGCTTGTTTATCTTCATTATGCATTTTGTGAAAACTTTCATTACAATTAGAACTGCTTAGAGATTTGCATTTCAGGAGAAAAACTTTTTTTCATGTTTTCATCGTAAACATTGCTGCACAATTTTAAAAGAATATCCTAAAAGATTCTACTAGAATAACACAGGGGGAAACTAATTTCTCCATTAAAACCTCTTCTTCAAACTAATTTGCTCCAAGCAAAAGCTGGTTATAGTTAGCATAGAATCATCTGCTTTTCGTTATTTTCCTCTTCTTTTATTCGGTATGCATATGACCTTAAAGGTTCAGCAGATCTCTGTGGAACTTTAAATTGTGAAGTGGGAAAGAAACTCCTTCTGGTTTGCATGACTAAATCTTTGCTGCCTTTATGAATATACACAAAAATGAAGGCCCAAAATGCAATAATTTCACAGCTAGCCTTCTCCCTCCACATCTCAAATTCTCCATATATGAAAGCAACACTTTCACTTTGCTGCCTGCACTGCAGAAAGAACTTAGGAATTTGGTGCCTCCTCCCAGAGGAGTGATTGGTAGGCTACGGTACCCAGATAGCACAATAACTCTCTTTTTACACAACTCCTGTTCTCAAAGAACATGCCAAACTATCTTAGAATAAAGATGATATCTTAGAATGAAAAAAACAAAATTATCTTCCTAAAAAAATCACAATTAATAACTTCCCCCCCTTTGTTTTTTTTTAAATAATATTAGGGTTTAAAATGCTGATCATTCCTCCTATTTTATCCAGGTGTTCTCACTGTTTTCTGGTACCAGAGCATGTAATAAGGATGGCAAGTTTATATGTGTAAGGCCTTACCTCTACACGCACACTTACATACCTGCCTGCTTATACTCAGAGGAATAATTACTTGGACTAAAGCAAAGTCTTTAACTAAAAGAAATCTTCCTTTCAATGCTTTTTAATGTTATATGCATATGTACGGATCCAAATACAGAACAGGACCATTTTCTGAAATGCAAGTTGGTATCATGAAAAGAAGGGAAGAAGAGATCAAGATTTATTTCTCCAATTATTTTATCCAATTTATTTCTCCAATTTATTATCCAATGAAAAAAAAGCAAAGAATAGCTACATGTTTAACATTAAGGTTGGCTTAACACATGTCCCTATTTTAAATGGGAAATAGCAGCTTCAGTTCTCCATGGTGTGATATTTACCATGGTCTAATAAAAATTCTGTGCCTTACAAATCTATAATCAGTAGGTCAACCACCTAATACCACATCATTGTGATAATCATACACAGTACTTTAGCTTTATATAGATCTTAGACATTGTCACTTTGAAGAAGAGAACAATGGTAGTAAGAGAAAGTTCTCTTTCTTTAATGAGAAAGCAGCATAAGGGTTTCTTTTCAAAGATATGTTTTTAAGGCATTCACAGCATGTTAAGAAAATTGCATTACAGCCACCTGAATTAAGTGTCTTTACAATTGTCTCATAATTTAAAACTTAAACTCAAATAGGTTGCTCATATGTTCAAAATTACAACCGCTATCCCCGCTAAAGCGATGGAGTTGTGATGATAGAGACCATTTCCTTTGGCTATATTTGCAGGCAATAGGCATGCCATAAGAATTCACAGTTAGCTTGCCTACATTGTGTGCTAAATGAGGCAATAATCACTATCCTAGTATTTGATTACTCGAGCATCCTATTTTACTGCAATGTCTGTATCTAATGCAAAAAATATAAATATAAAACAAATGCCTAAACTCCACTCAAGCTTTACAATGTTTACAGCACACAACTTTTTGGCATTACGGGACACAGACTTACTGCAGACTGTAAGATAGATACAGTTCTTCCATTAGCTTAGGCCAGTGCAGCTTTCCAGTCTGATCAGGGCTGCACACATTTTTGACCATTCTGTAATGCAAAGAAATGAACAAAACCAAAACCTGTTACAGGAGAGTGCATACAGGTAACTTAYAGAAAAAGTGTATCTAGATTTATATCATAAATGAAAAATAGTTAAGAAAAGGTGTGTACTTTTAAAAGATCACAAATCTCTGTGGAAAAGATGTGATGACCAGAGGGGGTCATCCACATTTTTAGGTAAGTATGAAAACTGTTAGTACTTTCAGCATAGAGAACTAGTGTGAACTATTACAGATGGAAATATTTGACTCCAGTTGTTCAGTGCTGCAAGAGTTAAAATTGGGAGTGAAATTAGTTCTTCCACCAGTGCTAGAAAAAAGCAAGCACTGCCTCTTTTCCTTAGTTTGGTAAACCTTCTACCCAATTCTCAGCCAGGCAAAGACAGACAGCCCTTCACTTCTGCTATAATCTATCAGGTGTTCACAGAGAGTGGGACAACCCTATAGGGGTCATAATTCAGAACAGCATCTGACAACGGAGATCCTTGCCTACAGCTGTACAGAAGCCTGCCCCATCTGATTTCTCCCACCTCCATATAGGTGACTATAAAAATACTCTTCACCAGGCAGGCAGAAAGAGAACCAATAAAAGGAAGGAACTACTATGGCTATCATACGCTATTCACGTGTCGTGATGTTGATATGGCTCTCTCTTTCTTCTTATTTCCCTACATCCTAATCTTTTCTGGAGCTTCTCTGCTATCTTCCACCCTAGTGCATAAACTTGCCTTAGCCATTTTCTCCTGTGGCTCTCGAGGGGGAGTGGGCTTACCTTTTTTCCTCCTGCTCTGTGAGGATTTCCTTTCCACCATCTCACACTCCATCCACGTCATACTGACACACAAATATGCTCCCAACCTCTTCCCTCCTTACAGGATGCAGCAGTAGCCTCAGCTTTTAAGAGCAAGGAACCTGAATCAAACCTCTTTCTTGCCCTAGCCACTTGAGAAAACAGGGCAGAGAAAGGAGAGAGAACAGGACCTTGAATGCTAGCCAAAATACTGAGCTATTGCCACGAAATCCTAAAAATGCAGGGCTGAAATAGATTTCAAGAGATCATCTAGTTCAGCAGGGTGCATTAAGGAAGAAATCTCTCTGCTGACAGTACTAATGGTAGGCTATAAATACAACCATTCCACCTCAGCAACTTCCTATCAGAGTATTTTGCTGTAATTCACTTTCCCCCCCCCCCCCTCCTCTGAGTGAGGGACAGAAATCATGTGTGATTAAAAAAAAAAAAAAAGAGAGATACATCAGCTCACATCACATGTGGCACTAACTTTATATAATACTTTTTTTTCTGTGATTTATTCTGAGATTCTTTTGCTGAAGGAATTTCTTCTTCTTGTAAGCCATTTTCAGAAAAGAAGGGTTAAATAAAAGTAGTTATTATTGCTAAGCCCATTGAAATTGTATTTGTGACAACAAAATGGATTTTTTAGAGTAGTGCTGTGGATTGACAGGAAAGCAGCTGCTCTGCAACAAATAAGAGTGAAAATTAATAAGAGACTAAGGCAAAAGAAAGACTGTTGGTTTTGCTCACCCACGTCAAGTTGTCTGGATTTAGAAGAGCACACTTTGCTCTTTCCCAGACTAATTACTGCTCTGTGTTTGACTATTTTGTACATTAGTTGCTTCATAGAAAATCCTAATTATTGTAATACACAGCTGTAACAAAAATGTAAATGAAAATACTGCATCCAATAAATGAATTGTGGCAAAAGTCACAGAACGGAGTACCTGTATAACACAGGGGTTTTTTTGATTGTTTGGTTTTTTTAAGTGTTTTGTAGCTGAGCAACAACATGTGCACTGGATGTTAACATGAAACAGATATAAAAAGAACAGGTATGTGTTTAAGAAAGAGTAAGAGGGATCAACGCATACAGTGCTTTATGATGCATATTTCTTAAAAATTTTACCAGAGTCTAGGATTAGATGATTTAAATAGGTATCTTAAATCTTACCATCCTACAGTAAGGCTAGTATATTACAAGAGCTCCTCTTGTATAAGAATTGTATTATTTTTAATTTCACAAGCTCATAGGAGCTTAAGTTGAAAGAAACATTAACTGTGAACAAGTAGGTCATATAACCATCAAAGATCATTTTCTGTAAATAAATAATCCTCCTCAAAGCTTTAGAGCACATAAAGAGAAAAATAAAATATCTTTTCATAAAGGGAAGGAAATTGAAAACTTTCCCCAAAAGCAACTGGCTGCAAAACCATACCTTCATGAAAAAGGTCTCACTTCCAGCTCTGGCAGTTTTTATGGTTTCCTATGTTTCCTCTGAGAGCCCAGTCAGGCATTCAGTCTCCACACCCGTCTCATTCCTCAACCCTGAGCAGACGGGCAATGGCTAAACCCAGAGTTCATTCCTTGCTTATTGGAAAACAAGCAGAATTTCCAGACACTGTCACCTTCAAAGTCCATCTTCCTGCAAATGCAACAGATGGCTTCCAAATGTGATGTTACAGAGGATCACACAGATGTGACATTTTATTGCTAAGTCTAACTTTATACATTTTTTAAAAAGAGATATACATATGCACATCTGCAACATTTGACGCCTTTTAGTTTTTAGTAAGAATAATTCTTATTTAACAAAAAGGAAATGTTGCTGCTACTTATYAGCTCATTGCATTTGTCATTATCCCATCTGTTTACAGCTCTTGTGCGCTGAAAGCATGCTCTTTTCTAAAACAGCACAGCAGTATCTGGTAATATTAGCACAGTGTCTACAAATCTAATGGCTTTCTAAGAATATGCATTGCAACTACTATAACATAAGGATAATGTGGTATTTTCTTTTCCCATGAATATTTAAAATTGTCACCAACTGCTATTCTAAGCCATAAACAAAGATGATAAGTCTTACTTATGTGGATTTGTTCCATCATAAGTTTGTCTACCATGCCCAGGATTCAGATAGAAAGTTCAAAGAACACGTGGCCTTTGCCGCAAATACATGATGAACAAATTTTAGATATGCCATAATAAGTTAAAGCAGCACAGAGAAAGAAAGAAAGAAAGAAAGAAAGAAAGAAAGAAAGAAAGAAAGAAAGAAAGAAATGGGATAAGAATAGGAGCAATGAGGGATAAAGCTATGAATTCAGGCAGTTAAATTAACCTGGAAGGATGCTCTAGTGCTCAAAGACTTCATGAACTCCATTTCTAATCCACTCAGACTCTCTTTGGAGTTTCCGATTAAAATACTTACATGCAATTCCACAGCTGCTTCTATGGGGGAGCTGGGGGAAGAGGAACATGTATCTTGACTTTCTTCCCCTGGAATCTCAGGGGGACCTGCTCTAGAACTGAGCCTTTAATACTTGCTTGCTTCATCTCCCCATGATATAGGGATAATGATGCTTCTTTTTCACCATCTTTCCTTCCTTTTATCTGAGGAAGCATTTGCAATTTCAGCTTCCAGTAAAAGTAATGCACATGCATTGCACAGTGACTGCATACTGAATTCTTACTGCCTCATACTCTGGTAGCCCCACAGAACACCACCATTTGTTTGGAAAAGGTGGCCTGCAACCGAGTCACCTACAGCACACTGTGGTATGATATTCCTCCTGGAATGTGACAGAGTGCTGAAGTAGGTGATAGGGTGAAATAAAATTTCGATCAGTATCCTTTTACCATTCCATGGTCTCATGTCACTCAGCACGGATAAACAGTGATCTCTGCATCAAAGAATAAAATAGATTGCTAATAGACTATCTGAAGCTGTACACAGAATTTTACCATCAAGACAATAAGAGCGCCCTGAGATGGGAGAGGAGAAGAAAATTGATCAGAAACCTTTCCTGTACCTTTCTTTGGGTAGATCTTCACACAGAGGAATACTGCTTTGTACAATAGGCTGGAATAGTAGAAAGGACTGTGCTATACGGCTGTGATCCAACAAGCAACAAGGACTGTGCTACAAGGCTGTGATGGCAAGAGGACATCAGGGTATCCTCAGCCTCTGTGCAAAACTCACCTTAATTTTTAACACTGCATGAGAGCATGCATGCAGAGGTGAACAGAAACACCCTGTTGCCAGGACGAGATATGCTCAGGATACACACAGATACTCAGCCCTGTGACAATGCAGCCAGCAAGGCAGTATGAGATACCAGTGGGCAGACATGTCACCTTTTGCTACGGGGCCACTAAGAAGCATCTAGGCTTCCTGTGCTGCAAATAAACGCATTCTGCTCCAAGTATCTCTGCTTATAAAATTGTTTGGATAATAATATATTAAAGTATCAGGCAACTGGTGACAAAATACTTGTTTTCTTGACATAACGTACTATACATGAACAGACTCCTGAGCTGTGATAAATCTCAGTAGTCAGCAAGTAGTTTAGGGGACTGTCTATCCCTTATTAGATACATGCATAGGATTTAGCACAGTAGGTTTGCAGTCTCCCTTTGGAGAAACTTGTATATTTATATATACATTTACATATATGCTTACATATATATATGTATACAAATGTGTGTGTGTTCTAATCTTAATGTAAATTACGCTGGAATCCTAGACTGATGTTTCCTTTAATACAGTTTTGCTATCATATTTTTGGCCACTCTTCAGCAAGGAAACCTGGACTGGAGTTTATGAAGCATTTTGAAGCAGAAAATGCATATTTGCCTAACAACACCTGAGGCTTTTATTTCTGTAGTAGTTGTATGGGCCTATCCCACAGACTATATATGGTCCACATTAGGTTGACAGCTTTCCTAATAAATACAAAGCGTTCTCTCTGTCCTGCAAAGATCAGTATTTCAGTGATTTTTCCTTTCATCAGCATGGAGCAAAAGAAACTTTTTGCACTGAAGTCTTAGAAAAGAGGGTGTGCGTGTAAGCCTTTGGAAACAAAAACTAGATTTTCATTTAGCGATTGAAGCTGTTTCCCATAAAATTTTCTTAACCCTATAAAATAATGAAAAATTCTTTCATGTGGCATACAATCAGTTACGTAGGCTAGAAGATTTTGGCAGAGTCTAAATGGTTAATGCCTGCGTTTTAACTTTTTAGTCCTTACTATATCAGTGAGACCTGTTTTACGTTACATATCTAATTAGAGGGAAGCCATTTGTAAATAACAATGTATATAAATCAGAATGGGATAATAAGAATGCTCAATATTTGTGCACCTTTTTTCCTATAAGGCATCTGGAACCCTTTCTTCTCAGAATTACAGAAATTCTTCCATTTAATAGTTAATTCGTATAATTAGCATATATTCATTTTCTGTGCAAAGTGGATGAGAAGACTAGAGGCCAACATGGCCCTGAAAATTTATTAATGGACTTAAGCAATAATGATATTTTATTTTACCTGTAAGCAGCTTTACTGCTAATTAAAAATTATTAAAGTTTTGTTCATTTGTTTGTTTTGTACTTTCTGGCAAGACACCATGTTCCACTCTCAGAAGAGAAAGACAAACAGACAGAAAGAGAAGGAAAGTCACTGTAGGGTGAAGTTGGGGGTCTTTCAGGAAATCTCAAAAATGAACACAACATGTAATACAGTTCTAACTGTTTAAAAATACTGCATTTTTATCCTGTGAAGGCTTGATTTTGAAAAGTGTTTTAATCAGTTCATCACTACAGACCCATTGCATGACTACTAAAGGCACACAAAAAAAGAAATCATTGGATGAGATATTTGCACACATGGATAATTAATCCCATGCAGAATCTGACTATCATCACAAACCTGTAAGTAAGCCATTCGTTTCCATACTTTTATATGTTTAGAAGATTTCAACAGAGAATAAGAGATGCCATGTATTAAATGTACAAAGGTACACCAACAGAAAATAGAACCAGACCTGTGTTTTAAATGGAAGTGTTTGCAAGATTCTCCCCAAGAAGTTAATGAATTACAGAGCAAGCACTTCAGCATTAATAAGCACTAGTATTTTAATGAAAACAAGCGAATCTCTTTCCTGCTGTTCTGTGAGGTAAACAGCGTGTTAAGCAATGTAGTTATTTACTGGCCAACCCTTACTGTCTTCAGTACAAAAGAGAGCTGCTGAAAGCGCAGTGGTAAATAAAAAACAAAACAAGGCAAAATCCCACTATCACACAGCTAACAATCCAGTCCTTCTACCTTTAGGACTTCTGGCACCACCATGCTGAAAGGCAGAAAAAGGCAAAGTTGTTAACTGTTAGTTGCAACCACAGTAGATCCATGTTCCGATCTCACGATGAAGAGGTACAGGAATAATGGAATTCAGCAAGCACAATTCTGAAAGATAGATAGAATATTATATCCAAACCACTTTCAGATTACAGACAAGGTACTCTGTATTTCTATCAGAGTACAATTGAAATGGACTTAAATTTACATTCCTGAGACAGATT
Source organism: Apteryx rowi (assembly GCF_003343035.1). Classification (NCBI taxonomy): domain Eukaryota; kingdom Metazoa; phylum Chordata; class Aves; order Apterygiformes; family Apterygidae; genus Apteryx; species Apteryx rowi. The sequence goes on from NW_020451182.1 coordinate 2,146,577, forward strand.
TAAGTTTTGCGTGCAAATTAAGTAAGCATTTTGTTGCATTGAACATAATGTTCAATTAAGTTAATGAAGTTTTTATCTCCCAATAACTCTGTGCTTACATTTCCATTCTTTGAATGTTTAAGACCTACTCATAYGAAGTGTTACACATTTTAACACAACGGTAGTGTTAAAATGACCTTGCATTCAATACATCAACCAACGATTTTTACAGATTGATTCTGAAGGAAGCTGGGCAGAATTTTTATTTTTATTTTTTAACCTTTTTTAACTAGGCAAAAATAAACTCAGAAGTATTATACCAGAAAAAAAAATAAAAAGCACTAATACCTCAACAAATATATAGAATAAGCATATGGAACATTAACTTCTTCATAGCTTAGTGTTTCCAACATGAATTTCAAGCCTTATGGTAACATTGAAACAATACTTAAACTCTTTTCTTAAAATGTGCCTGTGCTTTGCTTATGACTACTAAAACGTTTTCAGACTACTTTTCTAAGAAATTGTAGCATTTTATGCAAAACACTGTCCACTTCAATACAATGGTAATTTCTCACTCACAAAGAAGTGAAAAAACCTATTCTATTCCTTCATGCATGTCTCCTTAGAAACTTCACACACACAAAAAAAATTCAATCTTTGGACAGTTTTCTTCAACATTAATAATTGTTTACTTTTATGTATCCCTTTTCTAATGGGAATATAAGGTTTTACTATACTGCAATTTTAGTTCAAAAAAGTTGGACAAGAATTTTTAGAACAAGACTAAGTACTCATTTGCAGTATTATCTGCAGGTACTTTGAGGCACAATGGCTAGGAACAATTGTCTCTCCAGTTTTAGTATACATAATTGGATTTCTGGGACAGCAGAAGGATAACTGTAAAGGCAATAATGATACTTTTTTTTTAATGTGCTTTTCTTATATTAATATTTCTTTAAACTATTATTTTTTAAGCTAATTATTACCAATCTGCCTGGGAATGCCATTCCTGTTTCTCAATTCTGAACATGTTTTCCTGGGTACTCATCTAAAATAATATATTTATTTACAAAATTTAAATTTATATATATATGTGTGTGTGTGTATATACATACTTTATTAAAGAAGTACATATATATATATATTTACATACACATACTACTATTAGTTTTATTAATAATTGATAAAAGGTCTTAGCCAACCGGCTAAGAGAAAAAACAAAGAAGAAGGAGATAAACAATTATATATAGGATAATGCAAGCTCGTAAAAGACTACAAACATCTTTAGTTCCTTGAAATTTTTTTTTCTCATAAGTATCCACTAATCAGGGCATAAGATTTTCAATGAGAACTTGGTGCCTAGGTCATTTTTCCAAACCCAAGGCAGTTAGGGCTAAATCTTAAGAAAAACCTACTTATAGCAATTTCAGCTAAAAGCAAGGTGCCAGGGTCCCATGCAATGAATGTAAAGAGACAAGACAACCAAATGAAAAGGCCCTCAGAAACCAGCTTTGCAAGGAAGACAAAATACAATGAAAAGCAATAACGTGCCAAATTTGTTGCATGTGGCCAGCTCCGGTTGTGCAGTTGCCTTTCAGGATCACCAGCTGTGGACCCAACCTGGATTTAGTTGCCCAGCTATGTCACTTGCTTGAGTAGTCTATTGCCAATTTCCCACCTGAAAAGAAATGGGCTCCAGAAGAGTTGATTCCAGCTGGCAGGGCATTCAGTTGGTTCATGAAACTGAAGTTCAATATGTTCTACTCAACTCAAAGTGAGGACCTTAAATGTCTAGCTTCTGCCCCATCTGACCCAAGCACCATGGGAAACAGATCAGTCCTTTAATCACTGTGCTGATGAAACAGTTTATTTCTGCTTCTGGTCTGCTGAGGGAGCAGAATCTGGACTTACAGTATGAGCTCTCCCCTCAAGAAACAGTTACATACTCCTGTACCCAGTTCTCCCTCTTGGGGTTGGCAGTGGTAAAATTCTTTCACAAGAACTTGTCTGCTTTTTAGCAGTAGATAACTATTGCATGTTAAACAGAAGTACAGTCTGCAAGGCACAAGAACTTTCTTGCTCTACTCAGTTCTAGTAAGGCTACAGTTTGGTGCCTTTGTTTAAGAAAGATACGGACCACTATTAGAGTTCAGAGAAAGGTGATGAGAATCACCAGAGTTCTAGCAAAAAATCAAGATTAAACAAATTGGATTTCTTAGCCTTAAGAAGAGAGGATGTATGGACAATATGGTAACTATCTTGCATTACATAAAAAGCTGCTTTGGAAAGGTAATAGTCTTTTATCCATGTTCACACTGCATTTGACAAGAAATAATGGGATTAAATTCCAGCAACAGCTATTAAATTCAGATTTTGAGATCATTTTCTAATAGCAAGGAGAGTGGAACATGGAATAGACTTCCCAGAGGGCTTGTCGAGCCTCCATCACTGGAGATTCTTCAAACCAGGTCAAGAAAGCATCCATGAGGAATGATAAATTACTCCTAGGATAAGGCCAGGCTGAGGAATAGACAAGATGACCACTTGAAGTCCCTTCCATAGCTCTGAGTTCCTACTATTACCCCAACAAAAGTTACAAAACATCACTTAAACCGGCTTTAACTAGCAACATCAAGATCTTTTGTTAAGACATACATAATTCAAGACAGAGAAGTAGCAGAGAGAAATGGAGATATATATCAAAGAACACTACATTCATTTATTTCTCTGCTTTACCGTTGTGGACGGCACTGATACGCATATTCTTTAAATGCACTTGAGGTGACATATACAACCACACAGGATATCAGATCCCAGGTAGTTAGCCTGAAACTGGCAATTGACAATCATGGGGGGTGGCCAAGGTCAAAAGACAAAGAAGCTTGAATATCATTCTGAAGGGGCGGGCTTTTTTTTTTTTTTTTTTATTTATTACTGAAAAATATTTGTTGAGAAGAGACAAGCACATTTATCTGTTGTCAGAAAAAAAAAAACCCAAACCTGCTATACAACAAAACAATCTGCGTAGACAAGAATCATTATACATCAGAAGTATCTCTTCAATATTTACTAAAACCCAAAGATGACTTTTTTTTTTTTAAAGCGCTTTTGTTCTGGAAATACATTGTGCTTTTTATACCGGAGAGAAAAATACAGAGGATTAATTCACAGTTTCTTTCAATAAGGTATCAGGAAAACCTGATAACACTGCAGTGAAGTGAATCTTCTTATACGTTGATGAATTTATTAGAATTCTCTCTCGTGCACAAATGCACCATACCTGAAATTGCTTTTTAAAAAAAGGCTGTTATGTTGAGCATCTGAAGATTTACTAACAAATACTAGTAAACATTTACCACTTATGTATAGCAACAGAACAGAAAAGAGATTCCACACTCCTTCACTGATCAAGTATTTCATGTATGTTGTGCAGATAAAGGGAAATTGCAGAGTACTACATTTCCTTGTATCAACCAAAGTACCTGCACACTTTCAGTGTACCACAAGTTCACATACATATTTATTCCAAAAATCATAAATTTGTGCTCCTGGATTACAGGAACATTGTCATCATTAATGGCAGATAAAAGCTGCTAGAGGTGAGCATTCATTGCATGCAAATTAAGACTGAAAAATAAACTAAGCTCATTTAAAAGGAAAATATGTAGATGCTAGTATAACAATGCATTAATATTTTCACTTTTAAATTAACAAATACCTATTGAATTAAGAGAAGTTGCTGTGAAATTTCCAACATTCCACAAAATCAAGAACCTTGCAGTGGAAATCAACTCAATTTACTACATGACTCAAAAGTACATGCTCATTACTACCTCTGAAATCCTTATCCAACAACTGCAAAACTCAGATGTCTCAGCCTATCCTTTGAGGTCCATTTAAGCAGGCACTAAACACTGAAGAATTCATTTCCCTTTCTCCCAGCTGTACTGTACCAATCCAAGTGTTCACAAGACCCAGTGGCAAACTGTGAAGAGCATTTGATTTAACTGAAAAATAAATCAGAGAAGGAAATATGGTACTTCAGCCACTGCATTGTCAGAAGGACTCCGCATTCCTCTAGGTCTTCAGTACCTAAACCTGCACATACTTAACCACTAGTCACTTGACTCCACATTTTCTCTGTACAGGTTACCATATGGAGAAGTGGTAAATATTTTTGCTTTGTTTTAAATCACAGGCCACCCAAAGAAAAAAAAAATTCCATAGCTTTCTAAAAGCTTTTTAGATATTCCAGAATAACATTTAAAAATAATAGTGATCTTATGCAAATTTTTTTAAAAGACAAAATATTTATTATGCATAGTCAACAGCAATTTGAACTGGTGCTATAGCTCAAGTTTGAACCTACCAGCATGGAGGGAATATTATCAGTGGCAGAAATAGAGTCAGAGTAGTTTTAAGACTAAAGCACTACACAAGTTTCAAATATAAAGTCAGACAGATAGCAATTCCTTAATCTCTTCTGTAAAAGCCAAAAGCCTGATCTTCTCTTCTATTACAACTTCAGTAAGACCTTCCAGGAATGCAAAAGTTCATCTACAGCTTTCTCAGGTATAGCACTGGGCTTCCTATTTTGATGGTATCTGAAATGTACAGAGCTAGAACATCAATAGGCTTATCTACAGTATATTAAAAAAAGCTAAACATCTGGAATTTAATAACAGGCATTCAGAGCAACTAGAGCAGTACTATTCTTTTCTCCTTCTATCTACGCCCTCCAGAGCAATATCAGCAATACAGACCAGTATCATCTGGTTTTACCTTTTTCCCTCAAAATTACTGTGTCATGGAGAATGCCTGCTAGCATTCCTGATGCATGTGGCAATCCTCTGTTGGTTGGCCAAGTCACAAACCCCTAAATCCTGTTTATTCTTCTGCTTTCCTGAAGAATTTGACATTGTCTCAAAAGCATTTAAAAAAAAAACTCCCCAAGAAAATCAATGTCTGCTAGACATATTTAAAATTGTTGTACCAACTATAAAAGTTAAGTTCTTAAACATGCTGATACACATACATGATTTAAAATATGTCCATAACATTCCTTATGCAATTAAATTAGATTACTTCCACACATCTTAGAAAATAAATTATTTATTCTGTGATAATTTTCAGGCTACAGAATACCAAGAAAACAAATAAGGACACCAAGTAGTAGTTTTAGTATTTGGGATTAAATTTACCATAAACACATGAATCATTATAACATATGCTTTACATAGCATATACTTATAACATAGATACGAACAAAGATACAAAAGAAACAAAACCCAATAAAACCTAACATTTTTGCAAGCTTTCTAAAGACAAATATAAAAGAGAATCCTGTATCTCGTCTGTTAATGACTTTAGTTTGCTTGCTCACTATTTTGCATATTAAATACATATACCAAGCTTAGTTTCCTAAGGAAACAAGGCTTATTCAACTATGCTAGGTGTTCATTTATCTGTCTGTCCATCCATCCTTTCACTCTAACAGCTTCTGAACATGGTTAATTACAAACGCAGTTGACAAAGCAGCAAGAGGTAAGTAACGCACTTTTCAGAGAAAGCACATTGCTGCACAATGTGGGAAATCTTGTGGGTAGGAGAGAATGGCTAACGCTACTGTCCCCTCTGCTTCCTCTTATACCTCACCTCCCCTAGGACACCTGAAGGTTGAGGGTTAAGTTCACTCTTGCTCCTGTTCTACCAGCCACAACTTCCGCCTCTTGTCTTTAAATCACTGAGAGCTCTTTGGAGGGGAATGAGAATACTTTGAAGAGGACAGACAGAAAACTGCTGCCTTGACTACTAGATTTCTGCTGCTTCCACTAGTAATAGTGATAGCAGGCTGAGACCTGCTTCTACTGCATGCAGTCCTGATTGGACAGTTGTAACCCCAGAGCTAGGAAAGTGGCTGCCTACCCCACACTGGAATCGCCTTTGTGGGCGACATATAATACAGGTTGGAGCAACACTATCTACTTTATGCATGAGTTTTTGCTGGCAATCTGGGAAAGGGAGGGGGGGAAAGGAAAAAAGAAAATCACCAATGGTTTATTGACTATAGACTAGGGTCCTGAACTACAAAAGTGCTCCTCAAAAACGTAGCTTAAAATATTGGCTTTGTCTCATTACAAGCAAAATAGTAAACCTTACAAAATATGACACAGTCAGTACTAGCAGAACTGTCCAAGGCAATAATTTTAATAAGTCAGTCCACTTGGGATGAAAGAATGCTTATGCATGTTATGAACTATTCAAAAGCAACAGCTGAACAGGCTAAATTTACATCCAAGTGAGAAGCAAAGTTCAGTTTTCACTGAACTGAAAACAAAACGAGTTGCTGGTAATTGTGGTTATCACTTTTATCACACAAACCAATCACCAATGATAAAAATTCTTTTTTTTTTTCCTTTCATTTTACAAATATGACTTTTAATGAGAAGTTCTGAGCCATTATACTTGCAGAGCAGACTTCATATCTTAGGCACTGGACCCAATTTAGAGGTTGTGAAGTGTCTGTCAACATGATTTAACGTCCTCAGGTTTCTAAAGGCCATCCATATGAAGTTTACATACAGCACTACAAATACACATCAGATACTGCTGTAAATTTATGGGGAATACAAAACACTATTGCTTCCAAGTGAGGGAGGCCAAATTCACAAACATTGGCAATGCTGAAAAGTTTTCCCAATGATTATCAGCAGTTGCTACCTACAGTCTGATTAGGTACGTTTCCCAAGTTAAAATCAGAGACAATGAAATTAGCTTGATATCAGGTATCAGGAGACAACCGCTGCTGTGATGGTGTTCTTCACAAAATAAAATATGAGCACAATCTGGTTAGTTTTCTGCAACAAAATCTTTCCTGTATTATAAAATACAACAACAAAGCAATGCATATCCTGAGTCCAACATGACTAGGGAAACATTTTTATTCTATGCCATTCCAAATAACACTAGGCTATTTATAGCCTGTGAAGGCAAAAAACACAAACAAAAACCACAAACAAAAACCACAAAGAGGATTACTTAAAATGAGAAACAGCTTTCTCTGAGTTGCATGCGAGATTTTTATGATAGAGCCCAATTCTGATGAAGCCTGATTAAAAATGGTTCATTTGTAGGCATGTTGGATTTGGCTGACTACTGCCTAATCATTAGGAATATTTATATGCGTCTCAAATTATTTAGAAGAAAAACACTGGAAGAAAGAATTAAAAAAAAAAAACAGAAATATGTTTCAGTCCAGAAAGCCTTCCCTTGCTTTCTATTTAGAGATTTGATGAATATACCAGTCATATAAGTAGCAAGACCACGCAATAAGAGAATGAAAGAATCTGGGTAAGTATGAGAATTCAGTAACAGTTCTGCAATTAATAGTACCTTTTAATCACAGAATCTCACAACTCTTGCACAGGTGCAGAATTTTAGGATGTTTGGGCTAATTCAAAAACTTACTTTTGCTGAAACAGAGATAATACATTTACAAAGCTGATTTGTGTTTTGATTCATTCTATTAAAATGGTTAAAAATAATACGGTCAGCTATGAGTTACATACCATACACAGGTTTCTCAGGTTACACATACTTCATAATCTTTGCAATGAAAAGTGCTTGTATGATAAAAATTGGATCCTGATCCTCTGATTTTTATCTTAAATGCAGAACAATTTGTTTATTGTATTAGGCTTAAAATATATTCCATGTAACTTAACAGGCTATATTTATCCCAACTACTTCTAGGGTTCCCACAACTAAATCATCCAAGCAAGCCACATACTAAACATATTAACATATTAAACCTCAACTTCCCACTGAGGAAGTTACGAATGGGGACAGACCCACGCAGAGACTAAGAGCCAAATTCCCAGTAGTATTTAGGAACTGAGAGGCTGAGTCTTGAAGAATGTTTTAGCTAGAGCAAGCATACACATGGAAGAGTTATCTGCAGGTAGTTGGAACATGCTTGGTTCAAATTTGAATCAACCTCCTGCCAGATTCTGAAGAAATGAAGTTACACATTCCACATCTTGGAGAGTGCTGTAAGCACCAAATTTCAGGTACTGTGGACTGGAGCATTCACAGCTTGTTGGAAATGTTACATAATAAACAGAGAAATTTAAGTTGTTATTAATACTTTGTGGATCCATGTTAGTACATAATTACCACTACCAAATAGGTCTTTTGCATGCTAAACAACTGCTCTCACAACTAGACAACATCCTATGTTTTCAACAGGCTGTCTCCAGTTTACAGAACTGGGCCCTGCTAGCAATATAGTTAGAGACAAAACCAGCAAGGGGAGATGGGGGGGAAGGTGTTTCAGAGGTAGGATTCTCAAATAAATTTCTTATTTCTATGGCAGCATCAGTATTCAGGCAATTCTGTGAGGCAGCAGCTGAGCTGCTCTTCTATAATTATCAGGAGTGCTTAAGAACAGATTCAGCTGCATGACTCCTTTTCTGGATCTTGCCCACAATATGCTCATAATAATCTATGACAGAACAGGACATTGAACTCTGATCCCCAGAGGTTGTGGGCACGTGTCCCAGACACTTTGCTCTCTCTCATATCTACCATAAACTCACTTTGTTTAATACTTTACATCATGTTTCCCGATATAAAGCCCTCTGTCTCATGGAGTCAGTGTGAGTTTCCCAGCTTATTTCAGTTAGAGAAATATGATATCCTACAATAATGGTCTTCCTTGAAATTTAAGAATACACATAAAAAAAAACCTGTGTATTTTCTTTTAAAAGATTAAATTGATTTGATACTATCAGAATTTTGGCCACATCTTTTCCTCTTTCACAAAATCTGAAAATACATACTTTTTCAGCCCCCGTTCCTCCTAAAGACTGTCCTTTACTTTTTCCCCCAAATGGTGATTATGAAGAGATTTTCTTCTCTTGAATATACTTGAAGGTAGTAGACTGCACATTTAGAATTAAAACACTCACTAGCCATCTAATCTTCTCTGGAGGCTCAGTAAGATAAGAAATAAGTGCATGTTGACATGTTCTCTCATTATTTACTCTAATTAACCTTGGGAAAGAGGAACACAAGCAAAGTTATGTCATTTATATTCTCCATGCTTCATCTTTACAGGAAGGTATATTCAAATAATAAAGCACAAATAGTTTATTGTAACCTTAACTGTCACTTTCAAGAACCTGACAGAAAAGGAAGGGTCTGTAGATATATCTGCATCTTTCATTATCTGAAATACAGACTAATACTGTATTTTATCAGTGGCAATTAAAGTTTAACTATTTTTGAGATAGCATACCAGATAATTATTACATATTAGAAGGAAACCTGTAATTCTTTACTAGCAAAAGGTAAACTATTCTTATCTGTTCATAATTTTCTCCACAATATATTCATCTTGTCACAAAGATGCGACAGTTTGCATTTTTGCTATTTGTGAGAGGCAAAGGCCAAAACAACAGCCCTGAAGATTGTCCTAATTTGTTTACTAATTATATCACACTCAAGGCATCTGCCTCAGTAGACATGCATCCTTCCAAGCCTGGCATTCTCTGCCTCTGGCACATCCATCTTCTTGTCTGCAAGACATACCCTGCTGAAACTGGACAGTGAAAGGGAAGGAGACCTCCTATGGAGCCCACAGACCAAAGCTCCCAGCAATACTGTTGCTCCACTGTAGGACAGATGAAGGCTCGGTGGAGCATGCAGCTGGCTCCTATACTGACTTGGCAACCTTTCCCAGTTCCCTTTTTCCTCCTCTCAGTCAAGACAGCACAGTTCTACTGCTTGTCACACAGCTTTACCCCTGACACAGAAGTTACACTAACTGTTTTGGAGTCACGTGTTGGCCACTTTTCTTCTATACTATTTGGTCAATAGACCAAATAAATACCCTGACTGAAATACTTTATTGAAAGTTATGACCTCACACCAAGAGCTAAGTTGGAAAATGAAGGGGAACAACTTTTACAAGCAGTTTACCAAGATAAGAAAGGTTGGAAATTGTTTGGTTGGTTAAAAGAAAGTCAGGGAATCAAGAAAAGAGTGAATTGTCTCAGCTTTAGAAAGCTGTAGATGGTCTAAGGGTCAAGGAACCCAAGGAACATTAGTAAGTATAACAATGGTGTAGTACTGGCCACAGAAAATTAGTAATCAGTATTTCACAGATCCTGGGCATATACAGTAAGAGCATAACAAGTAATTAACATGTTCCTATAAGAGGATGGGTAACTGGTGACAGCTTTGCAGTAGGAGATAAGACAAGGCATCTAGTAGTAACACTTGAATACATTGCTTGTCATGAAGTATTTCTCCTTACCTGCAAGCAGGGTGTAATATTACCCCACGGAGTCTGCAATCTTATAGCAAAGGGAGAAACCAGTGGCCACCGTACTATTCATTGTATCCATTAGAAGTAACGCATATTGGAAGCGGGATTCTGAAAGCACGAATCAAGAAGTTTGTAGGTGGGTGTTACACAGCAGCATTAAGGCAAGTATACCAAAGCACCTAAGCAATGAGGACCAAACAAGCAATCCATCGCTAGAGAGGCCATAGCAGACCAGAGGGTTCAAACATCCAGAAAGATTTTTTCTTAGTTTCTTTAGTGCAGTACACAATTTTTCTAACTCTTTCTGAACTCTTTTCTTTATTTGTCCCATAATAATCTTGCAGATAGTGTCTGCTTCTTCTATGCAATATAAGAAAATTTAGGACACTTTCTCATTAGCATTAGGTGCATCCATGAGAAAAGGCTTGGGAGACTAGATAAAAAAAGTTGTCCCTACACATTTTTCTTGGCCAGCTAAGATACTGCCTTCTGGAAAAATAAGTCATTTTTCACTGAAATCTCAATTCAAAATAGAATTAAGCATGTCATGCACAAATAAAACTACTGATCAAGATGCAAGACTAATAACCAATTACTAGATACCCAAAAGCAGTTATTCTCTGGACAGATTGCTCTCAAGTCTTGTTTTTAAGATGGTATTTTGAAAGTTAAACAAACTTTTGGGTTTATTTTTAACACAGAGAGTGCTTATATCTCTAAGCTGTTGCTATGGGTTGCTGATTTACTCATTTTGTTTTCCTGTTAGACATGGCTGTGCATAACATGTAATAGAAATACAACCCAAAGAGTTGGAGTTCTTGTTTCATGAACAGGAAGATATTTTACTTGCAATAGCACAGAAGTGATTTAAAGTACCAGATTTACTTTAAAACAAAAACAACAAAATAAAAAAAAGATCTTTTAAAGAACTACTGCATGCTCCATAAATGAATCTATCTTAAAAGTTAAAAAAAAACAAAAAAAAACAAAAAAAAAACCAAAAAACCCACACAACTGTTGATAGACGTGAAAAATCACAGCCAAAAGTTTCAAATGAAAATGTAATTTATAGGCAAGGTAATTTAAGGCAAGGCTCTAGACAAACACAAATTACCTTCACATACACACACAGAATTTAATAATAACTATTACTTGTGTTTCTTAAAACTTTGGCTAAATTCAATGTATTTACCAAAAAAAAAAAAAAAAAAAATCAAAATGAACCCCTTGAATTTAGGGTGCTACATCAATAGCTCACAGGTTTTATAACTTCAGTGTCTCATTTCTCTATTCTTCTCTCTGGACCCACTGCAGTATGTTTCCCATAATGTTGTCATCGCTCCTCCTAGCAGATCACAGGAACCCCTTAACATGCACCGTCAGAGGTGTAATTCTCTAATCTCCATAAGCTAAGCAAGGAGTTCACGGCATTTCAACAATGGTCTCATTTTAGAATCTTTCGTTTGCAGGTGTTATTTTTCAGTAAAACGTCACCATCTTCTATAGAAGACAGGTAGAGTTAGCACACAGAAGTTTAGTTGAAAATCCCACTTAGATTCAGAAAAATTTTCAAATATTTTATTAGTCATAGAGGTAAATTTTATAGGAAGTATTAATGAAATGTGTTTTTTCACTTCAGAATATTCAAACACCTATAATGAAGCTTTCATAAAGTTGCAAAATAGAAACTTATTTCTTAACAATTAATGAAAGGCTTAGTAAACATGAAACGTGTGCCTGTCCAAGTGTTTTCTGGGTCATATCTGCCCCTTTCTAGGCATTCTCCCCCCMCACACACACTTTTAAATGTCTTTGTAAAATTTTTGGTTTTCTGTTACATTTCAGGTTGCAGTTAAAGTGAAATTTTGGGCCTTGGTTTTAATTATTTTTTAATTTAGTTTATTCATTATCATCTGAAATCTCTGAAAATTCTGTTTAAAAAAAGTGGTTTATTTTTCCTCCACAACCAGTTCAGTATTTGCAATAGCCTTACTTTGTAGCTAAATAAAGTCCAGGCAGCTTTGCAAGTTTTTGGTTTCAGAAATCTTATCAGTAGCAGACAACAAATTATGGAGGATTTGAATGGATTTAAACATATTAAAAAAAAAAAGCGGACATCAGTATATTTTCAAGTTAATTTTTGTTTAAAAATATTTGTACTGATACAGCTGGGCACCTTTACTAATGTGCAAAATTCTTTAGAAAACAGTATAAACGTAGTCAAACACAACAGGACACTCACACTCGAGGAACTGGTTGCTGGAGCAATGACTTGTAGGCAGGCATGTCTGAAATTACTTCCTATCCCAGATAATTCCAAGAATTCAAGATTTTCCTCTCTCCTTTTTTCCTTTATTCCTCTTTTGGCCTTGAGTGGGCAGGAGGGGACAGGTAACACTTTGCCTCTGCCACAGAGTTTACTCTCTGTGTCCCTCTTTGAAGCTTCCCACTGTTTGTTTTTAACTGGAGGTGCAGAGCACTGGGAACACCTGCTCTACAGGATGATAAGATGGGATAGAACAGATTCATTTCACAGAGAAGCCTGGCAAACAGGTGAAGACATACTACATGAAGTACTTGCCTTTTCATTCCAAGAAAAGCACTGTATGGGGGTAGATTCCTTTATTTTAGCCATGTTTCAGAATCAAAAATCACCTGAACATGAAACTATACATTGAACTGAACACAGGATTTCTTTCTTTCTCCTTCCTTTCCCTCACTCTCACCAGTGAAAAGGGATCTCATGCCATCATTCTATATAGGTTTTTTTCTACAACAGAAAGCCAACCAATTTCTGCCTGGCCCCCATGGCCACATGTTGAGACACATGGTAAATAAAAGATCCTTCATGGAAACATACCTCCCAGATTTATAAACAGCAGATGTGGTCACCTTCAGAATTAAGAAGTAACAACCACTACTATTCTTCTAAACTTTAAACAATGGAATTTTATGACACAAGAAAGAAAAAGAAAATTTTGAGAACACAAATTAAACCTCGAAAATAAACAGCCTTTCATAAGAAACCTCAAAGTGCCCTCTTCTGGTAGCTGATACTAACTACTAGCTCATTTGAATGCATACTATACCAATATTATTTTCTGATCTGACGGTATTCTTCTGACACAGCTCTTGTTATGAGATTGTCTCATGCTATTTTGATTGCAGATGCACTAATCCACCAGAAAAATTGATTTACAACTCAAAAGTATTAATACGAACTTGTTATGCATCTCCATTCTATTACTTCTAAGAATCACTTTTTGAATGAGACATACATAAAATGATGCTTTAAATAGCAAGTGTTGGTCCTATAGCAAGGATTTGAATCCTTTAATATGCTTTTATAGAATAAGAARCAGTGACATAATCTGTTTAAGCTATTTTAAAGCACGTGTAATTAAACAGTTCATGTTCAAAGAGTAACATGTTCAGGTTTTTTTCCTCCAAAACTTTTGCTTGAGATTTGTATTCATCTCATTGTAAGGGTATCATATTAAGTATGTTACTGCAACAGTGCGGAAGCAAGTCCTCACTGCATTAGTTACTGCTCCTCATTATCGTTGACGCTTGTTTTTATAGATCCACCTTGGGAAACAAAACATTTTGGTTTTAGCCAACTGAGCACAAAAAATTCCAGTAGGTAAACACTGTATTAGAAAAATTTTAAAATTGAACCCTCTGTTTCTTGGTGTTGCAATATAAAACATCCATTCATTCATTATCCAACCTTTTCTAAGTACTTTCATCAATGTAACAGTTGTAATACATTACATTTTGTTTAATTACATATTTTGTTTCTATAGCAACTAGAAAGCATATAATCCATTTCTGTTCCTTTCTAAGCCTTTGCATAGTAATTTTCTTTCAGGATATAGTAGTAAAAGATAATCCTTCTTTAGAACTCTAGGCACTCTCTTTTTTCCAAATATCCGTTAATTAGTATGAGATAGGATTAAAACCAGTTGTCGTACTGCTACAACTACAAGAAACTGAGTAATAAAACTAATAGGATCTTGAAATGGAAAATTCTAAAACTACTGCTAAGTAACTTTGGTATAAATTTACTGCCACCTGCAGGCTTCCATCAAAACACATCTCTAGAATAAGACAAGAGTAAGGATTGGGTTTTGGTACCCCTGCCCCCTGTCATCTATTTGGGAAGGCAGCTTTAATATTCCTATTTATTTCAACTGCTTCAGATTCAGTTTGCTTATAGGAATTAAGAGATCCACTAGTTTTCCCTTGACCAAGGAAATAATGCAGCTTATTTTTATTTACAGAGAAAAAAACATCTTGCCCTTTTCCAGCTTGCTGTTGCTCACAGAGGCAGTGGTGATGTCTGAAGATTTTCCTGTTGAACTGACATGCTAAAGAAGGATACAAGCTTTACTGATGTTAGCCAGCTGTTAAACAAGGGGTACTTTATGTATTTTTTTATTGCTCAAAGAAATTACTACTTTCAAAAATATAGCCCAGACTTAAAATCAAGTAAGTCAGATTTCACAATGCAAATAACATCTGTAATTTAAAAATCTGAAAGCTCTGTTTTAGTAAGACAGTGATGTCCAAATTCTGCTAAGTGGCTTGAGTCCTTCACATTTATATTTTTTCATACCCAAAAGCCATACTGAAAGAATAATTTTGACACTTCTAAAGCTTGGAAATGACAAATACAAAGTTTGCCTAAAGTCTGCCTGCAAAGCCTTTTTTGAACCCATATGAAACAATCCTTAATTACAAAACCAGACAGTATTTTTATCAGACAGTGCCCAGAAAAACTAGGCCAAGTTCCCTTAAAAAAAAGAAAACAAACAAACAAACAAAAACCCACACATTGGTGTTTGACACACAACACATTCCATTTACCCCGTCAATCTTTATTCTGAAGTTGGAATTTCTTCCTTTCAACATGTTCAACATGTCTTTCAGTACCACAATACCTAACTTTGGGCCCTCTGTTAGCTAGTCAATCTCTCATGCTCCGTTTCACCACTCAAATTCTTCACATAATGTCTGGGAAAGTTCAGTGTCTAAAAACGAGGTCTACAGGAGCCAGCACACTGAAACAGGAGTCAGCCCAGCACATCACTTTCTGGAACTATCTTATCAGAAAGTCAAGCCCAGGAAGAATCTGAAAATGTTAAAAGTAACATTAGTTTCATTAGTACAGGATTTTTTATACAGAGAAATAAGAACATATACAATGAAATGCAAGTACAGCTATGCTGGCACTTCCAGGAAATATCTGGCTTACTGAATACATGCTGTGCTTTTGATTAAATCATAAGCAGCAAATCCCATGCTGATTTACTGCAGATGTCTCACGCAGCTGACCTGCAGATTTGCTGCAGAAACACTGAAGTATTTCCAGACATCAGAGTTACTCTGAGAGGACTATCTAAAAGTTCATATGCATCCTTCCTGACCGTACAGCCCCTGAGGTACCTTAGGTGCCTGAACTAAAATATTGGCTACTTGGTCTTAATTCCAATGGTAACTGTGCCCCTAACCTAGAAGGGCCTTGTAAAAAACTTCCTTAACAACTAATCAAGGGCTTTTAAAAAACAGAGCTTACTTGGCCATTGTGTGAAAGCATGTTTGGATGCAGCTGTCATATGCATAGGCTGTACAGAAAACATGTTCCATCTAGTTAACACCAGGAACAGTGAAAGGCTCAGGCAAACTTGATGAGGAAGAAAGCACTGATGATTTTAGCCTGCTTAAATGCAAAGCCTACTGAATATGTGTCTTTTCCCCACCACTTCCCCTTGTCCTCAAAAATAGCTCTTCCCACAGTAATACTTGAAAAATTTCTCCAGAAGATTGGGAGCAGTATTAGTACATCTCTCCCTTGTTTACCAAAACCAAGATCTATTTCTTCTTGCCCCTTATTCTAAAAAAGAATAAACACCCCCCCMCACACACACACAAACTGAACACAGACATACAGCTGATGTGTTTGTTTTGACTTACATATTATGGCAACCCAAACCATGTGACTGTTGTGAAAACTGCCAGTCCAAATAATATTTCCCGTAATGAAGAACAATGAAAAAGGGAAGTATAAGTTGTGTTACACTCAAAACACGAATGTATTCTTCTGGTATATGTCCTGTCACTTAGTAAAACAGCTTAACACAGAGCTAGGAAACTAGCTAAGTACATTGCTAATCAAAACCAGACTTCATCAATAATGAATGACGACACACAAACAGCAACAGGAGGTTCCATTTAATACATTTCACAGGACAGCACTGTCATCATCTACTGTATCTCATCCTTTTCATACTGATGTGATTGAAAATAGGATTAAAGTTATTTTAAATCTAAAAGACTTCATGGCAAGCAGTTAACACTGTCAATGGAAGTCAAAATAATTGCTTACCAGCTACAGTCCTTTTGTTTCCTGAAGAAAACAAAGTCCCTAACACACATTCCTGTTTAAATCTGAACTTACCTCCATGCAGACTCATCTTCAGTTTGCCCTCTGACACCAAAGTCTGCATGAAAATTTCTTCTTAAATCCTGCCAAAATGTTCTTAAGTATTTTTACTAATAGCAATGAAATGTTAAATGTGAGATAAAAAGTTTTAATCGCTCTTTGTCCTAATACCATGAAAACTATAGTTATTTGTGAATCAGTTTCTTGGTATCTAATATTTTTCAAAGTTTATATTACACTCAATCATTCAATGGAAACATTCTATACACTTACTTTTCTTCAAAGCATAATGATTCCTTCCTTTCTAAAATTATGTTACCCCAAATTGAATCAAGTAAAATCTGTTAAAGACTGATGAATAAACAGTCACAATAGAAAGACATGAAAAATTGATCAGACTATTTAAAAATAGTTTCAGAACACATTTGTTCTGTGGCTAGCATCGACTTCTGTGCAAAGGTTTTACATTTCAACTGTTCTTCAAAGTACCTTTTACATATATAGAGAAAAGTTATGCAAATAGATAAAAACCTGTTGGCAGAAGACAGCATTGATTTTGAAACTGAGTGAAAATTTTAGTACTTAAACATCACCTGCCACCTGATGGGAGTGGTGAGCTAGTTATGCAGGCCTTGGCTTACACATTTAAAACAAGATATGCCATGGACTACAAATAGGTGATTTTTATAGTTTTAAATCCAAATCAGTGAGACACAGTGCCAACATCCAAATGTTTTAAAAGTTTAAGGGCCTGTTGTTACAAGACACCTAATAAGTATCATGCGAAATTTAACTTAGGTGTTGTCAGGTTAAATCAATTGTATTTCAACTACATATACATATTTCCGTTATGGAAAAGATGAATGGACCGGCTTGCACTGTGCTGCTGGTAAGAACAAACTGCATCTCCTCTGGAACATAAACATACAAGCCTTTTCTATACCTGTATAGAAAGTTACTTTTTTTACTCAATGCCTGTTATTCTTTCCTTTTTCATATACTGTATCTCAAGGTACAAACAGTATGTCTGACATCTTTTTCCTTTCATTGCTTTATACATCTTAACCCTATTTGTAGGTTAAAGCAACAATTTTGAGTTTTAAAAAGCATTACTGTAGCAGTGCAAAAGATGAAACAGATGGATAAAGGCTAATATAATGTCTATAGTTCAAAGGACTAAACTCTACCCAAGACACCTCTGATATTTTATGACAGAGGGAACAAATGATTAAAGTGTTCAAATATTATAAAGATACATAGCATGAACCAAACACATGGTTTGCACACGAATACAAAATTAACCAATTAGCATGTAAGAAAACCTCTCATACCTTTACAATCACATACACAGAAGTGATTAGGTGTACACAAGGAAAAGCCATAGCTCAGTTTCTTTGAATTCTAGTTATGGAACAGGTAGATCCCAGCTGTTTGATCACTAACACACAGTGTTATGCTTGTTATTTGCCCTGTTAATATGAATAATATTTATACAGAATAAAGAAAACACACACACATCCAGTGCCCAGTCAACCTGCACAGCTGCATAAAGCAGGAATTCCGTGCCCAAAGAGATCAGATTAGAAACAGCCGTAGGAATAATCAACTGCAGCTAGTGAGCTATAATGATCAAGAGCATGCAGGTGAGGAAACAGGTAAACAACTGAACAGGTTAGCATCCTCAGCATGCCCAAAATACAAGCAAAGAAAATGCTGCAAGGAACATCATTCCTCTTTTAAAGACTCAGCTATGCTTTTAGGCAAGGCTTAACAAATAAGCCTTTTTACCCCTGAGCTGGGGAAAGTTAGCTTCTAAATTTAAAGCACTAATAAATACTTAAGTCTCCTTCTTGTCTGCCCATTTATCTAGCACTGCTGAACACTAAGTCTCACCTATAATCATATTGGCCATTCATCTATCATATTTATACATGCAACCCCCACTATACCTTCTATGATTGACAAAGCATGCGAGAAAATTACACAGCATGACTGACCCAAATCAATCCGTCTCTGAATACTATTGATTTAGACCTAAGTAAAATAAATAAATAAATGCAGCACAGGCAGAACTGACATTTTTTGTACTAGATACAAGCTCAGAATTTGATTCAGTTCTTTAAAACAAAGAAATAGGAAAACTAAAATGACTTTCAGTCAATACTTGAACTATTGTCTTAAAATTTTTGTCTAAGATCAGGTACTTAATTTCTGCTGCAGATTTTTTTTTTCTCCTCCTGTCACCAAATTCAATTCTATGCCACAAAAAACAACTACAGAAAAAAGTATTAGCTTCTGGGATAAAAGAGGACTGGTTCTACACTACAAGAAATGAAGCAGAATAATCAGCCTAGCTGAACCAAATGCAAATAATTAAAGTTTTTCCAGTATTTGGAGTTCGTGTTTGCCTACACCAACCCTTCAGCATCATCAGAATTACTAAACATGTAAATGCATAGTAAGTGTGGGAAGTGATATGCTCTCATTAAACCAGCAGATGGGAGTACAGGGAGGAGAAAAGAAACACTAACACCTTGTATACAAAGACTAATGAAGAGACTACACATTATTTTGTTTAAACACAAACTTTTTTGCACCTGCTGTTCTAGGGCACAGGCATTCTTGACAGCATTAAGCTTGCTTTATGAACATCAGTGCAGATTAGTGCTTCCATAAAGTTTCTGAAAGAAAAAAAATTTGAAAAACTAAAAAATAAAATAAACACATACAAAGACTCAAAACTTGAAAGAAAAAAAGTATAAGTCAAAAGTCATTTAAAAGATTTAGGCTTCCTGAAAACTTAAATATTCTCCTCTTTAGGATAAGATACAACAGCAACTCCAAGAAGACTAGGAAACCAAAGAGCAAAGCAACATACAAGAGGTCCACTACCACAGATCATTTATTTATATACTAAGTTAAAAAATATGAATATTTTATTACAAAAAGTTTATCAAACAACTGTATACACACAGTTAATATTGTTAAAAGCCAACATGTCAATTGATACTTTATGTACATTTGATTAATAATGTCATACAGTTGTAGAAAAGCATCACTCGGCAGAAACTGAAGTCTTATTTCAGACATTTGGCATTTGGAAAGTATTTACCACCCTGCACTAGAAGAGACAAATAATATAGGAATAAAACATTTATACGTTACAATAAAAATACTTATTTGCTGTGATCATTTAAAGCAAATGGATGCTTTCTTTCTCCATGAAAAGCCATCTTAAGTGGAGATTAAAGTGCACATAACCAACAGGTTAATAATTCTTCAGCAATCCCACCTATCATTCTAGACGCTCCAAGCACATCACAGTAATGTTCGGGATTTAGGACTTTTCACCGTGGCTTAAATAGGAAGAAAGTTCAGCTTTCCAAGGTTCATGAAATAATTCTGGTGTACAATAAGATGAAGTCACAGAAATTTGAAAAATAATGTTTGGTGAATAAGTCAGTGTAAGTTTGCCCAGATACACACTTTCTGGGGAATATATTTTTCATTTTGAGAAGATTCATAATATTTCATAGAACTGTGGATGAAACAAGGAGAGCATGCAACAATATTTATTTACAAAACCACCCTGGCAGTCAACCTTTGTGGACGACATATAATACAGGTTGGAGCAACACTATCTACTTTATGCATGAGTTTTTGCTGGCAATCTGGGAAAGGGAGGGGGGGAAAGGAAAAAAGAAAATCACCAATGGTTTATTGACTATAGACTAGGGTCCTGAACTACAAAAGTGCTCCTCAAAAACGTAGCTTAAAATATTGGCTTTGTCTCATTACAAGCAAAATAGTAAACCTTACAAAATATGACACAGTCAGTACTAGCAGAACTGTCCAAGGCAATAATTTTAATAAGTCAGTCCACTTGGGATGAAAGAATGCTTATGCATGTTATGAACTATTCAAAAGCAACAGCTGAACAGGCTAAATTTACATCCAAGTGAGAAGCAAAGTTCAGTTTTCACTGAACTGAAAACAAAACGAGTTGCTGGTAATTGTGGTTATCACTTTTATCACACAAACCAATCACCAATGATAAAAATTCTTTTTTTTTTTTCCTTTCATTTTACAAATATGACTTTTAATGAGAAGTTCTGAGCCATTATACTTGCAGAGCAGACTTCATATCTTAGGCACTGGACCCAATTTAGAGGTGGTGAAGTGTCTGTCAACATGATTTAACGTCCTCAGGTTTCTAAAGGCCATCCATATGAAGTTTACATACAGCACTACAAATACACATCAGATACTGCTGTAAATTTATGGGGAATACAAAACACTTAAATACAGCTTTCACCCCATGGCACATCAAGCATGGCAATACCACTTGTTTCACATCTGGTTAGAAATGGTCAGTTGTGATTATGCTTTATTGAATATTTTCCTTTCTGTAGCTGAGAAATATATAGCTTGGACTTGCTTCCATCCGGTCTTTTAAACCAAACTTCATCATGGTTAATTGTTGTTATTATGGCACTAAAAGTGAGGGAAGAAGGAGGGGTGGGGGGGAAGGGGGGGGGAAAAGAAGAAGAATTTAGAAACAAAATCATGGACCTTATAAACTAAAACAACCTCAAAACTGCAGCTGCATTTCTGAACAGTAAATGAAAATATGCATTAGCTGTAAATGCCAGGCTCAAGAGATACAGGCTCTGTTTTAAGTATAGTTTTAGCAGAGTTCTTTAATAACCATAGTTCTTCACTTATCTTTAGTGAAGGTAGTTAACAAATTTTCATCCAACCATTTTCTCTCCTCCTACAAGGAGACATCTACATCACAACAACCACAAATACTTTAACTGGTTAGAACAACAATAGCCACCCTTCTTTTATTAAAGATTACCTATATTAAAAAGCAGATCTGTTTGAAAACATACCACAGAAAATTATTTAAATTGGAGGTATCTGGAAAAGAGTTAAACAGATTGAAACCTAAAATTTGTAGCAAAAACAAACCCGTAAAATATACATACTCAGCTGTGAGCAACTATACCAAGACCAAGAAAAAAAGGCAAAACTTGAATAATTGGACTTAGCTGAATCATTCCTATAAGGAACACTTTTTGAGTAGAGTTTACAACCAAAAAGGCTCTAGACACACCAATTTCCTTTGCAGACTCAGTTTTAAGAATTGAAATTGTAATTGAAGACTGAGAAATAGATTGAACTTGGATAGTGCTAAGCATACAAACAAGGACAAGCATTGTATTTTCAGTACAATTTATCCAGATTGAAAATAGCTGCACTTCAAAGAGTCATCTGGCATTTGTGTACTCTGTCCATTACGATTATCCAGTGTAGAGCTGCAGTGACAATAAATAATTTCACAGTACAAAGCTATTTACACAGACTATATCATAAGCACAACTGTAACTTCAGATTATTTTAAGAGCTGTATGTTTAACATAACCATAAGCATTACTGAATGATATTCCTGTGTGGAGAGTATTTCCTGATATTTACATAAAGCAGCAGGTATTAGGATATTATAGTTACAACTACTAATGAACCTGTATAAAAATTAAAATAGATTTCAGATTTCAAAAAAAAACCCCAAACCCACACACAGTAAAATAAGGAAGAAGATGCTGCAAGTACTACAGGGGCATTAGGTTTATCAGGAAGCTGATAGATTAAAAAGAAAAAAAGAGAAAGAAAAAAAAAGTTTTTCCACAAAAACGTGCATATAACCTGTGGAACTGTCACAAGATGCTGTGGATGCTAAAAGCTTGCATATCTTCAAGGGGAGACTAAAGCAATTAATGGAAAAAGATCTATCACATATTGATCGTGACAACACTGTGTCCAGGAAACCCCTGAGCCTCAAAAGTTGCTGAAATCCTGAAAGGCAGGGAAGTTCCACTATACGCGTGCCCTGTTAAGCATCAGCTTTGGCCATTGTCAGAGAAAGGATATCAGGCTAGGAAGACTTTTTTTTTTTTTTGGCACAGTATTGCTGCTATGTTCTGCAAAACTACTTCAGATTTTTATTTTTTATTTTTTTTAAGTTTCAAAGAGTACATATATAGTTTACTAAAAGGCCTTTCTGTTTCAGCCCTGAACAAACACTGAAACTACTCAAACAGAATCTGTTCCCCCACACAATATACAGGAAAGAAAAGAAACAGTCAGCTTTAACTTCATCTAGCAGTAGTTTACTATAATGTTCTCCAATTAGTGTTAATTTTCATTAAGGAACAATAGCTCAGCCGTACCTGGGTAGTGGTTCATATTTAATCAACACTCTGCTCTTTGACTGATTTGCCCCATTCAATAGGAGACAAGACATACATTTAGTTAAACTACTGATTTAAATATATCCAACTTTTTAATTTGGCAAATTTTATGCAATACAACAGAAAGAAAGAAAATACATTGAGATATCTTAAACATTCAACCAATTTTGCACTGTTATATTTATACCATTCCTGGAAAGAAACTTTGTAAAGAGGAGTAAATGCCGTAAAAAAAGTTTCCAACTGCTTTATTTCTGAGTATTGATCAACTGAAAGCAAAGCTTATCTTTAACAGTGGAAAGTATTTTTCCCACAATTAAACATTTTCAAGATGGCCAGCAGCTCAAATTCTCAGGGCAACAAAATCCCAAAATGCCAAAAAAATTAAACAAAGGCTATTCAGAAACTAGTAAGAACTCTATAAACTTAAATCCTTAAGTGAGTTCCTGACCTGACAAACATTTCGTTACCTTCAGTGAGATCCAACCTTTACTGGCCTCTCTCAAATTCCAGCACGCAACTTTCTACTTTGATAATGCCTATTTTCCAAGGTGAACTAATAAATAAGTTATTGATGTGGCAGTATTTTCAAATAAGCCTTATTCTTCAGTCTTCATCATATTATTTTTTGCTTAACAGCATTGTACAGAGATGCATAAACCGAATAACCTTTACCTTGTAGGACATTCATCTTTTTTATCAATGCATATCGTCTGTCCACGTCCATACCACTCTCCATCATAATAGAGTCTTCCTTCTTCAGACCTAGCACTGTGCAGATGCTTTTCTAATTTGACAGGTGCTGAAACAATCAATAAAAGCCACTTAATACTGACTTAGTCAATTAGGTTTATAAAAACACTTTCAGTAAGTTATTTACATACAGCATAAACAGCCTTTCATTGTCAAAAGTAGCCTTTAATAACTAACTTAACACACCAGAAAATTAGAAGCAAGATACCTTCTTATTCCCCATCAGCTATATTTCAGTTAGATTTTCACTCTCAGATAGCAATTATCTTTCCTACCACCTTCTAATATCTGCGATGTGAATTTTCACAAGCAGTGATATAGACAAGCCTTCAAATAGCAGAACCTGAAAACTTTTTATCAGTGCACCAAGTCATTTACCACAACACGCAACTAGTAATACATCATTAAAAGAAATACACCATCTGCTTGCCTTCTCTCCCTTCTCCTTGTTA
Source organism: Apteryx rowi (assembly GCF_003343035.1). Taxonomy (NCBI): domain Eukaryota; kingdom Metazoa; phylum Chordata; class Aves; order Apterygiformes; family Apterygidae; genus Apteryx; species Apteryx rowi. Next base: position 2,170,793 of record NW_020451182.1, read on the forward strand.
CTCACGACCCCCAGGTAATTACCTCAGTGCCAAATATCAGTTACCACTCTTTCCCATAACTCTACTTTTTCAGGGTTGTAGCTTGCACTGAATGTGAGAAGCTTTTAAAATGTTCCTCTAAGATCTAGATGCTCTCAGTTTTCTTTCCCACATTGCGTAAACTTACGTTTATACGTAGTAAGCATAGCTTACTAACATAATCGGTGTAACTCACTTTTAAAGTAATATTTTTGTTGATAATTTCCCACAATTCAGGTGGAATACATAACATGTCATCTACTGGTAAATAAACAAAATCATCAGCAACCCAGATACAAGTCTGAGCACCTGAGAAAGAGGAAAGAAGCAAGCCAGATCATCTGGTTACCTCACCCCATCCTCCAACAGTATATCAGGCTAAAATAAATGTTATCTGCCTAGGTGTGGTTCGCACTGTTGCACAGGCAAGTTCTGCTTTGTGAAACCAATGTTCACTTACGTTCTGGCTTTACTCTGTGGGGCCCCAGTGTAGCCATTGCCTTGAAACACAAAAGAAGAAAACAAAGTTAGTCAGCATGCCTAGCCTTTTTTCCCCTTTAACCACCAAGTTCAATTATCAGGTTCTGTTTTAGTTCTGTTGCAGTGTAGCTCAAGATACCTGCTTTTACATTCCAAAACATCAGACCAAAACTTGGCATAATTCTGATTCTGAAACACAAAACGCTGTATGAACGACCTACTGATTGGATTCATAAATTATACTCTTAAGCTCACAAATTTTTTCTCATGTGAACTGTGGATCACACTTAATACTAAGCAGAAAAAAAAAATCTAAGATTGGATATCTTTAGTTCTTTTAAATAAATTCACAAAAAGGCAAAATCCCAATAGATTCTGCATTTCTTGCCGTTGTTTTAAATCATGTCACACAACAGCTAAGAAACCTAAGGAAAAGATACTTTGTGACTGCTCCTCTGATGCCATCAGCAGAGAAGAGTCAGACAAGTTTTCATGTAGGCATCACATTCTACTTTCTGTTTAGGAAGTAGTTAAAAACATAAAGCAGGATGCAAAGAGACTCAAAACATTCCCCAGCAAGTTTCATAATTCACATGAAGTTTGCTGTTCCATAAGTTGAGAGGCACTGATTTTTGCTAGAGTACAAGAGGAAACTTTCTGGTCAAGCCAGGCAAGAATAGCATTTGGTTACACAAGATTAACAATATGATAAAAACCTGATGAAGGGACTGTGCACTCAAAAGTTGAGTTATTTTTTCAAATATATCAGTTGGTCAAGCAAACTTCTCTTTCTGTAAACCCTGATTCTCTTATAACCTGGGAAAATCACAGCTAAAACTTTAGCATACCAAGAAAATGGCATGAGAAATCAAAGCATAGAAACCTTGATAAAATAAACAATTTACTATGAGAAAACACACCATATTATATTCAAACATTTTAATTTAAAACAAAATGCAATGAAACTGCTGAAGAGTTTCTACCCAACTTCTTTAGACTATACAGAATCATGACAGTCTTGACACAGGCTTTAGGATCAGTTTATCATGGAAAATTACGGATTACCTGTTTTAGGCATAACCTCTCCCACCCCCTCAATTTCTTCTGTGTGATTTGGGTTGAATCGGAAAAGGCAATAACAACATAGCTTGAACTGGAATCATTAGCTGATCATTGCAGAAATAAAAAAATCTATTTAGAGTGTTGATTGTATTAGAAGCACATTTACATATTTGTAAGAGACAAAAGGACTGGACAAAACCCCAAACAAACAAACAAAAAACCAACCCAAAGCTACTGTACTGGCATTCATCCTTTTGTCTTACCTTCCTTATTGTTGTCCAATCTTCAAGTATATCAAGGTCTTGTAACATATAAACTATATAGGGGCGTTGAAAAGTTAAGGGATTCTCTTTTAAATGGAGAAAATAAAATACCCTAAAGATTGTAGAAAGATGTTAATAGCTCTATTCTGCCAATTGTTCATGCAAAGAATACCTACAGGAAGCAAAAGCTCAGGAGGAAAAAAAAAAAAAAGTGCATCTGAGTTAAGAAACTCAATATACTTTAAAGTTAAGAGGGATAAGTAATACATAGATATATACTTATACTATTGGAACTCAACATAGGGATACAAAATTAACAATTAGAATGTACCCATTCTGTCCCTGACAGTACCAAAAGCATTCTATTTACAGGTTAGAATTCAAATTCATTGCAACTTCAATTTGCCACTGCAAATCAGCACCTACACCAGTTATCAGCTTTATTAAAATTACCATTTTTACAGTATTCTGCACCATATTTCTTAGAGTGAAGAGTGTAAACAGTGCCACATCTGAATATCAAATACCTAAAAATCAGTAGTGTAAAGTTAAGCCAAAGTCCCTTCCCTGAACTATCAACTCTAAAGTACAAATTGTCTATTAGAACAATACATGCATTTCAAAACAAAACTACATATAGGATACCTATTTCCACTATAAGACTCCTCAAATTTTGTTTCTCCTCAATTCATCGCATAAAAACAATTAAATAATAATTAAAAAAAAAAGAGGAGTTGAGGTCATGAGAGTTTCAAGAAAGGAAAGTTAAAATTAAGAATGTTTAGCTATTTTCAAACATGCTTTCCTCTAAATTGCAAAGAATTACAAATCAAAAGCCACATAAGATTTCTAGCTATGTGCTTTACACAGATCTGCATAAACCAACTAGGTCAAAACCACTTTTAAGTCATAAGCAACAGCAGCAAATTAATTTTTCACGACAAAGGATTTTTCAGTCATATGAGTTGCCTGAAGTTACTGGGTTTTTAGATCTAATACTAATATTAATATATCACTTTGTTTGAAAGTTTATTCTAAAACAGAAAAGTAGTTCATAATTCACAGAATCTGATGCTATTTATCTTGACATCCCAACAAAAAGGATAACTGAGAGCTAAAGATACACTTTCACACAACTTGACAGTGAAGTTACCAAGAGTTGAGAAACTAAGCAGACATTTACATCCGCATTGATTTACAACATTTAGCTTTGAGCACTAGTTAAAAAACCCACCTCCACTAAACTGCATTATGACACATCCTAATTGAAAAAACAAGCATTATTCATTTTTTAGATAAAGCATCTGTCTGGGATGTGTTCCAATAAATCAGCCATCCTGATTCAGAGTGCCCCAGTCAGAACATAAATCAGGACATGTATAAGGATACCCGAAAGTGTAAGAGTGAGCGAGTGTGTTATAACAAAAGATAACAGTTTTTTTCTAAAGCTTCTTCCTTCCCACCTTCACCTCCCCATTAGTCAGGTAATTTTGCCAAAATAGCAGGATATTTTGGAGCAGCTTAGCAATAAAAATGGCCTTTATGCCCTATAATGTCAATATTTTGGAACTGGTCATTTCTAGGCAGTCTCCACGATTCAGGCAACTTCTGAACCATCACATTGCTATGCTATAGAAAAAGAGGGAATGGGGAGGAAGGGAGAGAGAAAAGAATGCTCAGGTTGCAAAGGCAAGTCCTTCTTTCTCTGGAGAAAGATGATACTGTCTCCTAGGTGTTATACTTTATTTTCAGGGTGACACCTTAAAAAGTTTCAACTGCACTGCATGCTCCTCACCAGCTATGAAGAAGTTATCAATGCAATATTCTTAAATACTATACTTACTCTACCCCAAAACACTAACAGTCCCAATTCTTGGAAGTTAGAACTTGAAATCAAAGTGGGTTTAAAGGCTACGGAATTATTCTGAAGTAATAATCTAGTAAAAATATCCTGGTATGAAAAGCCAAGCCACACAGGAGAAGTTACACAAGTCAAGGTTTTTTTGCAAACACAATACCTAATTTTTTCTGCTTTCTCCTTGTACCTGATTGTCAAACCCAATCTCCATTACACCAAGAGTACACCTTCCACCAAATTTAGTCTTTTAATAAAACCAGACTCCAGTAACTAGAAGTTATTACTTATTGATTCATCTTTAGAAGACCTTTTAATATGAGTGTTACCACCCTTTTGTGTCTTCACAAAAGAAAAAAAAATACATATATATCTTTTCCTATCTTTAATAACCATCTAAACAACTCTGTTCTGAACCTCTTCTCCCAGAATGCTTGCTTTTCAGGAAGACAGCTGGACTGAGCATGCTTCAAGATACATTCTTCCTCATTCATCGTGCCTTCCTTAGTACACGCAGTGTGTAATTCAGAGCTCTGAAGTTCCTCCTTTCCAACTCACTATATTGGAAAAATGACAGTAAATACTTACCCAAAATATGAGCCAAATCACCTCTATTACTTGAAAAGCTGGAAAAAAAATATTTTTATAAATACTCTCTATAGTGAAACTAGTAGTTAAAAAGGAGAATATAAATTTCATTTAGACAGGATATGTCAACCAGATTTCTTTCACCTGAACTAGATTAACATCTGCCTTCCAAAAAAAAAGACAACACCCACAGTTTTGGGAATTCATTATCACCGCAGTAAGACTAGCTATAAACAGTGGAACACTACTAAAAAGAACAATGATTGTTGTAAAGGATATCTGACACAACAACAGGTTTCTTTTTATCTGGACTAAATGGATCCTTCCTTTTCTTCCTGGACTGTAGTTCATCATTCCATAATTCTGAAAAAGACAATAATAAGAATGTGCTATGAATCAGAAATATCTGTACATCTAGCTCTTTTTACAGCAAAAACATTGTCCAAAAATTGAAGATATTCAATTTTCTGGTGAGATGGTGTTTCTTACAGAAAGAATGTATTGCATGATTCTGCAGTCATAGATCAATATTCTCAAGACACACAAGAGATGCTGACAATTACTGGACCAAAGTTTGTTTTAAGGTTAAATTCAGTCCCATAAAGTCTATGGAGTAGTTCTGCACAGCATTCTACCGGATAATCTGAAACTCCCCAGACGTACTAACTGCATGTTCAAGTAATCAGTAGCTACCAGAAGATTAAACAAAACAAAATCTTTCAGTTTCTATCCACCTGAGGTAATGTCAATGCTATGCCKGTCTTCTTCAAGTCTCCTAATCTTCTCTTCCAGTTCACTTTGTACAGTATCATACAGTAGAAGCTTTTCACTCTTAAAAAAAAGARGGCAAGAAGTTATGCATTTTTACGTGACTAAGTTCTATTATCCAAATATATATAACATGGTACGACACATCAGAAGGAAGAGCAGATTTAGGCAGAAGTTTTCAGAAGCAATAAAGTGTATGACATATTTGTCTATCCAGTTTCTTAGCATGAGATCCTAGATCTTTAAAGACAGTGCATTCACTTGGCATAAACATATTTACATTTATCAGCTATCAACAGCAAGAATAGATAACTAAAAGCATGCAGTTAGATTGCCAGAATCACTGTTTGTATTTTGACACAAATACAGTATTTTCCTTATGGATAGCAAACACTTATCCACAAAGAACTGTAAAGAAGTAAATTCTACTCCATGTTTCTTTAAAGATCAAAAAAGCTAACTTTTTCATTAAAATTCTTTTATTAAGCTACCTCCAATAATAAAATTGTAGTATTTTATAGTGCATTCTCATCTAATTACTACAGTACTTATTATTAACAAAAATACAAAAATACCTCCTTACTATAGAAATAATTTGTGTGCATAATTATAATCTAGGTAGTTGTGAAAGCAAAAATGTCTACCTTAAAGCTGTGATAAACACTCTTACCACAGTACTTTAGAAAAGTTAGCTAATTAACCCTTTTAAAAGAAGATTTCTGATCCAAATAGATTAACATAATGCCTTCGATGTCAGGTGTATCATTAGCATCTTTTATCTACAAAGACAAATGGAAATGCACTCATATATGAACATTCTACAGCATTTAACAAATTCTAACCTCTATTCCATCCTTAACTTTTTCAGAATGAGAAAATAAGCTTTGTGTTACAACTGCTCTCATTTATGGTCTGCCATATAGAACCGATAACAAAGTTACACTCTACCTGCACAGACCAGTTACCTTTTTAAAAGCAGCACCTAAAACCTCCAAACTCTGTAAATCAGCGATTTGGATTTAAGCCAAGTTGTGAGTCTCAAAGAAACAGAACTACTTACACTTTCATAAGCTTGCACGCTTACTAAAATGTAAGTAGGAAATGCATTTCCTACAGTTGCAATGTAAAGTTCATTTAAATTCCAAAGACCTCTTTTTGCATATTTTTCAACCCCTTAATATAAGAAGGAAGTAATGAGTGGTCCTTCATTAGACCTCATGCTTTCCCAAGGTATCAAGAAAATGGAAATTTTTTTTTAAAGAATGTGTGTATATCCTTCACTGGTGTATTAGGAGTCCTGGACTTCAGTCATACAATCAACCACTCAGAAGAAAACACATGTAAGCAACTGTAGTGGGGGGCTGAGGAGGACTATGTTGCAAATTTCAGGATCTAAGTAGCTATGTTATAGGATCAGAGAGATACACGTGTTTGTACTAGGGTACCCAGTGTCCAGATACTTAAACAGAAAGGTTTATGTTCAAAGAGAGAAATATATCTTTCCAGTAACTGCTTTTGAAAGGACAGCTAGTGATACAATTGCCAAAGACATCATAAAAAGTCTTAATAAGACTTCTGTTTTTCCTCTCCAAAAACGCAAGGTGTTTTTTGCTAAAATTATGGTAGGCATTTTAGTTACTGTTCTAGGTAATTATTATATAACAATAGATTGTCAGATGATATTTTTAACCTGTAATAAGATCCTATTAATGAAAACTAAGAAACCTTAGCTATACTTATATGCAAAGCCAAACTAATATACAGCTAATTTGACATGCTTTGAACAATTTCTATAATGGACTTAAATGTCAGAAGACAAGTGCATTAAAATAGCAAATAATAGCAATACTGAAAAACATGCACTGGACCTTGGAAGTTTGACACAGTAAAAGATAGATGAGATCAGCTATCAATTGAAAGTAGCTGGCACTACCTCACAGTGCTGTCGAGAGGCTTGAATTTCGCATTCGTACTTGTTCTTCACAGATTCCAGACAAAGCTCTCTATAGATACCTGTAATCAGACAAATTACAGCAATATTAGTCCCTGTAGCTAATATCTGACTTCAGAATTCTCTCTTAAGATTGCCTGCAAGTCTCAAAAACATGTATATACTTGAAAATGCAAATATATTATATTAGGCACTTATAGTGGCTAGCTACTCTAAAGAATAAAAATAGCTAAAGAGATTACTTGTGGTTTTCTATAAAGTCTGAAGATCTGAAGGAAAATAAATGCTATTTATGCTTCCCCCCCCAACTACAGATTGTATCAGCTGTCATGTTAACCTTGCAAAATAGATCTATTTCATATTTCTGCCAAGATTATCCTGGATATCCTCAGTTTTCAAATACATGAGATACTCAACAGCCTCTTTATTTGCTATTCAGCGTTTTAAATAATGTTTTGGGGTTTTTAAAGAGCTAAAAAACAGAATAAAAGAATGTCTTTCTACAAATTAATATATTAGAATAAGGCTTCCTTCACAAAGCACCACCCCAATAAATCATAGTGATTAACAAGATTCTGCTCCATTCTTAGGAATATCTTTCTTGTGAAACAAAGGATACTTCTGAATATTAGGACTATTTCTTAAACATTTCTGAAAATGCATCTACCAAGCTGACAGCTGAAAAAAGTCTGAAAGATACCTGGAAAAGTAATATGTGGCAAGTACAAATACAACACAATTTAATACTTTTAAGGTATTAAACACAAAATACGTAAATTGTTCCAGAATACCATCTTCAGGAGTTAAGTTTACACACACTGGTGCTGCCTAGTAACAGGAAAATACCCAGCAAAAACAACTTTCCTTATAGTTCAGCTGACTATAAACAAATACAAGACTAGAGGAACAATATTGTTATAGGCAATTCCTCTGAAAAACAAACCACAAAGTATTAAGTCAAGCATCTTTCTTGTGCTTGCACTTTTGATGAAGCATTTAAAGTGCTGTTCTCTTACATCAGTGCATTATGCTTCCCTGCTACCCCCACTCCTTTAGCGCCCCAGGCTGACTGGCATATCCAAGTCTACCAATTTATAATCACTGCTTATTTCCCTGAAATCAAGCAGTGTGGGTATGAATAGTTCTAGAAGAAAAAGACATCCACAACTTGCTGAAATAGTCAGGATCGACATATTGTGCTAAGAGTGCTCACTGACCTGAAGGACAGAAAAGAAAGCCATGCGTTCTTCTATCACAGAGGCAATTACATTCATAGTTCAGCTAAATTTATTTTTCTCTTCCCCTCTACAAAGCAGAAGAGGGTCCTTAGTGGTTACTTGCTGGAGCTCAAGCCCTGCTACTGCCCACTTCTGTCAAGGCCCTCACACAGTAAGAGCAAACAAGCCTGTCCTGCATTTTCTTGATTTCATGATCCAAGTCTCTCCGGAATATTTTTCTGAATCTAAGTTGAGAGGGGAAAAATAAATAAATAAATAAAATCCTGATTTATAACCTCAGCTTCAAGGAAACTTGTAGCATTTACCCTGGGCTCTTTATACATTAGAACATGGATCTTCAGTGCTGTCGAAGTTTTGAACCAGGAGAATCTCAAATATTCTGCCTCTCAATACCTGCCTACATGAAAGTACTGACGGACAGTCACATTTAAAACTGAAAATCAAAAACCTACATTAGGGTTGCTTTCATGTCAAACCTTCTGGGAATCCTCTGTGAAGTGTGAGAAGGCTAACAAGGATTGAAAAAGTGTCAAGTAAATTTGGGGTAAAGATCTTAAAACCCCAAAAATCTGGGTCCCCAGCCAAAGTAGAGAAAGATATATGAAGAAGACAAGGGGTAGGGGAAGGTGGGAAAATATGCAGTAGCCCAAAAGACTAACTCCCTTCACAGCCTGAAGGCAAAAGCATGAAGGAAGAGCTACTGAGTAGCACTGAAGTAGCACCAGTATTATGAAAAGCATAAGCATGCTTGTCGTTTTCCAGTTTGGTGGCACTGTGCTTCTGCTGGATCTCTTAGAAATGACATTGGCAGCTTTTCTGGCTGCCTTTGGCTCTTTGACAGCCTGTGTTAGGTAACCCCTAGACAGCTGAATTACTGCAAAAAAGAGTCAAACTATGACATGAAAAGACTTTACAACAGGGAAGTACAGAACTTTGTCTACCTAGAATACTGCCATCCCATAAGACTATATGGTTGTGTCCCAGAAGAATAAATAAGTTCTTGTCTCCTTCTTCTACCAGCATAAAAGCTTCAATAATTAAAACATAGCTTAGATAAAATCTGCTACAGACAAGAGTTTTCTTCCTTCCCCAGACTGGGACAGGGAGATGGGAACAGAAGAATATAAAAGAAACAGACTAGAAGAGCAGGAAAAACATGAGCATCTAGGATGACAAGAACGAACCAGCAAGCACTTCATGAGATGACATCTACACATCTTTTCACTTCATCTGTGACAGAGGCGCAGACCTAATCCCAAGTTTTCTGACTAATTACAGTGATCACTGTTTTTAATTCAGCAATTTTGCGCTAACTATGCAAAGGCAGCCAGACATTAAATGAAACACAAGTACGCCATATTTTTGGTGTGATGTTATCAGGTAACTCACTCAAAGAAATAAGCAACTAAACATTTTGACTTGGAAAATATATGTTAAAAAAAAAAAAAGCATGCCACACTCTCTAGCTTTAAAAAAAACCCAACAACATTCCTTTAACAATTCTGAGGGGAGGGAAAAAAACAAAACACTTACAATGCATAGCAAATTTAGATCATTAAAACAGAAACACTCATTTTATATGCCTACCTGCCACCTTTGTTCGGATTTGCATATTTTCTTGTAAAGCTGCCAATGGTTCTAAGTACTCAGGTGCTTTTCCAGCTATGACCTCTTGTAGTTTTGCATCCACTTGGCTTAATCTTTCTTTGTAAAGTCTTAAAACAATATTAAAAAAAAAAATCCAACTTTATTTAAAAGCAAACACAAGTTAGAAGAAATTTTTTATTTAACAGAACTATTCTGCATCTACTTATTAATGCTATAGCACACCCAGTGAAGCAAAGAAATTTAAGATTTGTTACCATTTGAATTTTCCAATATATATTTTCCTTTTGAACAATATTTCTCATGTCTATTAAGCCTTTCTGGAAAATATGTGCAACCAGTAAGAAGCGTAGAAAGTAAAGATAAATTTGTCTTCATCCTTATAAAATGAAATGCATCTCCATCTCTATGTCTAATAGGTGTAACAGAGCAGGAAGTAAATCAACACGGAAGAGGACAGGAGAGGATGTTACAATACATAAGAATGATGGGGCTTATGTCATTGTAGGGAAAGGCAGATATTTTGTGTATAGAAATTCCTGCATTCACGTATTTGCTTCCACCCTACCATGAACCAAAGGAAAAGACAGGCAGGCTCTTACTGAAACAACCCTCATTGCAGTGAAAATCCACATATCACAAACTATCACAACTGCCATGGGATAACTTGTAACTGACATCTTCTAGTCTTACCAAACAGAAATGGAAAAGTTAAATATTTACATTTTACCTGATATTCATTCTCTCTGTGAAAGCTGATATTTACTGCCAGACAATGCAAAGAAATTTGATGAATTTTGAAGAATTTAATTCAGTATCTATTACAAGCATTTCAATCACAATAAAGCTCCATTCTGTACAACTGATAACTTAAACAAAATGTTATATGGCAGAACCATCAATATAATCAGATCTTCCTGCATTCGTTTTTACCATGCGCTCTACTATCAAAAGTTGTAGCATTAAGGTAACACATATAACACAGGTGGTATACGCTCAAGAACACAGCAGATCTTACCCATTTATACAGTTCACACTTCTTTGGGCCAGGGATGCTGTTTTTTTACTTAAGGTGCATAACTAAGTTATGAACTATATAGGGAAAAAGTTCACGTATATTGATGCATGCAGACCTACTTGAAAAATAGTGCCTGTTCACCTGCCACCAGCCTGCTCATTGTTTTACTTTGATGACAACTCAAGAGTTCAAACATATGTACCTAACCCAGCAATAGTCAAACACCAATCACCTCCCTCGTCAGCCTGCAGGCTGTTTGAGTAAGATATACACTTTATCAGACTTGCAGTCAACTGACATAACTTGCAATTGATTAAAAAACAATTTGCTGGCCTCATAATCCATGAAGGGCATCCTATGCATACTGTGGTTAACTTAGAGCAACAACAGAATTATCTGCAGCTAGAACTGCATTGTGCACAAGAGTGGGTGGGTCACTAACATCTGATTACACACCACTGAGTTACAGTTAGATCAGAGCAAGCAGTTATGGATGAGGTGCTACAAGCACTTGGAATCATGCAGCAGTCGATGAACTAGAACTGCTTATCCAGTACTTTCAAACAGTGATTTGCCCAAAATGGACAGCTGCTATCAACCACTGTAAACCCTACTTATCTCATAGCACTTGAATTCTGTTTTGCTGAAAAGGAAGAGGAGGCAGATGCAACTGTTTTCATCTCTGCTGTCAGTCAAGACTAAACACTTCATTGTTTATGTATCTTTTTCTTATTTCCCAATATAATTACCTCCATATTCATGCCTGCTCCTTCCTATAATCTTTCTTCTCCCATTCTAATGCTCCTCCCTTTCCAGTATTCCCATCATCACAGTTCTTCCCACCCCTACAAACACCCCAATCTCTCCTGAACTCAAAAGCTGGCAGTTTTTCAAATGGCAAACCAGTCCGTATTGACTGGCTCTAACACTCATCAGTTGGCTCAGCAGTTATGGTCCCATTTCCCAGGTTGCTCCACGCTCAGCCAGAACAGAGAAGGATGGCAGATCAAACAGTTTTCTCCATGCACTGCAGCAAGCCAAAGAAAGTGCCTGTCGGACAATTTTTTCCAGACCATATTATACAGACCTTGCAGTGTTCTGTTACGCCAAGCAAGCTGAATGCCCTAGTTCTCTTGTAGAGAGAACTATCTCACAGCACAAACACTCATCTGGAATGTAGTGATATCAGACTAAATTTTAAATAAAAAAAAAAAAAAAAAACCCACCTCAAAAAAAAAAAAAGGCTCAAGAACAGACAAGGTCTCCTGAAAGTTTCACTTGTCAGGTACCTGATTAAGCTAGCTGCCAAATTCCTATCAATTTAAATTGGAAGAGATGCATCTCACTTGTCTAGGCATATCTTAAAAAAAACAAACAAACAAAAACAAATACATACAAAGGTCTGATTCTAATTCAAATGAGATTCATTTTCAAATAACTATGGCTATTCATTTCTTCTCCTCTATTTACTAGATGTTAACTCTGAATGATGGAGAAATTATGGCAAACTACAGACAGCCAACAGAGTCATCAATTTCAATAATGGTATCTAGTTTGTAGTAACCACAAGGACTTTTCATTAGTAGAAGCTATAAGAACTGCTGATATATTGCAAAAAAGCCCTGATTTCTTACTTATCAAAGGCAGTGGTTGGGTCTGTTTAGACAGGTCCTACACATATAGAAGGATGAGAAGGATCTTGATGCACCTCCCCTGAAAGCACAATCTCTTGTTTTTGCTAAGTATTTTGAGGCAACAGACCCACACCAGCTCTTCACAGCAAGGCTTCAGAACCATTCTTACAGCAAAAAAACAGAAGTTATWTTCATTCCTGTCAGAGCCCCAAAGTAGAAAAAGCATTCTGGAGCAACTGCCAGCAAATCATTTCAGAATTCCCAATGCTTATTCTTATCTAATAGTGGCATCAACAAATATGAAAGAAGAAATCCTTACTCCTTCCACACAATATTCTGACAGAATGGATCCTTGAATGAGGCACTGAAAACATTAAAATACTTACTGATCTTTAAGGTCCGTAAATTGCTTTTCAAGATTGGACATTTCATCTAAACACTCCATTCTTCTTCTTTCACAGTCCTCATCATCCATTTCTAAGAATAAAAGAAAAAAAGAAAAGAGTTCAATGTATTTGGAACAATATAACCAAATAAATTGGATATTTTGCTTCTAGTGAATTTGAATCAAGTCTGAATTGGCCATAAATAGATTATCCAAAAGATAAAAAGAAAATTTACCTAACTAATGAAATTTTAAGCTTTTGCAATGTCAGAAAGAGATTAGCTCATAGCAGATTATAAGAAATCATATGCCCTGTCAAATGCAAAGTAAGAAACTTAGGTCTAATTCTAGAAGAAACCCCATAAACAGCAATTTTTCTTCCTCAAAACAGAAAACAAGGTCATTGCAAGGCTTAAATTAAGTTTCATGACTGATAATACAAAGTGTACCTGAAGAGCGTGGGAAACATACAAATTAAACATTGAAGAGCACATCAGACAAAAGGTAGCATTAAGCATGAGAAGTTATTAGATGCCATTGAAAAGTCAAGTGCACCCTCCTGAGTTAGTAGGAGCAAAAGCAATCTCTGGAAAGTAAGCACAGTTCAAATGTTATATTTGACACATATAATTCATGTTTTTACTTTATTAATATCCATTAAAAAGAAAAACATAACACTTAGGTTTCATCTTATTCAATTGTGACAGTTCTTTGAAGCTGAAATATTCATGCTGAAATACCTGAAGTTCATCTTAATGACCATTTAATATGACTGTATTTTTAATAATACAGCTCTTAATAGCAAAATCCGCAAAGTCTAGAATTTTGCAGAAATTTGATTTTATATGCTATTGTGCAGCAAGAGTAACTAACACAAATTCTTCCAATTTTTTTTTAGGTTTAACTAATGAACAGAAGTATAAAGCATATGTTTTAAAACGAATAAATATCCACTTTTTGGCCAAGATTTTTGTCAATTGCCACATAGACAGTTGATGTTACTAAGCAACAATTATTTCCTCTGCAGCACTTTCTTAGGTTAGGAAACAGAAAAGTCATAACTAGTAAAAAGTGGCAGTACTCATTCACCTTTAGGCAAGTGCTTCAAAAAGTTGAATTAAAACTTTAAGTTTAGTTTTCTTTTGTCAAAGGAAGCATTATTTGCCTTTTTTCTTCCTTCTATGATGAATTAGGTAAGTTAAAAGTTGGGAGGGAGTTCCCCAAAACAAAGAATTTCTTGCTCCATTGCTCTTCACAGTGAATCTCATGGCTGCTCTTTCTTAGATTTACCAAAGCACTCCTTGAAAGGATAAAAGGAAAGATATCTCAATAGATCTATATAACAAGCAATCACCATATGATGGAAAACTGCTGAATGTAAGAGACATGCATTTTTCTGCTGCAGTGCAGCAAGCATGAAAAAAATTAGAGTTTAACACTAAAATTCTGTTCCCATCAAGAGATGCCAGTTTACAAGATATCAATGTACCACAGTCCTCCACAATAAAAACTAAAACTAAGCTACAAAATTCTTCTGAATCTTTTCCACCCATTGTCCACCAATTTTGGTCTTTGATGTTGTAAAAAGAAAAAAAAAAAGTTGTGTTAAGCCTAGAGATGCCCCAAAATTGCTTTTTAGCAGCAAGATCTCCAGGAAAAACTAAGCATGTAGCTTTCTATGGTCACAGCACAACTAATCATCTACTAGTAAGAGAAGATATGCAGAAGAAAGAGCTATAAAAACCATACATATGAAAAGCCCTACACTCTTGAATCTCTTAACAGCAGTCCACAAAGGCAGCAGTGAAACATTTCAGTTTTATACCGCTAGATCCTTTATCAGTCACTGTATAGTGACTGATAAAGTATGAATGTCATTCTAATGGCTGCAGTGGTGCTGATGGCAACAGGCCACATGCTCAAGCCAGAACTCCTTCCTAGGCAACCTCGTCTCTCTCAGGAGGAGTCTCAAAGTATTTCTGGACGACTTTAACGAGCCAGTAAGTTACAGTGCATGGCCACGCTAGCAGGAAGGAGCTGGGGCTGACCTGGTGCAAACAGCTCACTTGTGAGAGGAGGGGCTGTCCTCAGGTGGCCGCATCCAACTAAGCAGTTAGTCTGCCAAGAAAAACTGCAGATCCTGACAGAAAGGCAAAGAGGGATCTGGAACCAAGTAGAGATGGTTTGGATTCACTCTTCTAGAGCATAAACAATTCTGAGCTCCTCTGAAGCTCCTCTGCTGCATCCTCAGTTTAACAGCTTTACGCTGCTCTTATACCAACTACAGAAAGCAGCATTCAAGTCTTCATCCTTATTGTTTTGCAAAAGAGTATGGCAATTTGCAAAGGCGATTTGAAAGGAATAGCTTCAGGGCCTTCATATCAACTCCCTGACTTGGAGGATCTGATTAACTCAGATCTTCCACTCAAACTTCTTGATGCATGAAGCTTTCTACAAACACTTTTTTTTTAAATTATCACAAGCTTTTAAGAGGAAAAGAAACACGTTAGACCTCTCCACCTGGATATGAAACCTAACAGGCAGTGGAGCAGTATTTATCTGTATTGCTATAGTACCTAGGAGTCCAAGTCAAAGACCTCTTGCAGTTCATCACAGTACAGTCAGCAGAAACAAAAGATTAAGACAGCCTTTACAAAGTTTTAAAATATGGTATAGCCTGAAGCATCTGAAAGCAGAGAGAGCAAATTTAAACAAAACTTCAAAAAAATATGTCTAATGCTTAGTGCAGTGGGAGGGGCAGGGGAGGAAAATATCAGGCTGTTAAAAGACAGTATTTTAAATATAGTTTTCAAAAATACAGCAGACTGAAACCCCAGAATAAGACTGAAAATCCAATTAAAGAGCAAAATTTTATTTGGCTGTCCAAAGTAATACTGAAGCCAAAACTGATTGGGCAACTTTTAGCTTGGCCAGATTTAAGGAATGTGGCAGTCATACAACTTTATAAGTTGTCTAAATCATTTACATGCTATAAAAATAAAGCTTCTCTAAAATTTGAAGGAACCTTATCATGAGGCCAGACAGCAATGAGCACTGGGATCTAGATAGTTCTCCCACTTTATTCTCAAGTTCTAATACATCTCATATGTTTCCAGCTACGCTTAAGGCTCTAAATGTGTTTCGGTAAGTAACTCATTCAAAAGTTTTGTCTTAAATGAACATGGATTTTATTGTTTGTGTATGTCGAGGGACTACAAATCAAAGAAAACAGATTAGAACTTTAACCCTTTCTGAGGATCAGTGCAACACTCCTGTGGGGGGAAGGGACTGCATCATACCTTTTCATCGTCTGTTGTAAGAAAATGATAACGTAATTGTATCTGAGAGCTCAGCCTGCTCTTGTAGATACTGAAATAAAACATCGCTCTCATCTCCTCTCAGCTTTGTATACACTCAAAAAATATTCGACTTTCTACCTGGAAGGCTACATTCTACCTGGAATGGACACTGAATGGCAATCCACATGCTAAATCGACCTTTGTTTCACCTCTATTCTGCCTATTAACCAGTTCCAATATAATTCATAAAATTATAAAGATTTTAGGAGACCTGAAATATCTTTAATAGACCATTCCCCACTACTTCTTCCACAAAGCCTTAAACAACATACAAATTGGAAAATACACAGTCCTAAAAAAGTGAGAGGTTTTAAGATTAAATCTCATAGCTTTTCAGAGTTTCATCTTGCACAAAGTATTTGGGGCAATTTTTATTAACCTCCAAAAAACAAAACAAAACAAAAAACCCACACAACCACCACAGTAATCTTTTCCTACTATATCCAAGTAGTTCAACTCAGAGTAACTAGGGCAGCCTAGTTTAAAGGAAGAAAGAAAGAAATGGTACTTAATATAACAGTGTCTAAAATAGTTTTTCTATAAGCTGTGACCTACATAGAAGTGTTCCACAAAATGTCCAAATCCTCATCTGGGATGGTCAGCATAACTTGTGGTTTTATTCATCCCTAAAAGGTTATTCCATGCCCTGGTCAATAAAATCCATATATTACATACATATTATCAAAAGGAATAGGATAGAAATAGCACCAGTTCTCAAGGGCAAGTTATGCTAATTTTATACCTGCAACTTTTATTCTCAGGCACTAACTAAAATGTTAAATGTAAATAAAGCAAATGAGAGATTTAACAAAAAAAAAAAAACCTTTCCTTCAAAATCTTTTCTTTTTCTTATTGATTTTAATTAAGACATATTTCTTACTGTGCTTATCATTTTACATCTGTAGAAGCAATATGCTTCCATTGGGTATGTTCATATTTGTCAAGACACTGAGAAAGCATGTAATTTCCTGTAGTCATTGCTATTTAAGTTTTTCCTTAAAAGCACTTTTCTGTGGAATGCAGTAGAAATTATATGGAAGGTTTCTTGTTTTCTTTTAAAGAACCATTCACAGATTACATTCACTTAAAACAAAGTTCTCCTTCCTCCCTCCAATCCCAGAAGAAACCAAGACAATGGCAAGACAACAGAATTATTCGCCTTCAGTAAAAATCAACCAAAGTGCCACTGTGGACATGCAAACTTCAGAATTTGCCTTTAAGAATATTAATTTGCAAAACTACAAAAAAGTCAAGTTTTGAAAAGGAACCAACCTCAAAGTCAGTGGCTGGAACTATCAGAAACTAATTCTCTCTTCATTAGAGCCAGGGAGTTGGAGAAGAAAGACTTAACAAACTTCACTCTACTATGTACAGTGGTACTTCTTGAAAAATAGTTGCATTCAGGAGGGAAGAGTTGCTTCTTATCCAGAATATAGTATTGCCTTTTTATCCCATGAATGTTTCTGATATGAAAGTAAGTATCAATTTTTTATTAAGTCACATCCGAAAGGCACAGAGCAGGCTGATGTGCAAACAAGGACATAAGCAGACGTGCTTTTCCAGTTTAAGATATGATTACCTCACCCCCAGCTGCTTGTCCTGATACCCTCTCTCAAGCTTGTCTTTCTTCCAGCATAATCACCAGCACACGTGGATGCTCCATGAGTTTCATCAAAGCAACCCAGTTCAAGCACTTTTCTTTGGTCTTGTTTTTAAATGGGATCATTTGGACAGAAGGGGAGTAAGGAGCAATTAATCAGGTCCAGCTGTTTACAAATGCTGTGCCCACACTCATGTTTCAGTACAGAGCCATAGCAGTTTTGAAGACTGCCCCATGACTGGCCCAGCTTTGCATGCACTGGGTCATTTTGCAGCACTTTTAGTAAACACAAACTAAATTCTTTCCCTATCAAATTGACTCCAAAGCTCCGTTGCAGGTACATGTCAAATGTGCCCAAACATCTATGGAGAACAAAAAGATTTGAAACAGTGATCTGTCCTTGAGGCAGCTTCCAACGGAACACGTTCAGTTCAGAGTACCAGGCTACATAATTTGAAATTAAACCTTAACTACTTTGGAGATGTAGGGGCCTCAGCACTATCCACTTTGAACTAATTATCTATTCTTATTTTGTCAAAATATTTGCTTATATAGACACCAATAAAATCATTGTGTTTATAATAATTTTGCTGATTTTTGCAAGCCCACACCTGGATGCGGTCCACAGTTCACTGCTTGAAGAGATTTCCTGCACACTATCACACTAAACAAGAGAAGCAAAATATTCCCTCAGAAATGTGAACAGCCCAGAATTTAAGAAATCCCTGCTCCAGGATACCTCTTGTCTAAAGCCATGCAAGTCATTAGTCCCAAATTCACAAAAACGCGTAGATGTCAGACTAACTCATTTAAGTCAGAGGTAGTTACATATTCTTACAGAATTGCAATTTAAGACTGCAGCTCCACAGCAGAAGCCAATCTAACCACTGGTGTACATAGTCCCTAGTACCTCCCACAGTAACACACTGGTTCACTGAGTCATTTTCACATAATACATTGGAGGAAAACTATTCCTTCTTTTATGGGTTATTTTTGTGACAGCTTAGTATGCAAAGCCCCAACAAGCACTGGAGACAGTGCAAGAAAGGGAACAGGTAAGTATGATATACCAGGAAGGGTGGGTAGGGAGGAGAGGCAGGACCATAGCAGCCTGCAATTTGATTCATGTGGACAGCCATGGACCAGGAGCCTAAATTGTAAAATGGGGTTCAACCAGCAATATTTTCCAGCTCAAAGGATTTGGGGGGGGGAGGGGAAGGGAATGAGATAGAGGAAGAAGAAAACCAAAACCAAAACCGTAAAGCTCTATATAAACTGTGGGCAGATTACCTAGATTAGTAGATTAACCAAGGCCTATACTGGCAGACCACCTCTTGTCCAGAGAGAGCATTAACTCAGAGCAAGGCCTAAGGGCATGGCTATACTCCCTCCCAGTACAGCAGCTACATTTCCCCAGCAATGATAGAGTCCTCACTCTTGACAGCTTGGCTGTCTCTGTACCGCACTCGTAGTGCTGCAGCACCGTGCTAGCTCACACACAGCCCCAGGCATGATCACCCTCTGCGAGTCCACATGGAACCAAAGCTGGGCTTTCCCTGAAACTGAAGTCAGTGTAGATATAAGAGCCATAGGATTTTTCATCCAAGATATCCCAGATCTTATAACATCAAATAACAAAGGAATTAACTATACACTGAGAATTTTAACACACTCAAATACAACAATCACCAGTCCACATAAATAGCTAAAAATGTGATTTCACAGCTAACTAGCCTAATTTGTGTTTTCCCACTCCTTCCACAGTGCCAAGCCTGGCACTCACACAACTGGTCAGTGTGCAGGTACTAGTGTGGGATAGCATCAGGGCAGACTAAACTACCAAAAACACACCTCAGGACCAGAGTTTCCCAGTATTTTTCAAGCACTTCTAGTGACAAGGATTCTGTGAGGACCAGTCGTTATCTATGGAGCCCTCGTGATTTTAGACTAGTAGCGTATGTGTTTGATAATCAGTATTTCATCAGGCCATCTTATAATTCAGCCCTCGCAATTATAAAGGACACCAGAATAAATAATAACTTTCTTCTAACACAGAGAAAATTGGAGAAAAGGCAGTCCTTTTAAAGCCTGGATTTCACGTACTAATCTCAATCTGTGCCCATAGTCCAGATGAAGTTATGGAAAGGAGAAGAAGAGAGTTTCAATAGAGCAGAGGCATAAATGCTTTGCAGAAGAGGCAGGCGGTACTGGCATGACTTGTAATGCCCCCTCCTTCAAAGACAGGCCTCAAGAAATGAGCAGAATAAAAATTAAATCTCACTGAAGCTCACGATTTTGGGTAAAGGAAAGATAGACACGCATTTTGTACAAAAACAGAGAAAGAGACTTTGTACGTGTATATACGTATACACACATATACACACGCATTACTCTAAGCGAGGACCTAGGGCGAGCACCTCCCCCGCAGCGGACCGTGCACTCAAGCCCAGCAGGGCACCGCGACGGCGCGGCGCGGCCCGCCGAACTCGGCCCGCAGCGGGGCTGCGGCGCCCGCGTCCCCGCCACCGCCGGGCCGAGGATGAGCCGCGGGCCGGGGCGGCGGGAGCGGCGTGGGGGCGGGGCCACGGCGGGGGGCGCCGCCGCCACCGGAGCGAGGCGCAGGGAGAGGCCGGTCTCCCCGTCTCCCCTCCGGGGAGGGCGTCGGCGGCTGCGAGAACCGCCGCGGCGGCGCCGGGCCGAGGGGCTTCCCCGGGGCGGCCGCGGTACCTGAGCTGTCCCCCTCCTCGGACACGGACGAGCTCTCGGTCTCCTCCTCCTCCGAGCTGCTGCCCTCGTTCTCCCCGTAGTCCACCTCCATCTCATCGTGGTTGTTCTCCTTCTTCTCCCGGGAATGGACCGGCATCGTCCCCGCCGCCGAGCCCCGGGACACCCCTTCCCGCCGCCGCAGCTGCTGCCGACCCCTCCCCCCGCCCGGCGGGCACAACCTACCCCGCCCGTCGCCTTCCTCTCCCTCCCATTGGGCGAGCCCCGCCCCGGAGGGGCGGGCTCTGCCGCAGCGTCGGCAGGCTAGGTTAGCCCGTGCGCGAGGCGCCTTGGGAGTTGTAGTCCGCCGGGAGCGGCACGGGGGGAAGAGGAAGTTGCCGCTCATGGCCATGGGGTGCGGCGGGGGAAGCGCGGGGTCGGCAAGCGGGCGGTGGCGCCCCGGCTTTTCTGCTCTTCCTTCCCGTTCCCGGGACGCCCTCGGGACTGCTTCTCACTGATAGGCTCCATGGTGGGCAGGCAGAGCTGGGGGCGTCTCACACCTGCCCACATCTCCAGCTGGTAGTGGGGGCAGAGGGACGGGGCTGGGCCTGTGGGCTGGGCCCGGCACTGCCACCTCCCCCAAACTCTCACATCGCCTGACATATTTTAAATTAAATTAGACTTAATTAGTCCCCTAAAGCAGGCAGCAACCAATAAGAGTGGACGTGAGAAGGGGCTTTAAGGATGTGCTGCGATTTGTGCAGGGTTGGGATAGGTTTCATGGATTTGAGTATCAGTATTTTTCTGTTTGTTTGCTAATTGCCACTAATTGTACTACATATGATGTGCTGAACAGGAATGGTACTTGTTGGAACAAGCCATCCGAGCTGTCACCTTGATACAAGCAACTGCTTAGCTTCACTTGAGGACATACACATGTGCAGGGAAGTCCGGCAGGGATTGTCAGGAGTCATGAAATACGTGGTCATGGCCTGCAGGTAAGCATGAGCGATTATCTCTGAGAAAATCTGTGAGGCTAAGGTGAGGTAAGGTAGTTTGCATAATACTGGTTGAGTTTTTAAGTTTGGGCCAGGTTTAAGTAGCACTATGTGTCACAGTGATGTGCTGTGACATTGCTCCAGTGAGAAGTTAAGATTGTATTGCCAGGCAGTAGCATTTCTTTGTGCCAAGAGATCCAAGTTTAGTCACTCTCTGCAGTCTGGAAGGACATGTTATACTGATTATGTTTTGGGGCAGTTAATAACCACTGAGCTTCCCTATGGATTTCAACCTCTGTGGCAATAGTTACCTTACTCACCATAACCATTGCTGTTTGTTAGTCATTTCTTTTTTTCTGAAGCATACCACATCTCTGCATATTAAAAACAACTCATTTTCCGCCTCTGCCCAAGGGAATATACAGTCATGTGCCACCTCTTCTCCAAGAACACAAATGCAAAGACTAACATAATGATAGTTGTTGAAGGGGAGAAATATTAGACAAAACTAACCATCTCCTATCTTTCAGTGTTCAAACTCGATCCCTTCCTTTTCAACCTGTGCCAGCATTGTTCTGGTTTTCTCTGGCATCTTAGCTAACTGGGGGCTAAGGAGAACCTGTTATGCTTCCCCAAACCTTGATTTAATCCATAATGACTTTTATAATTTTAAGTATATTGTATGAAATACCTGTAACTTCTAAAAGCACCCAGTGTACACAGAAATTAGTATTTTCTTAGATCTGCAATACTAGGCACCTTTAATTGTTGAAGATGCACGCTTCCTTCTCCTGCCTCCGCTTCCGCTTTTCCTGCCCCGAGGGCCCCGTCAGGCCTTTCCCTCGCACCTCCCCCCGGGCCCCGTCCTGCTCCTGCAATGGCAGCGGCACGGCGGGCTGGACCTCAGCGGGGCCACCGCGCATGCTCCGCGCCCGGCGCATGCGCATGCGCCGCCCCGCCCCGCCAGGCCGCCGCCAGGGGGCAGCGCGGCGCCAGGGGGCCCGGCCGAGTTGGTAGCTGCGGGCTAGCGCCAAGGAGCGGGAGTTGTGTTTAAGGAGTTGCCACTTACAACTTCTGGTCTGTAAGGAAACTGGGCATTTTTTTTCTTAAAGGTTTGGCTATTTAGAAAAGCAAAAACAACTGAGTTTTTCCTCAGGTTTTCCTTGTCTGAAAACAACTTGTGGGACCCCAAAATCTGACCACGTGCTGGTTCATATAGTTTTAAAAATCAGAGGTGGTTACCAAGGAAATGCATAGTAAGCTGCTGTTCCTTTGAACTACTGTGGGGAAAGTGTTAGCAGTGGTGTCAGAAATTAAAATGGCTAAAAGCAATGAAGAGAAGACCTGAAACATGAGCTGGAGATCTGTCCAGAGGAAACCGGTGTATATCACAAGCTGGATCTGAAGTTTCACTTAAGGAATCCGTAGGGAATTGAGGAACTGACCCAAAGAGACTGGAAATAGAATATGTCTGAAAGGCACAAATTCAAAATTCCTGTTCTGGACTGGCAAGATAAAAAGGCTAGAAATCAAATGCTCTGGCTGGACCAGAAGAACTGACTGGAAACAGTGGCAGGGAAAGGAATGGCAGGAAATCGGGAAACCTTTGGCCTGTTTGTAACTTCCTAACCAAAGAGTTGGAACTAGGTCTGAGGGAGCTAAAAATAAGCCCCAGAAGGAAATTAAAGTTCCCATGTCGCAGTGGAAATCAGCAACCAGGATGGGGAATTGAGCCAGCATTTTAGTAAGATAAGATTTTTATGTGTTTCTTTTATTCTGTTTGTGTCCGGGGGGGAAGAAATTACCAAGCTATAGCAATACAAATATTTACTGTCTGGGGGAGAGGGGGGAGGAAAAACTGTACTGGTTGAAGTTAACCTAACTGTCCAAATGGATTACTGAAAAAAAAGTTAAGAGAATGGGATATCTCCAGCAGCTATATACAGTGGCCCAGTGCTGATGGCACTATAACTTGTTCCCAGAAATAAAGTGACTTAACCAGATCACATACAAGCCCTTAATATACAAAGTGGCAGCAGCTATCTTACTTAGCTGTCTAGGGCCCAGCTCTGTGCTAGAAGGAAAGGGGAAAAGAAGAAACTAGCTGGCTTGTTAGAAGACTTGCAAAGACTTGTATTCTTGCTATGAGAAGACACTAGCAAGGATGTCACAGTCACCTGCCAGAGGACCAATCTATAGGTTTAAAAGCATCTCAAGATCAGTGAAAGGAAGCATTGGTGGTCTGCAAAGTGATGAAATTTCTGTGTACCATGAGTTTTCCTCTTCATCAGAATAAAACAGCCATTAAGAAGAAAATCTTCATGATCCTTCTCAGCTCTGTTTAAAGTGTGTGATGAAATGGGATAAGCATTTGGTATGTGATATTTTTGAACAACTAGAAGGAGATATAGTCCATCAGCAGGGACAGTTGGCAATAATGCAAAATTCAAGAGTAGCAATTCTGTTAAAAGCTGCTATTGGAAAAAATTTGGACACAAAAAGAATGGTTATAAATAACATGTTGGCCAGCACAGACCATGACAGATGGTGAAATCTCCTTCCCCAGTTTGGGAGAGACAGGGATGATTGAAGATGGGAGCTCACACACATGAAGAAGAAGAGTTTGGAAATGTAAGCATCACCTTCACAGCACTTAATCTGGGCATTTAAACCAATAATAGGAATCTGGCTATTGAACAGCATCTGTGAAACACACAGAAAAGTGGAACCTGGCACAACATGGTACCTATTAGACCAGTCACGTTCAAAAAAAATAGGAAGTAGAGACTCTGTAATTTTATACCTAATTTGTTGAATGAAGATAGTGACTGGAAATACGCATCACTCCAGAATCTGGAAAGCTGTTATTATCTTTCTGATTATCAAACTGATTACCAGCTTTCATTGTAGCGAGTAACTGCATAATGAATAATCCTACACATTTGTAAGTGCTTTACAAATCCTTATTAGAGAAGTAGCCTGGTGAAAAAAAAGAAAAAAATGTACATATCAGTTTTGAAATTTTTCTGCCCCTCAGGGACTGAAGCTGTGATAGCTATACTTCAAAAGAAAGATGGCAATGGTTGAAACCTGTTTGAGACCAGGTTTCAAGAAAGTCCTAGTTTTTCTGCATTTGAAAATGGAAAAGATCCCTGTTAATTTGCTGAATGTTTCTGACAAGGAAAAGATTGTATAGAGAGAAGCCAAAGATGCAGAATGTGAATCAGTAAAACACAGGTATAGATGAAACTCTCAAGGAGGACCAGAGACAAAAGAGTTTCTGCTGGATTTGGTCCAGTATAGTGCAATACATTTTAATGGGTCTGAAATATTTTCTGGTTAAGAGTTGTTCTCCCAGTTCAAAGACATGGTTTATCTTCCACTGGACATCACAACAGCAGGGGGGACAAGGCAAAGGGGGCAGAACACAGTATATATCATTAATGATAAAAGAAGAAGCCTCAGAGAGAAATTTATCTGGAAGTTATACATGAGGTTTTAGGCAGTCCTTGGGCCTCACCTATAGTTTGGGTTAAAAAAGAAGTGATAGTACAGGGTTGTTTGTGAACTCTTGAAAACTGAATTGGGCCACTTTGAATAATTTTTATCCATTATCACAAAGAAATGATACACTGGATGCTCTAGCAAATTAAATCTGATTCTTCACACTCGATTTCAAAGTACAATATTAGGAGATGGGTCACAAGAAGGAGGAAAAGATTATTTTCCCAGCAGGACAAGGTCAGCAGCACTGTGTGCAAGCAACTAGCTATGTTGGAAGGCTTTTGGATCATGTTCTTCCCTCATCTCGTGTATTATCTAGGCAAGATATTCTGCTATATGTTGCAAATGATCTAAAGTAAGTTTAGAACTACTAATCAAAATAGACCCAAAGAGATATGAGTTATTTCTAAAAGCCCCCTTTTACTCCTGCCAGTGAGGTAGTGGGAGAGAGGGAGGCAAAATATTACCTCTGATGGAAGGGAAATAATATGTACATAACTGGTCCTCTCCCAGGGGCTGGCAGACATGCAGAGTTTCTGCAGGGCTTTTATAGAAGCCTATTTGCAAGTTTGTCAGTATTGCAAAACTATTTCATAGGTTGGGAAAGAAAAAGAAAACATCTCAGTGGTTGAGAGAGCGTGATTGAGCATTTTCAGTTGGGAAAAAAAAAGCGGTTGTAACTGCCACCATATCAGTATATTCATGTTTCAAAACCTCTTTCATATCAGATATGGGTGCTAGCACTTACGTAAGAACACAAACATGAGGTGAAGGTGACTTAGCAGAGCCAAAGTCTAAGTTCTCTGGCACCTCTGGACAGGAATTAGTAATGGTTACATCTGTTAAAAATAGCGTTCACATGTATGACAGTTTCTGGTCATGATAGACCATACATCCCTTGTGTTGCTTTGAGCGTGGTTGACATAGTGTTAGCATACTAAGAAAGCAAAGCTTAGGTAATGACTTTTCTTTCAGTGGTCTCTCCCCCTGCTACTTGTGAAGCCATTAGCTAATTTAGGCCAAATTTGACATGGGAGCAGAAGTGTCAAAGATACCAAGTTTCTGAGTGTTTTGTGAAGCAATATTTGGGGCAAGAGCCCCTGTTAATGTCCCACAGAGGGAAATGTAGCTAGAACTTAGCTTTTACCCTTCCAAGAGGCAGCAGTCGGCTGGCTACTCTTGGCCAATCTGTATACCTGTAGCTAAGATGACTGCAGTCAGGCCTCTTGCCCATCTCAAATAGCTAGGGGAGGACTATGCAAAAGAAGGTTTATGGATGTGTAAAGTAGTGACTCCTATCATTCAGCGGCTAGAATACAAATTCAGAGGAAATCTGGCTTCATTAACACTGCAGCTCTTGGAAAAATTCATTCAAGCTTGGGATTTTTGGTGGTTGGAAGGACTGCAGTATTCTGACTTCATACCAAACCCTGACACAGAAGTGTTAATGCTGATACATTGGTTAACAGACAAAGCAATAAAGCAAGAATTGGTTGCTCAGGGGAACATAAGCTCATGAAGAGCTCTTTCCCTCCCTCAATTACAGAAGCATACAAATGTCAGGTTCATCTACAAGATACAGAGTTGTGCAAATGGAAATGGTAATTTGTGCTTTTTTTGCAAGTGAACAGGATTCTGTAGAAGGAATAGTTAGCAGTACCATTATTCTCATACTGGAAACATCTTACAGGATCTTGATTTTTGACTGACTGCTTAGGTCAAAGTGGCCAGCATCCCCAGTATCAATAAAACATTAGAGTACTGAACTCTACRCAGGTATGGTTTTGACTATTCAAACCCTAATTATATAGGTTTGGGGTCTTTATCTCTAATTAAACAGTTGCCAATTAAGTTAGCTGAAAATTTATTACTCAGGGTGGTTCATAAACTAGCACTGTAACACAGGCAAAGCTACATACTCACGGGATTACAACACACAAACCTGAAGCATGGGGTACTACTTAGAGAGACTTCTCCCTCAAAAGCAAATCAACTCCCATAGGAGGAAAGCTGTGGAAGTATAAAAAGTAGAAAAAAGTAGAAAAAGGAGTATTTTGACAAAAGCCTCAAAGGGATCAGGTGTGAGCTAAATAAAAAGAGATGAGGAAGCAGTGGAATGCTCTGTTTTTCTTCTTGTAAGTTTATTGCTTTTTTCTTGAAGGACCTGCAGGCAAACAGCTCTTCAGTGTGATACAAGTATGAACCTCTGAGAGGTCATGTTTAAGAGCTCATGCCAGCCATCTCAATAAAAGGGAAGTACTTGGTGAAATTCTGAGTAATTTTAACTCACTTTTGATCATTTGGCATAAATATTAGTAAAGCAGGATTTCTGGAAACTTGAATTCCTGGGGTGCATTGAAGAATCTAAAATACATTCTTTCTTTTGAGAAATGTGTACTGTTGGACCAAGTTAGAACTTAAGTGTTTTTGCTTTCTTTATCCAAAAATACTTTTTCTTTTTTGAAGTACTTGGCGATAGCTGACCTTTCTTTGGAAATCATAATTCTTAGATGAATCATGAAAAGGTAGTTGATGGTATGAATGTGACACAGTGGCCCTCACTACCTTGACTGCCCACTAGGGATCTGTAGAGAGAGTGAAGGGGAATACAGTTCTGCAACACTTGGCTTTCTACACTACTTCTTAAAAACTTCAGTTAAACTTACCTATGGAGGCCCCCTCGTGGCTGGACAAAAGTTTTTGTAAAGTCCTTTCTTTAAAATGGAAATGCAAAGATTTGGTTACAGTAATAGGCACCTGGAATGTAGCAGAACCTAACCCTTTCCTAACTAATCCTGATATTTTCTAACCTTGTCCTCCATGCATAATCAAAGTCATTGAAGTCACATGCTTTAAAGTCAAGCCTTTGCAAGATTATGGCCTTTTAACTGTGTACAGAACATGTCCTTCCTGCCAGGTATGCTTTCAACGAGGACGTTCTCTCTGGAAGTTGTTATTAACTCGGTTAACACCACTCCTTCCTTTCATATAATATTTTGATGACATCTTATTCTGTTTATTTAGCATTTTTAAGCTCTACATTGAGTTAAAGACCTCAAATCATTTAAAAAGCAATCAAAGTCCCCAAAGACATTTTTAAAAGGTTGTCAAAATACAAAAAATGTTCTTAGAATTCATGAAATTTAGAAAACAAAGCACTTAAAAATCAATGTAAGAATAGTTATAGTTGTCAAATCTTACAGATACAAAATGTGTTGTACTATGGTAAAATAAATTATTGTAATGCTAGCTATAACATAACATTACTTATCTCTAGATCTTATAATGACAGAACTGTGAAACAATTTGTGGCAAACCACATAGGTAGCCAGATGACACTGACTCCCTCACTGATGCACTACTGACTAAACCCCATTGCCCTAATGCTTATAATACTAACCATTGTTTGTCATACATTTAAAATACTCACGTTTTTCTATTTCTGTAGCAGGTATGTCGTTCATACTGTTGACAACTGTTATGATTTTATAACAAATCTCAAATAGTTAAATATGTATTAAAAACTATATTAAAAACTGCAGCCTTTTTAATCAGACAGAAGGAACTTGATTTCCTTGATACAAAAACAGGCACCACGGACTGACCATTAAAAAAATCCAGGCAAAGAGACACTAGAAATCATGAGCCTTAAATGATCCAGTAGCAGAAGTCAACTGAACAATCCATGAATTCTTTATTTCATAAATTTTATGATTACAAGCCAGTGTCAGAATTTTAGGAGAAAATTTGTGCTCTTCAGTATTACTGACTCAGCCCTTAGCAACACAGTTCGTATGGCATACTGCAGAGTTTCCTGACTCTTGGTGCAAGCCTCGCTGGTGAGGTTGCGCATGGAGCTCACAAATTTGTTGTCTTGAGCCTGTTTCTCGCATCGCTCTGGGTGAGCTCGGGCACGACTGTGCCGAGGAACGCAGCACTGACATGGCAGCGACACCGGGCCACTGCGCTGGATCTGGCCACGCATGGCCGCTCGGCCTCCGCGGCGGCGCAGCTGCCAACGCAGGGAGCAACTGGAGGGAGAAGCAGCTCCAGGTGGGAGTTGCGGCATTGCAAGGCCTGGTGTGGAAAGAGGAGCTGTGAGACCCAGAGCATTTGCAGTTGCCCAACTGAAGCTTGGTTAAGAAATGGTTTGGAGCCACAGCCTTGGTGAATATGGCACTGGGCCTCGATCTTATTTCATTATTTCCTGCTGGCCTGGGGGATTCACCTTAACCTCACTGCATTTCAGTTTCTCTGTATAATTGGTTGTACCTGCTCTGTCTTATTAGTACAGATGACTTTATATTTTTTTTAAATAGCTGAAGTTTAGTTTCCTGCAGCAGTTACTGTTGCTGAATTCAGCAGAGAATGGTGCAGTGAGTCCCCTGCTTTCCTGCTGTGTTCCCTGCCGTGGCTGTGGTGCGTCCTCCTGCTGCACGTCCCATCAAAACACTGGCGAGAGGCTTTTTGAGGCTCCGTTGTGCCGGGCCGGGGCCAGGACTTGCTCCGCCCCCCCGCCTACGAGGTGCGCTTGGAAGCGCGGGCTGTGGCGTCACTGCGCGGTTGCTACAGGGACGCCTGGGGTCGCACCTGACGGCTGTCGTGAAGCAGCGGGAGGAGAGGAGAGGGGAGGGGAGGAGAGCGAGCGAGCGAGCGAGCGGGGAAGGAGGAAGGGGGAGTGCAGGCCCGGCCCGGCCCGGCCCCTTGGCCCGCGGGGAATTGGCTCCGCGCCGCGCTCCTCCGCCCCCGCCGTATCGGAGTCGGAGGCAAAGGCAGGAGAAGGCGGAGGCGGCGCTGCCGCGGGCTATGTAGGGGCCCCGGTGCGGGCGGATCCGGAGGCCGCTGCCCGTCTCTGGAGCGCGGCGCCGGGCCCGGCGGGATGTTCTCCAAGAAGCCGCACGGGGACGTGCGGAAATCCACGCAGAAGGTGCTGGACACGCGTAAGGACCCGCTCACTCGCCTCAAGCACCTGCGCGTCCTCATCGGTGAGGCGGGGGGCGGGGAGCGCCTCGGTGGGGGGCTGCGCCGCCGGGCCCGGGCCGCGCCGAGCGGCCGCCGGGCCCGAAAGCACCGGAAACTTAGAGGGGGCGGCGGGCGGGGGGGAGGGTCTTGGCCGCGGCGGGGGGATAGGGGCGCTCCTGCGGCCCGCGGGGGGAGGCCGGGCGCGCCGCTGCGGGCGGCGTCGCCGGGCGCGGAGCTCCAGCCGGGCGGAGCCGGGAGACGCTGCGCTCCGCTCCCGCCGCAGCGCGGCTGTGCCGGGGCGCGTAATGTGGGGTTGTAGGTGGAATTCGATAGAGGCGAAAAGCTGATGTTTTTCCCCCGTGAAATATCCTCTACAGCTGCATAAATGCTGCTAAGTTGGTATGTTTGAATAGAAGTGGCTGGTGAGCACTAATGGTGTTTGTGACTCCCGAATCCATTTTCTGTAAATGCTTATGGTAATAACTTATGTTCGTTTATGTTTTCAAGGTAAGAGCTACTACAGTAAATGCTCACTGATGTAGATGAGTATTCGTGAGTGGGTAGTCTGAAAGCATTTTTGTTTGGGGAATTGGTCAAAGAGGGAGCATAAACACTTCAGGCACTGGCATATTATTTTGTGGGCATCTGTTTAGCCTGACCAGTGAATTATAAATTGTGATTATATGCAATAATTACATAATGAGGAAACAGTTAACTAGTCAGAAATACCTGTTACCTGGACATATCTGTGAAAATCGAAGTCCTTGTCATCTTTTGTCCTTGAAAAAAGAGATTTGCTGTGGAGTGTGTTTTGGCCCCTTAAATTCTGCAACTGCATGTGTTGCTTCTGACAGTTTGTCAACACATGAGCAGAGCTGGGTCAAGGGCAACTGCATTCCATATTTAGCACGGGGTATTGACTCCTGCCTGAAATCTGGGGATGTTTAAGTAGCTTGTCTGTAGACTAAAGCTAGATTCTTTCCTTTTAAAGGAGGCAGCTGCTGCTCCTTTTTCTCTTACAATAGTGTCTGAAGGAACAGCTGTTCACACATGGCAGCATCTACTGCTGCCTGACATTGTTTCAAAAGCATAAATAATTATGATATTGCAGAAAATAAGAGTACTGTTTTATAGTTAAAATTCCAGGCGCTTCAGTAGTCGGATGAATCCTCTTGCCTTGCTCAGAATCATAGAACTCTTCTTAACTACCTGTACTTAGCCAGTTGTGGCTTGTTTTTGTGTTGATTTTTATTTATTTTTAGCTACTTCATTAGTTGAAGAAACTAAGTTTCTTTGTAAAATTCTTTCTTATTCTAAGTACAATTCTGAATTTAGGTTTCCTGGCTAAAGTATATTGTATGTTTCTAGTTATTTCTTAGTTTAGTCCACAAAACAGTGTGTCTGGTTTTGGTCTGGTCTGGTCTGGGTTTGATATTACTGCCTTTTATTTACAAGATTTTTACTTCAGCTTTGTTAATACTTGGATGCAAGGGATCACAGCTTTATTGAGCCACGAGCTCTGTATCAAGCAAAAGGTTCTTATCTAATCTAAGGTTTCTGCTTACTGACTGTAGGACAGGCTAAATCTGCTGGGGCATGTTTTCATGTGACATCCATTCCTCTTTCCCCTGCACATGCGTATACCTCAGCTGCAGAAGCACAGCTCCCACATATCCTTTCTTCAAGTTTGGGAGAATACAATCCAGTGTATGACTGTGTTAGTAGGGGAAGTTCCTGAGGTGTGACACTGCTCTTCTGTATGTCTATCTTAGAGCCATCTACAGGATTTCGTTATTGTGCAGATATATCTTAGGGCCATAAGGTACAAAACCAAGGGTTTTTTCTGTTTTGTTTTATTTTTGTTTGTTTTTTCTTGGATACTTCTGCTCTTTCTCCTGCTTTAATTCAAGAGAAATATATTGTGGATTTGAAGTCTGTCTTCTGCTATGCTCACTTCTTTGCCTTACTCCTTAAATCTTGCTGCTTCATACTGGCTTTCAAAGCATCAGCTGTATGCCCTTTCTTCTCCAGCTGTTCATTTGACCAGTCTGCAGGACCAAATTAAAAAAATAATGTGCCTGCATTGGATAGATTGCTGCTTGAGATGACTTCGCATGCAGACACCATCCTGCAGCTTGAGCAATGAAGTGCTACATTTCCCTGTTTATCTTTTTTTTTTCTTTTTTCTTTTTTTTTCTTCCTCTCACCAGTGACAACTCCCCCACAGCATAATAGTCATGTTTCCATTTGCTTCAGAGGAACCAAGCTAGCTATGGCCAGCAGCCTATCTGGGGTTAAAAAACATGTCTGTTCAGCTGTGTTCTGTGTCTTTGTGAATGAAGACTGGCTTGTCTTGCTTATGCAGTTAGCATCTGCACATTGGAGACCAGAAGACCATCAAGAAAAGAATTCTCTGCTGTTTCACGTTCAAGAAGTAAAAGTTTCTTCTGTTCATAAGCTTAAGAACCTTTCAGTAGGCCTGCAGGGTATATTGAACAGGAGTCAAAAAAATTTTTTTTGTTGTTGCTCTTTTTAGTCTTTGGTATAGCGATGATAAACCAAAGCATGGCCATGGTTTCATGGTTATTATCTTTAATTCAGACTTGGGGGAAGGAGGGGAAGTACTGGTTCATCTTTCCATTATTGAGGCATCCAAGACACTCATTCTCCAGGAAGGCATCACTAAAATAATGAAGTAGTCTTGAAAAGAGACAGAGTGCTCATGAATTATAAGACTGCTTGTTGTCTATTAGCCAAAGAGGAGAATTTTTAAAATTTCATTATGATGAAAGATTGACGGTTGGATCTTACAAGGCACTGTTTCAAGATAGACATCATCTAAAAATATTTTAAGTTGGTGAATAATGAGAGAGCATAATATTGTTGTTAGGCAGGACCAAAAGAGACTGAACAATTTCAGAGAACTTAATGAAGCTAAGTGAATGGATAGTAGAGAGACAGGTGACATTTATTTTTGACAAATGAAAAGTAGTGCATGTTAGATGGGATTACTTAAATGTCTTTTACAAGATAATATAAAATGCAGTGAGTTGTATCATTTCAAGAAAAAATATCTTGTCATTGGTGACAGCTCAGTTTAAATTTACGCTTAATAAGCAGCATCAGTCAAAGTGCAAACTTGTCTGGATGCAAAAGGAATGTAGAAAATACTGTGTCTTCATAAATCAATGGTGCACCATTATCAGAAAATGTCACTGCAGCTTTAGTAGTCCTACCACTGTATTCAGCATTGGATTCAGAGACTAAGATGGGAAGGACTGTGGTGGGAATAAAGCTTCAATGTGAAAAGAAATTGAAAGCTTTAGAACCCCTTTCTGTTGGGGTACAAGGTGAAAAATATGTAAGCACACATGAAAAAGTAAAGTCTATTAAGGGCTACTAAATTCACGGTGCAGAAAGATTTTGGGCTTGGGAAGATTGTGAGCCCCAGACTAGATTTTGTTATTGGCATACTGGGGGAAATGCCCTTGTATTCCTTTTTGAAAATCTTTGTATACACCTGCTGCTTGCCACTTCAGTCCAGTGTCCTGTCCTGTATTTGGCCTTTTTTGTAATTCAGAAACCAAGAAAAATTGAATGAAATTCAGGTGACTAATTGAGAATTGATGATTTGTTAAAGTAAATGTAATACGTGACCAATTTATACAAGTCACTGGCATAACTTTTTATAGCAGTCAAAAGCCTTTAGGAGAAGACCTTCAAGTAGCACTGTTAAGGTTGTAACAAATACTAAGAAGAACTGGAAGAGATTGAAGTCTCATATCTTGGGCCGTAACAGTCTGTGAATGAGGGTAATCTGCTTTTTGGTGTTTTCGTACTGCAGTATTTTTCTTGAAACAGCTGGTACTATCAGCTTTAAGAAACTTGACTCTATTAAGGTGTATCATTGGCTTYTTCCTGTATAGAAGTGTTCATCTTTTTTGTTTGTTTTTGTTGGTTTTTTTCTTAGTTACGCCAGCTGCTTCAAGTTTCACACAGCTTCCTAATGCTCTCTTTGTCAGCATGTGATTTTTTTGTCAAATTGTTCTTCTGTCTTGTTTATATATGCTGTAAAAGCTGTAACAGTTTTGTTTACTGTCAGCTACTTTGGCTGTTAGAACACATCGTTCTTTGAGCAGGAATGTGGTATGGGGTTCTCCTGCACTCTGTATGGAAGTGGCTCAGTCTTGGTGGAAGTGAAACCCTGCTGTTAAGGATGGCTGACAGCTACAGTTAATACAGGTATGATCACCGAGACCTCCTAGGAGACGGAAGTGGAGGCACATAGTGCACCTTACAGAATTAGGTGTTGCCTTCAGAATGAAGTCTACAGTTTTCCAGGAAATATTCTTATTTTCCAGGAAATAGACTTATTAGCAGTCTCTAGAGTATTAGTAGCTAACTGCGATTTTTTTAGGATTGTTTAGGAGAAAGAGCATGGAAAAAGTGTGTTGTTTTTATAATCAATGTTGCACTGTTTAATCAGGCTTCTGGATCAAAAATGTCCTTTTGCTATGTGTATATGCACATGAACAATAGCAACAATGTAATAAAGTTATAAGATTCTAAAATTATAGTTTTTTAAAAGGTCATTCTAGTAGTTCTTCAAGATCAAATGATGCTTGATTTGTCCTTTTGTTAAAACAATGGTTTGAGAACTTTTCAGATAATTAAGGCAGCTGGATATCGGACCATTTTCATAAGGTCATACCTTAACAGTATTGACTTATTCTGTTGTTTTAGGTCTGATATCAGATATGTTGTTGCTACCTCCTGAATTTGTATTTTCAGTCAGAATTTGTAAATGTATGTATTTAAAAAAAAAAAAAAAAGATTCAGTATTTTTGCCCCCTCCCCCTTTTTAAGGGGTTTCTGCATAGTCTTACTATGTACAAGCAAAGTTGAATGAATATATTTAGTCTTAAGATTTAGTTTTAAGGCTGAACTTTTAATAGCGTGTTCTTGTGTGGTGTGGGTTTTTCTTGTTTGGGTTTTTTTGTTGTTGTTTTGTAGGTTAGGAGTCACAGGCCTCTCTTAATCCACAGTAAAGAAAAAATACTTCGTTTCTAATCATTTATTTTATTTGCATCTGATAGCTCAAAACTACACTACTTGTATTTCTGGAACCATGGAGAATGTTTGTAAAATGTAGTGCTAAGAGAACAGAGTGTCTGAAGTACATTGTTGTTGTTTGGTGTGTGGGGGGTGTGTGGTTTTTTGTTTGTTTTTTCTCTCAGTGGTTGGTTGGTGCCTGGGATCATATGTAGGTAAGTGCTGGAAGGGAAGAGTCAAGCTATACTGTACAGGATGAAACATTCTGTTTTGGACACCCACTCTGATATATTGTTTAATATTAATCAAATGCTTAAACACAGACTGCATTTGTCTAAAAAGGATTTTAATTTAAGAAATCTATTTGACTGGCAGTCAGCCCTAATGCTTCAGCTGGATGACATTCATTGGTGTTGCACTTGAACATAGTTCATAATAATATCACTGGTACTATAATAAATGAAAAAAATATTATAGTAATAAAGGTGAAAGGGGGGTGACAACTAGCTGCCTGGAATTCTCTCTAAAGATAACTCTTCCAGAAGTTTCTGTGGAGGTGCAAAGCTGTTTTATTTTTGGCAAGAGTTGTATGGTTGGTTTTTTTTGTTGTTGTTGTTTTGCGTCTCCCCCTACCTTTCCTGGTAATGCTAACTGCTCTGGATATGTTGCTGGTGTAATTCCTGCATTTGGCCACAAGTTGAGTCCAGTTTAAGAAATTGGACATGATGTAATATCAGTCTTGATTTAACTCTTCGGCGAAGTTACACTTGACTTAAAAACACCAGGCACAGCCAGTACTGCTGGCCTGTGAGGGTAAGGGCTGGAATTGGATCAAAGCCCCAAACTACACGAAGGGAGGCTTTCACTGCCTGGGTGCAAAGGAATGATCTCTGTGGGTTTAGTTTGTGGCAGTTAAAAGTGAAAAGAACTATATTACTATGGAAGTGTTTGAATTTGCTTAAATAAAAGGTTGAGTTCTGGAACATGTGCGAGGTTTTTATGGAAGTGTTTTTAAAGTGTTTACTAGTGTTGTAACTCTTCTGGAGTCTGTATGCAACCTGAAATGAAACAATTAGCTTGGAAAGCTGTCAGCTGCTTTTGCTCATTTTTGTGGAGCATTGATGTTGAAATTTGGTAACAATTTGTATGTAGATGATGTTCATTAGTGCTGTTAAAATGCTTGCTCATTCATGATTTTTCTCATAGGTTTGTCTCCAAAAGATGCTGGTCATCAGGGATTCAGACTTGTCTGATCCAAAATTTAAGTCTATTAAAAGATTTCTTGAAGTATGTTCTTGAGGTATTTTTGATACCCAAAACCTCAAGATAAATTATTCCTTTGACAAAAATCTTTTTTTTTTCTTTTTTGTTCTTCTCCCTCTCTCCTCCCCCCCCCCAAATTTGAATTCTCTGGGTTAAATAGCTGTTAGTGATCTGAAACAAAAGGAAAAATAAGGCTTGCTTAATAGGTTTGCATTTGCAGCACAATATTTTTAAGCAATGCAGCTTGTTATTGGGCCTTTTTCACTGTGACAATCTGTTAACTGTGCCAGAGCCTCCGGTAGATTCTGAACATTTTCTACTTAACATTTCTAAATATTATGTCTTTATATGCGAGAGACTGTCCATATATAACTGATTTTCTGTACTGTTTTGCTGAAAAGCTGCAGCTACATCTTTCTACCTTGTGGAGTTAAGAGTAAGTTGCCATTTTGCTTGTATGTTAACTGAAATTTAGGACACTTAGAAGCCTCTTGCTTACTAATGGCATGTATTATGAGAATTGATACTGAAAATTTTAGTCTCTGGTGCCCTTTCTGTAAAGCAGAGTCCCACTAGAATACAGCCTTCTTCCAGTTCACTGTTAGCTGCAGTTGTCAATGGTATTTTACTTTTGGGTGAGGATGAGGCCTAGAAGTTCACTAAATCTTTTGGATTGAGACAGGGTAACACTTTTATTGTACTGTCTGATGTCACGGTTTTATGTATAAACAGATTGTTAAACCCCGAAACAGTTAAAATCAAATATAAAGTTAACCACAGTTTGTTCTGTAATGGTGTAGTATCTTAGACTATGCTGTTAAGTACTATGGTAAATTTCTGTGATGCTATGTGTAAACTGGGTTTAGGTGTATGTTAATTTTCTCTCCAAAAAGTTTATGTATTTCTAAGACTTGTGTGGGTGTTTAGTTTATAATATTTTGACTGTTTACCATTAAGATTCTGTCCTATGCAGAAAATACTAGTTAATCAGATGAATAAAATTTTAATTTCATAGAGCAGGTAATCATCTAAATAGTATAGGTATATTTCTCTTACTAAATCAGCCCATTCATATATATGTAATTGATACTGAGGAATTAGCTTATAATCATTTATAGTGCAATGTGTAGAAAATGGAATAAACAGGGAAGGAAGACAGTATGTGTTGCAAGTCAAAGCTCACTGAGCTCTTCCTCCTACAGAGGATCAGGGTGTTATATGTGTGGACTTGTAGTCAA
This sequence comes from Apteryx rowi, assembly GCF_003343035.1. NCBI lineage: Eukaryota > Metazoa > Chordata > Aves > Apterygiformes > Apterygidae > Apteryx > Apteryx rowi. The sequence continues at coordinate 2,208,337 of NW_020451182.1, forward strand.
AATCTTTTAAGGTCTACGTTACTGTTGTGCCATACTATATCTGCTCCCTTCCCACACGCACCTTACTCCTCCTTTCCTTGGCTATTGGTCTGGAATGAATAATGAGATCCAGATTTCCTTGACCAACACAAGGTTCCAAATTTGCAGACCAGCATCTTAGTGAATTGCTAGAGGTGCCCTTGGTGATGAGCAGAAGGTATCCTTTACTGTAGGTGGCAAACAGAGCCTTTCGAATATGCAGCTGGGTTTTCCCTTTCTTAGAAGGAAAGCCATCTTTCAGCATTAACAGAAATAGTCTTTTCAGAGTTTTTTCGTGTAATGAGAGGACAAAATTCCCATTAAATAAAATGATATGTTTTAGTTTGCTTCCCTCTGAAGTGACAGAACTCTTTGCAAGATTTCAGTGGTTGTTAACTGTTTGCTTTGAATTCCAAAATCTTGCTGTTTTTCATGCTGTCAGTTATGATCCTGGGTGTAAATCATGGGAAAGTGCATTTGCTAGGAAAGTTACAAACTTAAGTTACTGAATCTTTTTTTTTTTTTTTTTTGACTTGCAGCCTATTCTCCTAAGCTATAGCATAGCTGTATTCTGAAGGTACGCTTCTAATGTTAATTGGAAGTTAATGGTAACAATGTAGTTGTACCAATGCTTCTCTGAGGCATATTGCATTTTCTGAGGTGGTTGACACCACATTGTACTTAAAACAAAACAAAAAGCACTACAGGCGTCCAGAATGATTTGCTTCCTGAAAATCCTCTGAAATTCCTTCCAGAACAGGATTCCAGAAAGGCAGAGAGCCGTGAGGCTGGCTTATTATAGTGCCAGTCATACATATGCAAATGCCACTACAATAATTATGTGATGCAAATGAAAATTAACTACTCAGTTGATTATTTAGGCATTTAGTTTGTGTCCTGAAGAATCTAGGTACAGTATCTCCAAAAATTAAAAAGTATTGTGTTAAGATTATGAGTCTTTAAAGAAAAATACTTTTATTTGCCTGCCTCAGAGTTTAGTTTCTCCATCTCTGGCAAAAGAATAAATGCTTATTTCAGGTTTGAAATGAAACACTTAACAGGCATACAAAATGCATCATTCCTGTGTGTTGATTTGCAGAGAAGTTGTTTAACTGCTTCTGATTCCCTTGGTGTTTGGAACTAGTTTTTTCCACTCCTTTACTTGATGAAATAATCAACAATTCTACTGCTTTTTTGGTGCAATTCCCATACAGCAATTACATATATGGAGTAAAAGACTATCTTCTGTCACCTTCGTTTCTCCTGAAGCTCTCAATCATTGCTTTCTTTCTTCCTTCAATCTTCCTATCCCTAAATCTGTCAGTTTGCTTCCTGCTGTATTCCCTTGTCCCCAGTCTGGAACTTGTATAGAGTTCTGCCCCATGAGTGGAGGTGACTATAAAGGTTGGGCCTATGCTGTAGTGATAATTCTTGTGTACCTGCCTTGACCTCCTGCAAATCATAGTCTGGTTTGTTTAAAGTGGAATTGTTTTTGTTTGTTCTTACTTTGATGTGTCAGCCTCTAAATTACACCAGTTCAGTTCCTGATTTGTAAGCAGTCTAGCCATCTCTGAAAAACTGGAGGTTTGGTAGATGGTCACGCACACTATTGGGTATCTGACCCGCTAAGTTTATTGCTAGGTAAGTTGCCTTAGTTGCTGATATAGCACTGTTTTCTCCAAGAGCACTCTGGCTCCACCACACTTGATAATAAAAGACATAGCCAGAATTCTGTGATATTGCAGAAATTGAATGTGTATTATAAACGCTTTTATGGCAAGACTTGTGATAAAATTCGAATGGCAATACTGTAGAACTACATAATAAAAATAGAACTGGAAATTTGCTGTACTTTTTTGGCCATCCTTTCAATTGCTTGTTGCTTTATATTTTACTAGTTGTACATGTTGTCATGACAGATGATAAAGATTTATTATGTCATTCCAAAAAAGGTTTAAAAATTATGATCAAATAGAGAATTATAGAAGATGCATCCACAGTGAAAGATGCCTCAATGTACAGAGCTAATAAAGCTTAATGGTGATGGGCACAAACCACCTGTCGACACTTGGGTTTGCCTTGCCTTTCTTTTTAATTTTTTTCCACACCACTATTCTGAAAGGGGAAAAAAATTTCCTTTTTAAATACTGTCTCTGTATTTCATTGTGCTTCTCTATTGTTCTGTCCATCTACTTTTTCTAGTCTTATGTAGTTAAATATCAGGGCAAGTTTTAGTCCAGTGCATGTATTAAGACATGAAAGAAAAGATTGTTTAAAAATGATCAGTTTAAAATTAATGTAGATAAGTTGTCATGTATTTCTTTAAGTGGGGTTTTGCGCAAAACCATCTACGGGTGTGGGATGGGAGTCTGGAAGCCTTCCTGGGGTCCACAAGAAAGCACATCCTTTCCACACCCGCGATGTTGTTTTTACCTCAGGCTATCCCTGAGGTCCCAGCCCCTGATGCCCTGAGATGACCCAGTGAAAGAAGTATAGAGGACTGGTCCAGACTGGAAAGGAAAATGCATGTTTGGAGCGGGGGGAGGGTAGAGGAACGTGTGTTTCCCCGCAGCCTGTTCCTCTAAGGAGCAGAGGTGGTCCTTTCTTACCATCCTTCTCTCTACCTTCTTGAGTAAGTTTAGTTGTGGCTAGTAATTACAGCTGGGAACAGTGATAGTCTTTTGTCATAGAGTTTGGGGGCAGGGAGGTTGCTAGCTTTATTTCTATTCAGTTATCAATTAAAACAACTTTGATTTGTACCATGGCAGTCCTGGTGGAACTCTGGTTTGTGACCGGAGTTTGTAGGCATTACTGTCATGCAGTGATCATGAAAGAAGAGAGATACTCTTTCTTGTCTTACATACTCACTTGGCCTGCTGTATTCGATTTCATTAGCTTTAGTTTAAAAAAATAGAAAATTCATGAAGTTCTTAAAAAATAATTTTTATTGGTAATTTTGAACATCTCTATTTTTACTACTGGATAATGGTATACAAACTGTGGATGACTAAATAGTTGAAAGAAAAATAATATTCTGTTCTATTTTTCAGAGAATGCAGAATCAATTGATCTCAAACAGTTTTTCGACCAACATTTCTCACATATATATTATGTGTTCTTTGAAAATTTTGTGACTATCGAAGTCGGTCTTAAACAAAAAGGTAAGTATTTTAAATATAACACTCCTTTTTCTGCCCATCCTTGTGCTTTTTTCCCCCCGTCCTGGTGCTTATGTGTTAATGCAAGGTGTCCGTGATCAGAAATGACATCATTAGCTGTGCAGGAATATGCATAAGTGCCAACAGCGCAAATAAAGGCAAAGCAATTAGAAATGTGTGCTGAAGGGATGAGCAAGGACAGTCTATTCTCTGCTGGCTATTTTTGCCCTTTTGCAAAATGAGGATTCTTAAGCTGTTAGGCTTCTTGTGTTCTGCAGAATTATTGCAAGTTTTGCTTTGCAAGGTACTGTATAACTTAATCTTTGCCAGCTGTTGATTCTGTAATAGAAACAGTTAGTTTACAACTTTTCCAGTTTGTGTAACTAGAAAATACATCCTTTTCTAAACAAAATGAATATAAAATCACTTTTATGATTGTAGAAGTGCACATATTACACATCCAAGGATCTTTGTCAGTGGTCTTTAAATTCTGTTTTGGTAATGAAAGTGTATCTTCTGTTTATTTTTACTTGCATCTAGGTCACAAGTCTCAGAGGGAAGAATTAGATTCTATTCTTTTTATTTTTGAGGTAAGATAATTTGAATATTCCAGTATGAGTTTTTAACTTTGAATTTAAGTCTTATTAAATAATAATAGAATAGCTATCCTAAAGTTGCGTTTAGATGTAAAGCATATTTCTAGGCATTCATTTCTCTTGCTTAGAGGTGAATACATGTGCTATATGTGAAAAGAAAAAGAACTTACTTAACTTACGCTTTTGCAGGAAGATGTCTTAACTGGAAAAAGATGTTTTCTGCCCCTGCAGATAGATCATAAGGATTTTTTTGTTATTTTCCCCCTGAATTGTGCACTCTGAAATTCTTCTAAAAGTGATCTCCAATTATTCTTTTTGATTGTATGTTATCCCTGACTTTCTCATAATAGTCGGAATCCTGCTACAGAATTAGTTTGTGTCTTGTTTCTATTTTAAAAAAAGATCTATTGTTTGAAAATAGCATTGTCCTTACCAAAAGTGTACTTTGACTTAAGTAAGATGACTTAGAAACTGACTGAATTAAATCAGACCATTTGTGAGCAGAGGCAATAATTTAGTAATAGCTTAGAATGTCAAGTGTTGTCCTTCCTATGTGATGGAGGTTTCTAGCTGTGCAACTGGGATTGTGTTTCGGGACTTCTCACACCCCTAATTGAAATGGGTACAGAGTTCTGTATCTGTGCAAGAGAGCTTTTTTTAACCTGTACAGTTGCTGAATTTGAATGTTAAAATACGCAGATTCATACTTTTACACTTTTTAAAGATAATTTAAAATTGAAAGCTGCTGAATGCTTATCGCGTGGTTGAATACAAATTGGGGATCTCTTGAGTAAGGTACACTGATGCAACGAACTGTAGGGTTAGCTGTTACAAGGGGAGTGAATCTCAAGAGAGCTACTTGATTTGTTCACCGTTTTTTACATAAAGTGATACTAGGTGACCTGTGCTTTAGAAGCAATTGCACAGGCTTCTAGAGGGGCAGGGTAAGTAATTCATTTGGCAAATTAGGCTGTTTACAATTTGTTAATGACTCCAACATGTAATGTGACTGAAATAGCTAAAAACCTATTACATAGCACTTCAACATTTAGGTATATAACTGCTTTCATCACTAACTGTGCTCTGTTCCTTATGATCCAAAAGAAGATTTTTGACAAATCGGGCTACAAACCATTATTTCTCCAGCTCTTTTCTTCATTACTTTGCTGTAGCTCATCACCCCTGCTTTGAGAAGGCTGAAGTAAATGTTTGCCTATACCACAGAGGCAAGGTCACAGATGAGTATCCTAGCTTAAGCCACTATAAAAGTGGAATTGACCTAATACAGTCTGTTGTGAACCAGAGCAACTGAGAGATGGATGTTCATCCCATTCCACCCCCTATGCAGTAAGCAGTAATATCCAGCAGAGAGGCAGTGGAGCCAGGTAAAATGCAGTACTTAGTAACATCTTAAATCTCTGATGCAGGACTCTCCAGACAGTCTGTTAGAGCCTTTGGGCTTCTTAGCTTTAGGAGTGGGATTATCTTGAAGAAAATAATGTTTCCAAGGAAACCAGTGTGGAAGTCTTTTTAAATTAACTCTTCAATATCCAATCTCTGGGCTTTCTGAGAGTGCTGTTTAGTTTTCTGAATGTGATATCTGCAGCACAGATCCCTGGGTTCTGTTTTTTTGTAGAAAATTTTGCAACTTCTTCCAGAGAGGATTCATCAGAGGTGGCAATTTCATAGTATTGGTAAGCTGATTTTTCCTTCTTTTTTTAAATCTTATTTTTATTAGGAGCACTGGGCTTGTACTGCTCATTTCCTTAACCTTTAAGTGGCATAACAGGGATAAAGGGCTTGCAAGTTAACAAAATAACCAGTTGTATAGTATGGGATGCTTTTTCTAGATAGATTTAAAGCTGGGAATCTGGAAATAGAACACTGGGAGGTCTGTATTTGCAAAAGGGGAACATTGATATTAAAGGCATTAATCATGTACTTTATACACACCCATGCACCCCTTCCAAAACATCCTTGGGAAAAGATGTTATAGGTTACAAGGAAGCTGTGAAAGGTGACCTTATTTTTTTTTTTTCTTCTGGCATTGAGAGTTGCCTGAGGATATCAAGTTCACCAAGAATAAACTGGAGATTGCCAAGGACTTGTTTAAAAGATATTATCAAGTCTGACCGAGAACTCTGACATTTTACCTAATAAAGAAAAAACAAAAACCAGTCACTTTTGTTTTCTTTTCAGGGTTGATTTTAAAGAAGCTTCTTCACACTGGAAATTCATTAAAGGTATAGGAAAAAGTTGCATGCTACTTAATTTTGTCTAAAATACGTAAAAATATTTTTAAAAAGAAAGAAAAAGGAACATCAAGATGTATTTTTATTGTAAAAGTACAGGAGTCAGAACCAGATCATGACTTTTAATTGTTAACTTTACCTCAGTAAAACTACTCACGGTAGTAATATGATTATTCAGAGTACCGAAGTTAAGAATGTGCACAAGTGGTTGAAGGATTTTGTTTTAAAGCAGAAATGAGCCTTAACTATTCATTGCTGGGGCAAGAAAACTGTATGGTTTGGGAGCTTGGGCTGTCTTGGAAGTGGAAAATTAACTAGGGCAGAGACCACTACTTATTGGTGTGTAGTATGAGAGCAGTTGACTTTGGGGCAAAAGGCACTACCCAGGTGTACTCTTGGTTGTGCTGCACGTAAGTACTCCACTCCTTTATACAACGCCTGCAGGCTTTGCTAGTGCTGAAGCGGTCCAGTGTGAGAGCCAGGAGAGGACTGCACTAGGGCTCCTTCCCCTTCCTTGAGGAGGGAGGTGAAGAAAGAATAGAAAAGGGGAGAAGGAGTTCTTCTGCTGAAGAAGTCTGTCTGTTATTATAATTGACAGACTCATTTAGTAATCTTATGATGTTCTTTGGATTTTATGAAATATGCAAATGGTGTCTCGCACTGCTGTAGCTAAACAAGTGACTAGACACATGCTGCTTTTTTTTTTTTTTTTTTTCGCACTGCTGTAGCTAAACAAGTGACTAGACACATGCTGCTTTTTTTTTTTTTTTTCTTCCTCTTCCATTAGGGAAGGACCTGTAAAAGATTCTGTAGGGCAAACATGACGGTGTGAAGATGTCAGGATTGTCCTTGAATTTCAGCAGAAGTAGCAGAAACAGTAGCTTGGCTCTTCTGATTCCTGATGGTCGTACTGTCCATCTGTTCTCATCTTTTCTACCTCTTGCCTTCTTTTCCTCCTCCATCCAAGGCAAATGGAAATTTTTTTGTATGTTCTGGGCCAAGTTAATTTGTTCTGCTTTCTTTTTTAAGATACGTCGAGAAGGTGTGCGTCTCTTTCTCTTGTGGCTGCAAGCGCTTCAAAATAACTGCAGTAAAGAACAATTATGGATGTTTTCTTGCTTGATTCCTGGATTTTCATCACCACAATCTGAATATGGCCCCCGAACACTAGATAATCTCATTAACCCTCCACTTAATGTTCAAGAAAGTAAGTAATTTGGTAACATTACATATTCTTTACATAGATCAATTCTCAGGACAGGCAAGGCACGTTGAAATAACAAAGGTAGCATAAACTTGTACACAGGGAGATTATGGAGCTATTGATGAATTTCTTGGCATTTCAGCTGATCCTTTATCTGTAAAATGTGTCAATAAGATCAGATACAGTTTGGCGTTATCTCATGTATATCTACAGCAGGAAAGGAGTAACAAATCTAGAGGAGGATTTAGGCAGCACAGAATTACAAAGTGCAAAGAGTGAAATGCAAACCTCTAACTGCAGAAATGAGAGGGGGAGAAAAAAAACACTAACTAGCTGCAGTGTGCAAGCAAAGTATAGAGCTAAAAACTTTATGCAAGTGTAATTGGTCAACTGCTAAATGAAGAAAAGGGTGAAGGATATAAACAAAGATTTGTCTGGCATTTGTAAAACACAAACATGACACTGCATAAATCTCAAAAGAAATGGCTAACACCCTTTAGAAATATTTGGTCTTGGCAGGTAGATTCCCAAGGTTCATAGGGAGAACTTAGTTATTATCCTTTGTATTCTTTCATATGTAAGAAATTAGTTCTATGGTATCTTATTAGCTAAAAATTTCCTAATTTTCATTAATCTGTGGGTAGTTTGTTTTGCCTGTAATTGTCTCTGCTTACCCAAGTAAATGTCTAGTGCTATAAATTTGTAGATATATACTGAAAGAAACAGTATCAATGTAGTTGTGTGGTTTTTTGTTTTTTGTTTTTGTTTTTTTTAATAGCCCAAGTGACTATAGAGGAAATCACTCCACTTGTTCCTCCACAATCAGGAGACAAAGGACAAGAAGATTTAACAAGCTACTTTTTAGAAGCACTTTTGAAATACATAGTAATTCAGGTATGTTCTATAGGTTGCAAGCAAACAAACATAAAACAACTAACATCTGTTTGTCTGTTACAGGAGAATAACTTACTACTAGCACTGGAAGCATATATAAAATGTTTTTAACGCTCTCTTCCCTCTCCCCCCACCCCAGGTCCTTCATGAAAAGCAAATTATCTTTAGAAAATGTTCATTTCTTATTTTGAGTGAAGATCCACAGATCTATTACCACAGGGGTCTTCCAACAGATTGCAGCATGGAGAGAAAACCTGTTATAACGTCACTGCCAGACATGCTGGCGTTCTCTCCCCATTTCACCCACTCCCACCACCATGTCCTTAAGCAGTGGAAGGATCAACTAGGCCTATCTTTATTGTGGGGGTTTCTTGGTGGTCAGGGACTCTGCTTTTCAAACTAAGAGGAAACTTCTAATTGAAAGCATTGGATCTGTATGATGCAGACTTTTAACAAGTCCAAGGAAACATTTGCTGCCATTTTCCCTTATACTTGGCTGGTTGGCAAAACCAAATAGAAGTAGGATGTCAGACCCAACAGTTTTTAAGACTAGGATGGCCAATGTGTCTGTGCTTAGGGTTATATTTTCCCTCTAACCGTCTTCTTAGGATTCATGCTGTTACAGAAGATTAACCATAGAGCTTCTTCATTCTCTAAGGCAGAAGGCAGGGACACACCTTGGACTACTGAAAGTCCTGATTAGTAGAGGTACTCCAGGATATGTTGAGAGCACAGTACAGAAATGATGGCTTTCTAGCAAGGCTTTTCTTTAATCAAGATTTTTATTACCCAGATCTTGCAGGGCTGATGCCATGACTTCTGTAGGTATCTTGCCTGTAATTCCAGGGATTTTGGTTCTGGGAGGTTTATAAACTCAGGCATAATATAGTACACTGCCCAGAGACAGTTTGGAATTACTGCTACACCTGAGCAAGTGAGCCCTCTCAAAACAGAAGCAACAGGAAGTACGGTACATACTTGGAATGCTTCAGATCTGGCAAGACTTTTAAGACTTAGACATTGCTTAAAAGTAGCTGAACTGTTGGATTACACTGGTTTAGTTGCAGTGCTACATGAACACCAGGTAATAAATTCTGCAGAGCCCAAAATACCTAAAATTCAGATTACGGAGTTAAACAGTCCGCAGAAAATGAAGACTTGAGTATCTAGGCCACAGAGTGCAAGTTAGATGTCACTTATCCCATATTGTATCCTTCCCCTTGCATTTTTGCATTTCCATGATATCTATCAATACTTCAAATGCCTAGGACAGGAAATGACAAGAGCGCCTATCAGAAGCCATGTGGCTAAGTTATTACATTTTATATAATTCATTTGCTGTCCAGTTAGCACATGCTTCCTCTAAGCCTACTCTGCTGTCATGTGCCTAGCAAAATGCTTAGCTGGATGACATGCTATAGGTGTTCCATGGCACTGCCTTCTGGGTCAGGCTTCTCCAGCAGAACCCACTTGGGCATCTGTCCGTAAGTTCTTCTGCATACTTTTGCAAGTTGTGCTAAAGTGGCTGGACAGTGGCACAAATATGGCCTCCATAAACCAAATCCTTTCATGGTCTCCCTGTATCTGCCTTATTCCAAGGTCACAGAGTATGACTGCAACCTCATTTTGTTACTTTCAGCACCTCCTGCTTTGAACAGAGGTGGTCATACTTGTGATCTATAGGGTAAGCTTAATGATGACTGTTGTCTTCAAGAATGTAAGGTGTTTTGTTTTTTTGAAGTTAACAGCCTTCTCTAGTAAATGAATATTATTATACTTAAATTTAGATAAGTCATTCAGGCAAGTGTCATAGAATTTGTTCTCTAGGTTAATAGAAGATCTCCTCTCCATTTTGTTAAAGTGTCTTCAGAAGCATGGATAATTTCAAACAGAATAGTCACTTCTTTGGTATTAAGTTCTGCTAAAAGAACTGTAGGTCACTAAATACTATATATTAGATATCCGTTCTATTCACTTTTGATAGAATCTCTCTTCATATTTTAATGCCAAAAAAATTATATATGTATATAAAAATGAATCTTCTGAGGTTAAGGTTGATGCTGCTTTTCATTCTAAGGGTCCATTGCTCTGAAAATGTTATGATAGAACTGTGGACTTTGGCATAAAGAACAGGAAAAAAACCTGCTTTCCTGAAAATTCCCATTATCTTGAGTGGTAGATTTCACAAATTAGCCAACTCTACAGGCAGATGAATTCTGCAGAACAAGGGTGGAAACTGGATATTGGGTTTGTTATTAAGGAGCACTTACCATCCTTTTCAGTAGGAAAGCATTTCATAACGAGGAAGGATTAGCAGCACCAGTGATCTATGAAGGTAGATTTATGTAACACAACTTTAAAGTTGTATCTTCTGCTGCTTGTGGATGACAACAGATTTTTCTTTCATATTGCCCACCATGCAGATGAATCCAATTACCTAGTGTAATGAATCTATGGATATTTGTTACTTGAAACAAGTTTTCAGAGAAGCAATTGTTCTTTCTTATAAAGCATTTTGAAAACAGTTTTATTAAATCTAATCAATCATTTCAGGTTTACTTCTGACTTGGCAGGATTGCCATAAAAGGGCGTTTAGTTCTGTTGGTTTCAGTATTTGGTGTGTACAAGTTTATTTTGAAGCAAGGCTTTGAGGGCTTTGAATGTTTCCCAGCTAGTTTATCTGTTCCACCTTTCCAAAAGTGTTTATTAAAATGCATATGATCTAGTTCCAAAGCAGTAATATAATGAAGCAATTTCATCAGTTATCTTTCTCTTCCACTCCTAGATGTTGTAGTAAAACTACTTTACACAAGTTTGTTTGTTTGTTTTCTTGTTAGGTTAAGAGTTTAGAATGGAAGAACAAGGAAAACCAGGAAAAGGGATTTTCATTTTTGTTCTCAAACTTCAAGAAATATTACTTGCCTTCTATTTTCCCAAACATCTGTAAGGAGACCAGCTTGTATAACCCTGCACTTGGTAAGTGTTAACCTAGTTGATAAAATTACTACATTTACTGTAATACTGAGTATAGCAAAGCAGTTATTCTCTTGAGCAATGTTGCCCATGAAGAATGTTCTTCAAAAAAGAAGTTATGGTTCCTATTCATGATTTTCAATTCTCTATTCGTGGAAGCACCTGACCTCTTCATTAATTTGAGTTGAGCTGCTGTATTAACCTGATTCAATTAAACTAAGTATTCTTGTAAAACAGTTTTTCAGTGTAACCTCTATGTTGATGAAAGTTGTGCTCAGAAGGTAAGCTAATTTAAGGATAAAAGGTGTTAGTGTGCTGTTCTTTGGGGGACATTAGCATTATCTGCATAGAATCATAGTTTTTTGGATCATATGATGCACACTTAGATTTCAGTCAGGGCAAAGTTAGTTATGTTTTTGTCAACTGTATTTTGTCAAAAGCTTGCAGTAGGAAGAGGAGCCCAGGCTTTAACGGTCTCTAAGGCTGATCATGCTAAAATGTATCTTTCCGATATAGAAACTAGAATTTTAGGAGGTATCTACTAAACAAACATAACTAGAGCTTTATCTAGAGGTTTTCAGCCCATTCTAAACTAGGAAGCTGTTTGCGTATCTTGATTTCTGCTAACTCAGGTTTACAAGCATCAATGCATAAATGGGCCGTAAGTCACACTCTTCTCTGCAAATTATTACCCTCTACCCAGACTTTAAGCTGCTATTTCATTATTTGCATAACATGGACACTTCACAGCTCCTCTTGCCTATTGATGCAGCATCTCACAAGGATTAGCAGTGACCTCTCCAGCCTCAATTTCAATTTCTAGAATCAAGTTGACAGGGAAGTGTGTTGAAAAGGTCTTGTTTTCTGCCAGTCCAATGTTCATGAGTAGCTGGATTATGGCTTTCTTCAGAGGTGGGTGTTTCAAAACCATGTTCTTCTGGGAAGGACAGTGGACCTTCTCATCTGGGGAAGAAGAAACAGTATAAGCCCATCATCCATAAGCAACTGTACAATGAGCGTTGTGTGAAGAGATTGGACAGATTCAGTGATAAAATAGCTACAAATGAGACAGTAGCAGTTTTGCTTTTCCCAGCATTGTTTACCACTTGAGGTTCTGCAACAAGAAATATGGAAACGGTGATTTCCCTTTCTCTGAAGATCTTGATTCAGTCTTTCTTAGAAGTGGTACCACAGTCCTTTCTGTGGCTTCTTTTGTGAACCGTAAACAAGAAACTTCCAAGGCCCAGTAAAGAAGAGAGTAAGGGGGAAGAAGAAATAGACACAGATCTCCAAGTCTTCTGTGATCAGCCAGCCAGTGTCTTAAACTGCATGAAGTCAAAACCAGTCCTGAGGAATTTGGGAAAAGTACAGTAATGAAAGCAACAGAAATGCTGGTAAGTAGAACAGTCTTTTCTTCTCAAAGAAGTCCTTCTCTGGCTTGCTTCTCCCCACCCTATTTTAAAACAATCCTATTCCTGCCTGTTATGAACAAAGGAATTAACTCAGATAATTTAGGCAGAAAACACCGAAACATTGCAAACTTGTACACTGAGCCTGTTGCTTTAAAAAAAAAAAAAAGTTCTTATGCCACCAGTCTAATGTTTAATTTGGGAAAAGTCATGAGGTACAAATCGGTGCAGTAGTTTTCTTAGGTATTCATTGTTATGTGAGTTTTGCTGGAGATAATATATGGGATTGAGATTTTTCTGTTAAGGCAGACTAATATGTAGGCAGACAAATATGTAAACCAGTTATGGTAATGAGCATTCCAGTTACAAGTAGCTAGTATTGTGGGCTCCTCCAAATTCTGTCTTGAGTCAAAAAAGCAGAGAAGGGCACTACAGTCAGTTCATGTGTGTCGTGGTGAGGATTTTCTTTTTTTTGTTCGTTTTTGTTTCTTGTTTTTTAAGTGTATTTAACATCTATTCAGACCCTGTAAGATAATCTTTGGAAACTCTTCTGTAGGAACCTTGCTGTCATATCTCTAGTTCTAGGGGTATTGTTTCTTCCATCATAGTAAAGTACCTTTCTATGCCACTTCCAAGCCTTTTAGGTAGGCCTTTTCATTTGCAGGCAAATAACAAACAAGATGAGCTGTCTTCCAGTTCTCTGCAGCTGTTCATTCCTTCTGAGCCCTTTATTGCTCTCAAAAGTAAGAGCTGTCAAAACTGCAAGTGTCCACAATGATATCTGTTTGGTTTTGCTAGCCTTTTCATCTTCTCTTCTGTGCGTCTTCCATCACCTACAGTTTCTTGCCCTTTTTGGCTTTATAACATCTTATAAAAACAGACAACTTACCTTTCTGGTTTTTACTGGTATGCTATAGAACAACCTCATTCTGTGTGAATTTAAACAACAATAACAAAAAAGTCAATCTAACAAGCTTCTGTTTTGCTTTGGTTTTAGGTCAGTGTCCTCACCTGGAGCCTTGACACCTACTTCCAAGACTGACAGAAATGTGAAAATACAAGAGAAGATTGAGGGAAGATATATTTGAGGAGTGGCTGCAGGATATAATTCTGTTGAGAGGGGATAGACAGACAGGATGTTCTGGGAGGGTATCGTGAAACTGCAGAAGGAAACAGCAAAGGCATGTTTACTGCATGTCTGCTGGATGTTTCATCTTTTTGAAAATACTGTATGAGTCCTGTTACTGTATAATCAGTATTGCAGCTAGTAGATACCAAAGAGAACTATGATTTTGAGTCTTTAAATACTGTGCTACCAGGCACTTTTTTTTAACTATTTTTGCTGTTATAAATGCTTTCCAACAGTAGTTTGACAGATGCTGCTGTTTAAGATGTATTAATATTCTTCCTAAGCTGCTGATTTACACAGAATGAAAACAATGTACTGGTTTTTGTTTATAGTAAATAAAATCTTCATAAGCTTTTAAAAAAAAAAAAAGCATTCTGTGCATTCATAACTAAGTCTGAAGTAGATAGTGTACAAAGGTTACGTCTTTTTTTCCTCTAAAAATAATGGTTCCATTAAAAATAGTGAATGCAATTCTGCACTGTTTTCTGGAAGTGTTCCTCAGTTTAACAGCATCATGATGAATTTGTCACTGCTTTTGTATCTGGCTGTTGAAAGGACGCCAAGGTATACTGCGCTGGATATCCTCAGTGCTGGTGCAGCATGTTCTGTTATGCATCTCTAATGTTAACGGGAAAGCCTTAGCAGCAGGGTGACAGGTAGTGTGTTGACTTCACATGCCAAAAAATGAATATGTGACTGTCATAAGTTAACTGCCTACATAGTAGTTGACTATCTCCTTGCTGCTGTCCAGATTTGTTCCTCTAGATTATGGTACCATAGCTTGGCATAAGTTTTGCTGGATCCCTTAAAATAACTGTTGACCTAGCATTAGGGGCATATAGGGAAGAATGTTCTTATTTATAGCTTTATATTCAACATGACTACTTTGCATTCTGTCTGACACCAAGAATTAACATCTTCAAACTGCATTCTGGCCTGCCAAAGCCTGTGAAACCATGGAAAGCATCTCTTACTAATGTATTGCAAGCCATAGAAAGGTTGAGACAATGCTGAAATACTGTGACCCACTTATCACTCTCCATCATTTTCCGTGCCTTTAGGGTTTTTTTTCTTTTTTTGCATGCTGTTATCAGATAAAGTCATAATACTAAAACCCCAATGGTATGGCATACTCTTGACAGATAAGTCATCTTCAGTCCTCAGGTAAACTTTCATCCACTTCTTGTGTCAAATTGCCCTTCTGCTCTGAAGAACTAGGAATGAAGTTGGCACACCACTCCCAGGGAAATGTTGCTTGCAGCAGATGTTTTGTAGCCACTTCAGATGGTTGATAACTTGTATCGCAGCATAATTCTACACCTTGCACAGAAGTAACGTTTTTGCACTGTTGAGGTACCTGATACATACCTGGAATTCAACTGGCTGATGCATATGCTTGCAGAATTGTGCGTTATGCCCCACCTGTTTTTCTTTCTGCATCTTTGTAACACTTTCACTGCACAGGTGGATACCATTCCGAAGTTGTATTACTAAAAATGGTTAAGTTTTGCTGAAGCAGATTCAGGATTACCTATGACACTGTCAGCATCCCCGTCACTGGCAGAGCAGAGAATCAGAAGAGCTTTGCCATTCTGAACCATTGTGTAGACAATGGAATGGAGAAAATGTAATTGTAAGCTATAAACCTCTAAAAACAATCACAGTTCCTTGAGAACAAGATTGGCTTCCCAATGAGCATCATTCATTACATTCCCCTGGATGCTAGTGTGGGAGCTAGTGCCATGGAACTGTCTTTTGGCTGAGTCATATGAAGATGCAAGTGCACTTGCTCTGGCAGTACAATATTGTAAAGATTTTATGCCAGGGAAATTTTCTAATGCAGATGTGAGACCAGATGGCTTTTGGAGATGAGTTTCTCACTCTTCTATTACTCTTTACCTGTCTTAGGGCCAGAAAATGCTGTATTTATTGCAACTGCTGTTGGTACACAGTTTGGAGTAAAAGCATATTTAGATGGTGGGATCTGTATCAGTGAAGAACTGATGACCTTCATAGCTAAATAGGTTGCTCCACCATGGATGGCTGCAGACCAGCACAGAGATATTTCTAGGGATGTGCTAGGAAATGTGGTGGTCTACTGCTTTTGAGCTGCAACTGTTCTCTAGTAGGCTTGGTAGTAGAGGATATGTTGTCTATAGGGCTTTTAAATGAATCTATAAAATTGATACATTTCACATATAAATTGTTGCTTAATAACATAACTATAAATACATCTTAAAAGTCAAGAAATAGGGCAATATCTTTTCATTCTATATGAAAATAGTTTTCTTGTGTAGGCCACATTCTAGTCTAAGTAATAATTGTTTTTCTGGCTCAAACTCCTTTGTAGTTTCCGTGAAAGCATGTAGTAGTGAGTTAATTTTGCTATTGGATGAGATAGCTGAGATTTTTCTTTAATTGAAATTGTGGCAATTAAATACTAAATATAGCATGTAGCTTAAAAAAAAGTTTCATCTTGACAGAAAAGAATGCAAAGATATTTTTACTTGCACAGAAAAAAAAAATGAAACCAAGGCTGTAAGTGCATGCAAATTGCTTTCAGATAAAAATGAAGAAAAATAGCAAAAATAACCAGTCACTGTTTCTTGGACCCTAAGTATAGTTTCCCTCCAGGAAAAAAATGTAGTCTTTTGAAGTTTTGTGTCTAGTCTTGGGATTACCTATATCGTGTCTATTTCAGCATGTTTTCGGATGAATTGTGCAACAGCGAATATCAAAGAACAGTGCTTCTGAAAGTTCACTTGTACTGGTTGTGGTTCTAAACTTTCTTATGTATATGGAGCTTACTCTCTGCACATATTTTAAAATTTTCATTTCCCTACAGAGATACCGCAGATGAGACCAAAGCCACACTATGTAATGGTTAAGAAAGATGCTGAAACCAATGAAGCAATATATTGCACAAAGGAACCTTTCATTAAGGCTCGTGTTATTGTCATTCGATGGCTGGTGTCTTTCTGGCTTGAGCCAAAACCTCATATGGGACCTCATATTCCTGGAATAGAAGGTGAAAATGTGCCAAAGAATATTCAGGTAAAACTAAGTACAAAACAAAGTTTGTTTATTTTTATATTTTTGTTGTAATTGTATCATCAGTAGTATGCGCTTTTCTTCTGATAGTTATACCTAATGAAGAAGAAGAAAGATTTCTAAATAAACTCTCTACTTACTAATTCACTTTAGAAGGACTCACTAGACTTAATTTTTTTTTATTTTTTCTAAATTATTTTGTTTTTATCAAGTAGAGATGAAATGCAGAGTTCTGAAATGCAATGTATTTTTTTTTTCTGAATTCATTGTATGTTTTAAGGAGCGTTCAATTATATTACTGAAAATGAACTATGAAGTACTCTTTAATTCTTGTTTCAGAGAGCAGCTGCTAGCATGGCTTCAAGGGAAGACAGCAAAAATGACAATACAGATAAACAGGACAGAAATGCAGAGCCAGAACAATCTCATTCTAATACAAGCACTCTAACAGAGAGAGAACCAAGTTCTTCCAGCCTCTGCAGCATTGATGAAGAGCATTTAACTGACATTGAAATAGTCCGCAAAGTTTTTTCTTCCAAAAGAAGTAATGTGAACTTTCTAACTGAGATTTTTCGACAGGTAAAGAACCCTATATAGAATGCAAAAATATTGATTGTTATACTGTAAACTATCATCATGTCATAGTTTTGTTTCAAGTGTATTTGCTAAGCAGAACATTTATGTAAGTGTGCAATTTTTTCTATCTTCTTGCCTTTAAGATTTAAGAATTGAAAAGGAAAAATTCAGTAATATTTCCCACATAGAATATGCCTGCCTGATTTTTTTTTAAAAAATTTTCTTTAATAACCAGTTCTACAGCATTTAACTTGGACTTTATAGTTCCCCACAGACAGGAGTGTCTGATTGTCTTGTGCATCAGCCCCTAGACTATTAGAGTTTACAGCCAAACATATTAAAATAAGTCTCCTGTGGAATTCTGGAGCAGTTCAACAGCTATTTTTGGAGCAGCTGAATGTCCTTACCTTGATAGTGTTCATCAGAAGAGTGGGACAGGTGGCTAGAGAAGGCAACAACTTCTGCTATCTGACTTTACCACAAACAAAATTCTGTCAAAGCCCAGAAATGTTAGTTGAGCATATTCAGAATAGCATTTCTCAACTGGAAACTTTATTAACCAAATAAATTTAAACTAAGAATGTATGCCAGAGTGTAAAGCATTTATTTATGACATGAAGAACTATAGCTTTCAGTTCAAAGCAGGAGAATGGAACAAGATAGACCTCCTTTGTGCCCCTCGATATAAATCAAAAGGTGAAGAGATTTTTCTGGATGTTTTTAAAGAAAAAATACACTAACTTTCTGTTGAGATGCAAGATACTAAAATTAGTTTAAACAACGGAAATCCAAACATTTAAAAGCTCCAGTATTTCTGGATGAAATAGATATTATTGGATGAGGCAAATGTCAAAACTTTACCACATGCAAAGTCTGTGAGCTTGGACTCATTGCTGAGGGAGATAATGGAGTTATCTGAATTTAAACTGCCGCCCCAGGATTGACACAGCCTGAGACATTGAATGTAGATTCTAAATTATTGATACATCTATTTAGAAACTTAAAAAAAAAAAAAAAAGTGAAAGCCTGGCACAGGTAATATTGTTGATTGTTTTTTTCTCAATCTCTTTTCACAAGGCGCTCCATCTTGATTTGTGTAGATTATTTTGGTTTCATGGATGGTTATGAGATCTTGTTTAAGTGGTGGTTTGTCAAGAAGTTGTCAGTGAAAATTCATTTCTAGTATACCACGTGTTTTTAATGTTTCTAAAACATTAGACCTAAGTTATTCCAGTCAGGATGAAATTTCATTTGTGCTGAATAGTAGAAAGATTGCCTTTACAGGAAAAACTTTATGCATTTTGGACTCTGGGGACAAAAAAATTACTTGGGGTTTCAGAAGACTGTTAGACTGGTTGATTATTGGTGTGTGACTGATAAACTTGTCAGTTGAATTCTATAAGCTGCAGAATTTTTCTTAGAGGTAGTAATATATTTGTATGAAATGTCTGTTTCCAGAGAAAGAACATACCATTAGTTTCAAGTGGTTACTCCTTGCATTCATGGGCATTGAGCTTTCAACATTCACACCATGGATTCCATCAAGCTGTGTGTTAGTGTAGCTTATCAACTTCTTTTAAAACAATAGGGACATTGTGGTCTTTGTTAAGTATATTTATAATCAGTTAATACCTGACTAACGTTAAAAGCATCTGATCTCTTTTTACTAACACAGCAGATACATAAAACTTCCTGAAGAGGGCAGCAATTAGCCATCTGACTTCTCAAATGCATGGATTTTTTTGAAACAGTAGCCCTGACAAAGTTTTTTCAGGGAGTCGTTTGTTTTATGGCTACTGTTTCGTAAAATCTCATTTAGATAAAAATGTGATATGGCTACTAGTAATGTGTGTCATTTGAGTTTGTGTCAGACATTTTCTTTGCATACTTTTCATGAGTGTTTGGGCCTTAATTTCAGCAGTCTAGGTATCAAGTGGATCCACCTGTATGGACTCTCATATCTGTCTCTTTGGCAGTGAAATTTTCAGAGAAGGTACCTTCTTGACAAGTTTTTTTGTTAAAACATTTTTTTCATCACCCGTCCACACGCATTTGGATTACAGGTGAAGAAAGCAAGCAAACATTTAGGTTCAGGATTAATTTACTTTTTAAGGTTAGGACCTTACCTACAGTGGCTGTAGTTTTTTCTCTTAACCCATAGAACCTGACTATTATAGACCCTTCCTTAAGGAAGTTTGAACTTTATCTTGATGCTTCTCAGCTTTATAAATTCACTTTATACTTATAACTGTTAAATTCTAGCTATAGTTTGAGGCAATATAGTTTAGTTCCAACTTGATTTCAAGTACTTTAACTGGGGTTTGGTTTGGTTTTGTTTTGTTTGTACTGCCAGGCATTTTTGTTGCCAATTTGTGAAGCAGCTGCCATGAGGAAAGTGGTAAAGGTGTATCAGGAATGGATTCAACAAGAAGATAAGCCTTTATTTATGAAAGAACCTGAAGAAATAATGCAGTGTACAACTATAGATTGTGATGAAAATGCTGTAGACCACAATTCTTCAGAGAAAGCAAAAGAAAGAGAAGAGGTAAAAGGGAAAAAAAAGTCATAACATTTTACTGTTAAAAATAGCATCGTAATAAGGTTGTTTTAATTCTGGAGCCCTGTAATGCATGACCTGAAATTCCATATAGCATTTTGATTAATATAAAGCTTGAAGGAGAGATTTGAAAGAAACATTTAGATAAAAATACAGTTGTGATCTTTTCATAGTTTCCAGGTGTGACTAAATAAGAGAATAGGATAATGAAAGTACTTTCCAGCCAGTGCCAACTTTTTGTTGCACCACAAACTAACATAGACTCCTCTTTACATTGTCTCCAGAAAAACAAAAAATGAAGAAGAGGATTCACATCTTGTTGACTTTCAGTGACATTTGGGCACTTAGCTGTCCTCTTTGTTCTTTGAAAATCTCTCCCTGCACCTCCATCTCTAATGATAATATCTGGTGTGTTAATGCACTTTTCTTGTACTGTTGATCATCTGTGTTCACATTAGCAGTGAACTCTCTTATTTCTGACTAAACACAAAGCTCTTAAGTTTTCCAAATAACCGTATACAACAGGGAAGGATACTGAAGTTTGAAGTATATTTTTAAATTCCATTCAATATAGCTATACTCTGTAGTTTCATTTTTATTGGTAAATATTGGTGCATCTTTTGGAATTGCTGGTAGATGCTGACTGAGCCCAGGTGGCCTTCTCAAAAGATTATATGTGGTTTGATGTGATGTCAGAGCATCTGCTGAAGGGAATCAAACAATGGTGATTAAACAGAGCAAAATGGGCTGCCAGTTTGCTCCATTATGTATGGAGCTTTTTATGTGGTTAGTTCAATTTAAAAATTCACATAGTTTTATGAACTAGTTTCCAGACGTGGTTTATACAGTATGACAGCTTCCAACTGTGTAAAAATTATGTATAAAAAGGGTAAGAAAAGTCATAATTATTTTGTCCACATTCTGTAAAATTTTATGCTCTCAGTTTTTCCTTTATGTATAACATAAAACCAAAGTATCTGTCAAAATATCTATGGGATTTTAAGAAAAAAATATTTTTCAGGAAAAAGGGATGAACTCCAGTCATGTTCGAAATTCAACCTGGGCAAGAAATGGCTGTTACCAAGATACTTCTCATAAAATGTTCGAAATTGATACTGAAGAGCAAAATATACGAGCTGGAGTGCAGTCAGTATTGCAGGTATGAAATAGATTTGATATCTAATTTTCATCCTCACAGCATAGCTTTTTGTATCAGTACATGATGAGTGGAATAAAATACAGTACTGTTGTAAGAGAATCCCATGCTCCTGCTCCAAAGCATCACTAGATTTTATAAATTTTTTTAGATTTAGTAAGTATGATGATAGATAACATTAGAATAATGACAGCAGTTTGCTATATGTTTACTGACCTTAAGTAGGATAATGTATACCTGACTGTCAGGTAACGCAGTAAAAGAATGTTTCATTATTGCATCAGGACATGCATTGTGCTCTACATCATATTACAGAAAAATAATTGTCTAAACAATCCAGATTACAGAATTGCTTATATGTGTTTAGAAGTGCTGTCTTGCTATGATTTTTTTATTTTTATTGAACAAAGTGTGTATGTAGTATGTGGAAATGCTGAACTGTGATAAACATGATAAGATTTGATTTTCCTATTTATATAATTGAATTAATAGCGCTGACTTTACATTTTGTTAAGATTGTATCAAACACAGAGAATTTTGACTGCATTTCAAATACAATAATTTGGTCAATATTAGTCTATTGTTGGAGGTTGCAAAGGTTTGATAAAAGTTAACTAGAATTCTGGCCTTTTAGTTTTCATTTATTTAACTCATTGACAGTTCTGTTACTGACAGACTCGGATCCAGCTTGTTTTAAACATTTTTTGGGGAAAAAAGCTTTTTAAAGTAATGTTTTCTATTTTTTCCAGTAACTAATAATTGTTTCAGAACATATTCACTGTGGCACGCCAACTTCCCCTTAGCCTACCTGAAACTATACGCTGCAGAGTGAATGTTTTGTACATAAAAAAAATGAATGAAGAGTATAGTCATAGTAGTTCTTAGTGATTCTTCTTTGATTTTGTATCCAGCTAACGAAGTTAGACCATTGTACTTGACTGTACGCTCACATGTTTATGTGGACTGCAAGTCAAATCTTGTAGAAAAAGATTTCAAGCTGCGAAATGAATAACTTTTGTCACATGTGGCTTTGATTACCCAGAAAAATGTTTCCCTTATATCAAACATCATATTGACTACAGGATCAAAAAATTGATATTTGATAAAGCATAGCACTGAAAAAAGCATTCTGCTTTTTGGCAGCCTGGTATTCTTACATATATCCTCCATTCATTATCTTTTGAGAACAACTGTAAAAACAGAATGTTGGAAGAATTTGGAGTATAATTTTATTGCACAGGTAACAAAGGACAGGCAGTGTTACTAAGAATTGCTGTGACTGGATTTTTCATTCATTTCTTCTGCGTATATTATGAAAGCAATATCCTTTTGGATATAGGTGTAACAGGCTTGAATTGCCTTAACTCCATCATGCACTTTGGCAGGCTGCTAATGTAAATATCTAGGAAGCAGATTTGTGACCATTCAAACTTGACAGCACAGTTAATCCCAGTAGCTTTTCTAGTTTATGGTGGTTGGTGGTACATTGTATCCTAGGAGGATGGATAAGTGACATTTGTTGAAAGATTTACTGCAGCTTACAGAAACTTTCAATAACCATAAGAAAATTCACTTACTTGCCTTCTCTGTAGAAGAATCACTTGTATATGTTACATAAAAATACCTATGAGAGAGTGAATATGATGGCTATATTGTGGCTTGTGAGCTACCATAAGCTTACAAGAACTCTTGTTCAGCTTTTGTGATGGGAGTGTATCACATGTTCCAAATCTTTAGCTGTGAAAGGAATCAAAAAGGCAAGAGTTTCTGGGGCCAATATTGCTACATTTCACCTCATCCTCATTTTTTTTTTTGGAAATCTTTTTTCTCTCTTTGAACCATACTGAGATTCCTTCTCTCATCAGCTTGCTGAGGTACTTGAGTTATATTTCAGGTACATTTCAGTTATATGAAGATTTTGGTATATGGTTCATAGAATCAAGAAGATAGATCATGCCTGATTTGAAGCATTACATGCAGCTATTATAAAATGCATGCTTATTCTAAACATACTGCTAGGTAAAAGGGCAACTGCTTTGGAGAAGATATCCTCTATTCCCTACTTTTAATAAACCTTGCTGATCATGATGACATGAATGCTTCAGACTCCCAGAACTTAATACGGTCACTGTCATGACCAGATATACTATGTACCATGATTATTTCAAATAGCGTAACCATATATTAAGCTGGACTAGTTGCGGACTTACAGGCAGAACTTTCATGCAGTGGACTTCTTCCTTGGAACATTTCATCCTTCATATTAAATAACTGTCTTGAGTAATTTGCTGTACCATTTATCTAGAAGAGGAATGTGTACAAATTTGTTTTATAGAAAAACTGAAGAAATTAATCAGATTATTGTTGCTTTGTCATCAAAACAAGCTAGCTTATATTTAAATGTATACTAATGAGTGTATATGCAGCCGTATCTGTTAATCGTAGATTTTCTCTTTCCTGGTTACTATCAACTGAATTGCTGAAAACATCAAAGTGCTTCAAGCTCATAACATTCATTCTTTTTTACCTACAGGTTTTTATAATAAACTCTTCAAACATATTCTTCCTTGAACCTGCAAATGAAATTAAAACTCTTCTAGATGAGCACACTGATATGTGTAAACGCATTCTTAATATCTACCGTCACATGGTAGTGCAAGTGACAATGGACAAGAAAACTTGGTAAAAATGCTAATGCTTTTGTCTTAGATTATTAGTTCACAGAGACAAATGAGAAAATTTAGTTTGTTGTAAACCCAATAGGATGTCATCGACTATGTGAATTAGTTTCTCTAAGAGAGAAATCGGTAAATGTCTGGGTTTTAACATCACAAACAATTTATCACAGTGAAAGAGGCTAGCCACTCTGTTAAAACCAGTAGCAAACACTAGCTAATTTGAGGTAGCTTAGCCCTTAGTGAAAAAAGAAGCTAGAGTATACTGACTACTGTCAAGGAGTAACCGATGACTTTTTTCCAGGCCATTTTGCTCATGCGTCAAAGCACCAAGTATATGAAGCATATATGAAGCTTCACAGTCTTATTTAAAAAAAAGAGACAAAAAATCTTCACATAAGCCTGGATAACTATTATAATGAGGTGTAGGTTGTTATTGATCTGATTAACTCTGCCTTTAGACATTTTTGTACAAGAGTCAGTGTACTGTTTGACTGGTTTGTTCCTTTCCCGTGTCTAAGGTGCATAGTAGGGCCAAGGGACCCACATTCAAAGACATCTGTATTTCCCACCTCCTTTAAAGAGCTGCATCTCTAATGAGATAGTATATTGTCACCATGCTCCATGGCAAGGAAGCAGTAGCAAGGGTATTTCAGATGGCTCATTTATTCCATTTTAACTTGATTAGCGTTCAGTCTCTCACTAGTATCTCCTGAACTCTGGTTAAGTAGACCTGGCATTACATGTCATGTGAAATTTGTCTCTTCTTGTTAGGAACTAAATGGTCAGTTTGGGACTACCCACTGGGAAATTTGGGAGTAATAATAGGAAACAGATTCCACTAGATTAGCAATTTCCTCCCCAATTTCACATCGCTTTAAAGTAGTGTCTCTAGATTGTGATGGCAAAGATTCTATGCCATATAAAAGAACTGATGAAGTATGTTTACAATAATGTAACAATGCCAAAAACTCTAATTCATACAAAAAAGAAGTATAAGCTCAGATCGCAAATATAATTGTGAGTAAAGCTTTGCCTGAAATTTCAGGGCATTGAAAGTGATAGACAGTTGAGTGACCTGGTACAGGGCAACAGGGATTCCTCATTCAAGTGTGAAAAGGGATGGGAGTAATTCTTTTTACAACAACCACCAAGTTAGGCTGTTTATAATCACTATGTCCTGTTTGAAATGTGCTTGGGTGGATCAAGCTTAGTTATTATCTTTAAAAGTATGTTGGGATAGACAGTTGTATAACAAAATGGTAACTCAAAATCTAATGTTATTTTGCAGGGAACAGATGCTACTTGTGTTGCTCAGGGTTACAGAATCTGTGCTGAAAATACCACCCCAAACTTTCTTGCAGTATCAAGGAAGGAAAAACTCCACTTTAGCAGGAAGACTTGCAGGACCTCTTTTCCAGGCAATGAAACATAAATTCACTTTAATTAATTCATTTTAATTTTGACCAGGAGACTAGATGCAGCAAAAGCTGTTGACTAGTTTGTCATCTCAAATTATTGATCATGTTACCCAGATAATGTGAATGCTGTGGGTTAAAGAGCTGGTTACATCTGATAATTTCTGAACTATTTTTAATGACATGCTGACAACTGTTTTCAGGGTACTATGAAATTAAAAAACTACTGCCCATTGGCTGAGCTGGGATAACTGGCAATGTGCACAGTTTTAGCCAGCATCCCTTGCAAAATAAAATTTGTTAGCTCAAATCAGCACCAAATCTTCTGTGTCATCCAGGCTTAACCAGCTGATGCATTACTCCTTGCAGTGAGCAACAGCAGATATCTTCAAAGTTTATAGTTGCAGAGTGCTGTTGTAATGCCTTCTCTGTAAATGGGACTTGTAAAGTCTCCAGATTCTTTAATAAGGGGAAAAAAAAAAGATATAAATGCAATCAGAACTAGTTGAGAACACTGTTACAAAACTGTTTGGCAATACTTTTAAGATATGACAAGATTTCTTACGAGTCAAACCAGTTTGTCCTTGTATCTAAGTCAGAAACCCATGTTTGCATAACACTTGATAATTCACGAAAGGTCAGTGTGTACTGGTGAGGAAAGGATTGTTAGGACTACACCAAAATTTCTGTGGTGGTTAGAAGCTTCTTTTTAAGCAGTAACACTTGAATATTGTCATCTTAAGATGGGAAGCCAACTTTTGTCACTTTATTCTTTTAGACTCTTATAGTAGCTTGGATCAAAGCGAATCTCAATGTGTACATCTCTCGAGAACTTTGGGATGACTTGCTGTCTGTAATGTCATCACTGACATATTGGGAAGAGCTGGCCACTGAGTGGTCACTGACAATGGAGACACTAACAAAAGTATTAGCTAGAAACTTGTATAGCCTGGACCTCAGTGACCTGCCATTGGATAAATTAAGTGAGCAGAAGCAGAAAAAACACAAAGGCAAAGGTAAGACAATACTGTATATACATCATTTGAATTTGAGATGGGGAAATGAGATGCTGAACACAGCAGAAGCGGGTCCAGCCTTTTTAGTATACCTAATTAGGCATCTCTGTCACCTGAAATAAACCCAGCTTTTTTAGGATGACATTGCCTTTTAGAACCTCCAGAAACTCCTGGCATAGAGATTTAGTCCTGCAGATAGTTAGGCACATATAGAATTTAATCCTTAAAGATTTGTAGAATTAAGACTAAAATTGTACACTATAGTAGATTATGCCTTTCTCCTTTAACAAAGCAATTAAATCGTTGAGTCCCAATCCTAACTTCCTGAAAGTAACAAAGATTACATATCTGGTAAAAATTAACTAGATAGCAGGTGGGTATTGTAAACATAATTGAAATACTGATCCTGAAATCTCATGAATGTTGATGAAAGATCAAGCATGCATAGTTTTGTTTGAGCACTAATTCATTGCTAAGCCTTGCTGAAGACTGATTTTGTCAAGGTGAATTTGTCTGACTGTTTAAGAGAAGGGATATTTTTAATAATGCATATGAATGGTACCAGTTTTTAAACTGATTCCTATACAGTGTAGGAAATATTCTATAGGACATAATGTGGGGACAGAGAGGGGTGCTGTTTGCTTGTATTGTTACAATTCTGGAATTGTGAAGGGACAGGAAGTCTGTCCTCCTGTGTAGAGTGCTGGACTGAGTTTCACAAAACCTGGATTCTGTTCCTAGGTCAGAGACTGATTTTCTGCATGGGACAATGACCAATCACTTCTTTGTTTCCCCATCTGTAAATCATGGTTAATGATACTGTTCTCCTTTAAAAAGTGCTTTGAGATCTAACACTATAAAGCAGGGTTATGTATCAGATGAGTAGTAAATATGGAAAAAAATACAGTGTTTAGTCGTCGTCTTAATTTCTCTGTGTTTCGATTGATGTGATTCTCCATTCAAACCTGAGCAAAGGCACTTCCTACTAATACCTTAGGGTTTGTCAGTGAGAAATAATCAATGTAGGTGTTTGTTTCCCTCTCCTAGGGACATTCCTGTAAGCTGTTTTTGCTAAGCATATTTCACATGCTTCCAAATTCTTCATCTTGGGCAGAGACATTACTCACCCTTTCATTTTGTTCTTCTGCCATGTGATGACTGACCAAACATACTTTTCTCTTTAGTTGCCCCAGAGGGGTTGTTTCAGAGCATGCTTTTTCTTTTTTATTTTTTTCTACTATAGAGTTTTCTCATTTTTCTTCCAAAAGACTGAGTGTTTAAAAAAAAAAAAAAAGTCAAAGCTGGGATAAGAATGTGTATACCTATTTGAATATAGGCTTTAAGAAAACATTTTGAAAAATTTATATATTCTCATGAAAGCAAAATCACCAATACAGAGCCATGTGAGAGGAGTTTATATAAGTAACTAGCATTCAGAGAGTTCCAGTGAAGTCTTCCATTATTAAATGTGAGTTGCATAGTTAACCAGTATGGGTTTTGGAAGTAACAAATCACATACAGATTATGCCGAACTTCCTCAGCCCTGCTCATTTGCTGATAATAATGAACATGTTGTTTTAGGGCTCACTTTCCAAGAAGATGCCCTTTTAATCATTGCGATTCTTTATCAAGTATAAATTTGGGTTATATCAGTCAGTACAAAGTGGGTAAGGAAATATACTGCAAATATTTTTTAGTTCACTGGGATTTTTTTTACATGCAGTTGGTTTTGATAGCTCCTCATGTGAGCTTTAATTACTTTGATATAAATGTCAATTCTGAATTTTTTGTTTTCTTTATCTTAGTATAATAGTATTTTTGTGAATTTCTAAAAAGCCTTGTTCTCTGAGCCCATCATCCCATTTTTTTTCTTTTACATTTCATGTTAAAATGTTTTATCATCTTTATTTTATGTTCCTGAAGTGCCACAACATTTTTGGCAAAAAAAACACCCTCCAATATTAATGGTCTTTAACATATGATTTTGTGTGTCTTGTCTAATAGAAACAACAAAGATTGAGATGAAAATTTTCAGTATTTTTATCAGTCTACATCTTTTGTAAACCCAGTTTTCTTGGTCTTTTGCTCTTGATTGGTCAGAAAAAAAAAATCACAATTGGTTAAGCACCAACGTTCAGAAACACCAATGCTTCTGAACAAGTTTGAGTATCCCTCAGTTAATGCTGTCTAAGTGGGTTTTGTAGAGATTATTTAAGTAATGTATTACTTAGCTTTTAAAATCATGCTTGCTTTGATAACATAATAGATTTAGAATTGGATAGAACATATTTGAAAAAGTATAACTACAAATATTTGGTGATATCTATTCACTTAATCCTTTGAAATAGCTTTTCAATTCTATTTTTGCAGGGGTTGGGTATGAATTCCAAAAATCGTCTGTTGATAAGTCCTTTTCTAGAGGCTGGAGTCGTGATCAGCCTGGACAGGCACCAATGAGACAGCGCAGTGCTACAACCACTGGTTCTCCAGGAACAGAAAAGGCAAGAAGCATAGTACGGCAGAAAACAGTTGGTATGTATCCATAAAAGATGATACAAGTGACATTTGAAAAAGGGAAGGAATTCATAAGGGTTTTGGAGCTGCATGGATAACTGCTTTCCACAAAAGTTTACTCTCTCCAATAATTAGTTAGATATGTGGGTGTACATTGTGCAGTCTTATGTGCTTTGAGGATAGTTGAATAGCTTGTGATTACTAATTTGAGAGTTAGTACAAATAAAAGTAATGCAATTGTTGTAATAATTCTTAATGAGTTTGATCACATGCTCACGCTTGAGCTGTGTTAGAAAAATAAGGCAGCTGTATGTGTATGACTGAGAAAAAAGCTGGAATAGTTTGTCTGAGCAGTGGTATGGATAGGTAGCTAATAGAAAGCTTTTTAAATGCATATTTTCATACATTTTGTGCAAAATTTATAGTGTATTTTCCAATTATGCGAAGAAAAGTGGGAGAAATATGTATATCTGCATAATTCATAAAATGTGCTGTCTTTGACTATATCCTGAAACTTGCTTAAATGAAAGATGGGCACTGATGTGTGCAGATCTCCATTTCTAAAGTGATGTATTTCTCAACTTCATTATTTGCAGATACTCTTTCCTATGTTAGAAATGAGTGATGCGAGACTGTTCTAGGTGGATTCCTCAAAAGAAGACTCATTAACATTCGTGTCATTTGCTTAGAATATCTTAACATGAACTGGACTGCAAATTTCCTTACTCTGTCTCTTCAGATGATCTCAGTGCTATCCATTAAGCAAAGGAAAATTACAGTGATTTTACTTTCTTATGTAAAAAAAAAACAACCAAATTTCTAAGGAATACCTCTTGCTTTTTCACTAGCTCTGTAATAGTGTTGGCTTCGGTCATTGTGTGTTGCTGCTTCACTTTTGCTTCCTGGAAGCAGGTACATTCTGACACAGTTTTAGAAACCAGGAATGCGTATTTGCTGTTCAGTGTATTGTGTTAGCTTTTCAGAAATTAACATTTTCTTTCCCTTTCCAAAAATCTTTGCAGTTAATTTAGATTTTTTTCAGTCACAGAGGTTATTTAGCCAAGATTTATGTTTGATTATACTTTAAAATGCTGTTGTTCCATTTTTTTAAAATTTGTTTACTAGTAGTATCTAAAGACTTTTGTGGGAGTGGGAGACTTGATTGTGCTAGAAGCAGTACAGACACATGAGAAAATGAAGCCACTACTACAAAAATGTCTGACTTTTTCATACATTCAAATGCTACACTGCTTTTCCTGTATCTTATGCTAACAGCTTCTAGTTTGACTGAACAGTTTTTCTTCTGGATCACAAGATATTTTACATGTAGTTTCTGCTTCTCTGTAGATAGTCTGTGGCTAACTGTTGCAATCTTTTTGTTTTGAATCTTCATTGTGTTAACAAGGTAAAGGTCACGTTAAAATTCCTTCTTCTCAAAGTATATTCAGATACTCTGTCAGAAGGTACTGCTCTTTGGTCAATTTATGAATGGCTTTGTTTTGCTGCTATTGCTATTTATATGACTTTAGCCTTAAATCACTGACATTTCTTCTCGTCAAGCTGTATGTTGACCTGGTTAGCAGCAAACCAATCTGATTTTAGTTTCATTGTACTTTTCCTTGTTTTTGTTCCTTTCCTCCAATTACGTTACCTATTTGATATTAATAAGCAAAGTTTGTATTACTGTAACCAGTTAAAATTTCAACTCCATACATATTTTAGAATACCATCTGTGGACAAGCATCTCAGCATTAATAGAGTGATTTTAAAAGGTGAAAAGCCCAAAAGAAGTTGCCAGAGGCAGAATCCCAAACCCTTCAGTTTTTAAGATGTTAATGAAGCGTATGTACACGTGTCTTAACTGTCTACAAACAGTTGCTTGTTATTGTCTCTCAGGTCTGCTAAGAGAGCTGGTCACATGCTTCCTATTCTGTGCCAGTTAAAACATGGTCATATAACAAAAACTGGTTTACAGTCACAATAAGTAAAATCTTCTATATAACATTTTGCTGGTCGGATCCTCCCCTTCAGTTTAACATTAACTCCACAAGCTAAGTTTGGAATTGAGTCAGACCTCAGATGTGTTGTGTGGTATTTGATATGCAGTATGTTTCCTTTAATTGTCAGTAATATACTCCTGAAGTCTGACTATGGAGTGTATGCATGTTGAATATATTATTGTAAGAAAAACCTGGGGTTTCTTTTTCATCTGTGTTTTGTTGTACACATTTTGTGTACGTCTGTGCACCTCTATTTTTGAGCCATCCTCATGCCAGCACACATTTATTGCGCACCAAGTTTGTGTGTGTGTTTTACTCAAATAAAAATCACAGCTTTTCTGATATGCAGTGTGTACATTTTTAGCCTAAACTTATGTAAAGTAATTTTTGGAAAAGGGCCTTTAAATATGGTATGCATATGGGTTGAAAAATCTTATATTGGGCTAGAAATGGAATATGTAGCTTAGGCAGCAGATTCTCGTCCTATAAAGATATTATATCAGACAGAATTTACTAATTCATAGTTCTGCTTTTGTCTATAGACAAGAAAGATGAAAGGTGATTTCTTCTAAGATAACTGAACCCCAAACAGTACATCAGGGTGAAATAGGTCAAACTAAAAAACAACATCAAGTGTGGCAGTCTGTTTTTATTGCCTTTGTTCCCTCTACTTCCTCTTTGCAGCTTCACACATTCCGTAAGCAAGGCAAATTATGGTTTTTATTTTTATTTTTCTATACTGAATGTACTGGCAGAGCAGGGAGAAGCAACACAGGTTTTGAACTGTCAAAATATCTATTCTGCATTCTGGCAATAAGTCTACCTCTACCTGACTGCTTATTTCAATGTGACATCACATTTTCCTTTCACAGCACTCAAAATTAATTTTCCTCTTGATAATAATAAGCTACAATTTTTCCTTTAAAAATTGCTTTAAAATTTCCACCTTCCTAACTGTAAATGGGTTGTTCTACCTCCCTTGCTAGGATCAATGTAATAAGGTGGGAAGGATTCCAAATTACAAGGGACACTTCATTTTAAGACTTGTTATCAACTTAGTATCCAGTCTCAAAAGCTTGGTTTATTTTGTATGTAGCCTGATATTTTTTTCTCTTGCCTGCATTTTTATGATGCACAATGATGCCTGTAATGCATCTATCTATCATTATATCCTGTATTTTAATATTGTATCTCTTAGAGAAATTAAAGCCTTGCACATACTTGCTGTTTTGGCAGCAAAATTAAGTTGATTTCTTTCGTATGAACTAAGTTTAATAGAGAATAGCTTCAGTCTTAAAACATCTGTCTTTCCCAGCTGTTTTTTCTAACTGATGTTAAGGCTCTGCTTAAGTTGTGCTGCATTTGTCAAATGTGTTTTCTGCTCTGCATATGTTGGCTCCCCGAGTTCTCTGCATGTTGCTGTGTTAGGGACAGTTCTTTTACTGGGTTTACAAGTGTGATGTGCTCAACTTTTACTCCTTTCCATTCATGTACTTCTGATTCCCATCAGATCAGGTGCACTAAGATTCTAAGTATATATTTCATGTTGTATTGAAAATACATATACAACAGATTTCAAAGACTGATTAAATATAGTGCTGACAATGTTTATGTAATGCGCTGAAATTTCCATAGAAGTTGTTTATCAGTGACCATTTTAAAATAATTATCAAATTCACAACAATTTAAAAAGAAAAGTGTTTGAAACCATGTTTTTTACTTTTTGAAGAGCTTTAGCTGTTCTTTGAAATGGAATGCAGTATCTGTTTTTGTTGATACTCTGACAAAGGAAAACAAATGATATGCAGGGATTCACTTTAAACCTATTGGAAAAGCTGCAAATATAACCTTGATCCTGATGCCAAAATTCTTATGTAAGGTTTTCCTTCTGTAGGAAGCACTGTTGGCAAGAGGTATGAAAAGGTGAACTAGCTTAGCAAGATTTATCCAGTATCTATTAAAATCCAGAACCTAAGGCTAACAAACAGTCAGTTTAACACTTTTTGCTGACAAACCATTTCACTTCAGTCACTTCATTTTCATGTGAAACTGTACCATGTTGTACTGCAAATTTCTCCAGGCAAAATTCATTATTTTCTCAGTGCTTTTCAATCTCTTTTGGAAAATCTTGAATTCAAGGTTATGGGTATGTGTAAAATTCAGAAATACTCGTTCAGGAGTATCAAAGAAAACTAGAAAAATACAAACATAGTGTAAGTTGTGTTTTCAGTTGCAAAATTTCAAGTTCCGAGTGCTTGTGCAGTGGTTTTTAACTTTGATTTTTCAACCCCTGATGCAATGGAAAAAAGAATGTTAATTACTTTCTTGATTTTTAATGCAAAATCTTTATAATAGTCATAATAAAGGCATTGTTGCTGCTTTACATAAAAATTAAAAACCCAAAATGTCTTATGTGTACACTGATTTTTTTCTTTCTTACAGCTCTGCCAATATCTGCCGTGCTGAAATGTTTTAATTTTTAAATTTTCTTCCTTTTTATCTTTGTTTTCTCTGTTGCTGCTTTTTCTGTGACACAAGCCTTTCATTATAGTCACTCTTCTTTTTTCCTTCCCCACTTCTTTCTTTTCCTTTTTAAAGCCATGAGAAGCCGATCCATTGGTGAATGTGCTCTGCCATCGGCCTATATACGCAGTGCTAAAAGTGCTCCTGTTCTGATCCATACTTCCAAACCCTTCTTGCCTGATATTGTTCTCACTCCCCTTTCTGATGAGCTTTCAGGTAGTGCCACCTCTGCTAATTTCTGCACCCCCTTTATCACTTTTTTAAATCTTCTGCTTTCAAATTCTGCTAAATCAGTAAATTCTTCAAAGTAAAAATACTTGGGGGGGGGAGAGGGGAAGAGATTAAGAATGAACATTTTGAGTTACATAAAATATCATGCTCTATTTGCAATTCATTCTGGAACTGTTAGAAGTTAGTGCTGTGCCAATGTTTGCTATCATAAAAGCAAAAATTAGAGAAATCTCTTGCTTTTTCAATTTGTTAGTAAGTGGTTGTGTAGCATCTGTCGACCGTATAATACAGCTAATCTAAAGCTTTTATTTGTGATGAGTAAGAGAGGAAAAGATGAAAATAATTTTAGTTTGACTTGCCATTAAAAAATCTTTCTACATAAATTTTTGAATTCATTGTCATAGATGTTGTGTGGACAACCATGATAAAGATATAATTTAGCTATCATTAAAAAAGAGTGTTTAAAGAAGCAATGTAGTAGTGTATAATATGTTTTACAGTATGCCTGTTTTGCATTAATATATATATGTGTAAAAAATTATATACAGGTTTGAATTCTGAAGAGCTATAGTTTGGTTTGGTTTCCTAAGTAATATGTTTTGCACAGGGTTGTAGTTTACCATAAAATGATGTTTGGCCCTGCAGGATGGTTGGCTGGAAGTTTGACAGTAGCTTTTTTTGGACACACAGACAGCCTATTAGGAACTAAACGTTACCTGGGCTTACTATTGTTTTAAAAACTCAATGCTTAATGAAGATCTTGGAGCGCCTGCAGAAGGGAATTAGCTTTCACAGTGAGCTGTTATCATATCATGTAATCACAAATAGTTAATTATCCTGTCTTAGATAAGGCATATGGTTATACACAAGTTGTGTTTAGTGTCAAGCTTATTATCCATGTTTCTGAAAAGTCCTGACTTGCTTCTTTCTTCTGATATGTCCCAAATCCCATGGCTTTTTTGCTATTATCCTTTCTGTTGATATTAATCTAATATAAAAATAGCACAACCAGTGATATTTTGAAAAGCGAAATAAGTTTACAGACTTTTGCAATTCTAGCACAGAAGAAGTCCTAGAGCCCTGCCTGTTCTAGGTCTGTTCTCAAACAGATGGTCTCTTTTTGAAACAGCTTCATCATGTGCCCAAGAATCTTGAACATTACCAGAAGACTAAAAAGCTCTAATGAAGAAAAGCAAGTGTTATAATGTTTATGGGGGGATGGCAGTTGGAGTGAAGGAAAAACTATTCACTGGATCAGAGTGTGCTTTGCTCTTTTGATTTTCTGCATTTTTGTGCTCTCTCTCTCTTACTCACTTTTTTTTGTTTGTTTTTAAACATGGAGCTTTGTCATTTTCCTTACCTTTTGTCCTTACAGTGATTATATTATTTTTTTGAAAGCCTTCTGTGCCCAGATGTACAGCATATAATTTGAGAAGTAATCAAACTGTTTTTATCATCAACATGCTTTAGGTTATGGATGATAATTAGCTAGCTGTGACAACCCTTCCTCTTATTTTGCCATTATATGAATACCCCTGTTATCCAAAATGGCTTTCAGGACCAACACAACTTGAAGAATAGGATATTTCAAATGATCCTAAAGGAACAGGATGCCCAAATCTCATTCAAGTTCTTTGAAGTACTATTCAGCTCCTTTTTAGCTTTTTACAAACTCCTTATTGAAACAATGAGTCATTGAACACCAGCCAACCTTGCCATGTTACCCAAAAGAAAGCATTTGTGCCAAAACTTCTTACCACGTGTACAGTAGAGTCTATTAACTTTCAAGAGAAAGGCAGAATACCCTACAAGAGTTTGTTATTTATGGAGTCATAATGTTTCTGTTTGAAGGTCAGTCAGTAAATGAACAAAAATGCAAAAGCTCAAAGTTGAGATCCAGTTGGCTGTATTTTACCTACAGGATGCTTTTCTTAAGTTTGTAGCTCCCTCATGTCGCGTCTAAGTTATGCTGTATTTCCATGTACAGAATAGTTGCAACTTTTTAAATGTGATCCAGAAAGTGAAAGTAGAAATTTGTGGTTTAAGAACATTTTTTTAACCTATTACAATCTTGTAAATGTGTAAGATTGAATTTTATAGGATAACCAGTAAAATACACTTAATTCCTGGTAGTGTTGGGGACTTTCTGTTGCTACAAGACCATGTAGCTACAGGACTCATTGTGGAAAGAAGTGTTGTTGGTGACATGTAGGTAAGGTTCCTGGAAGCAATGGACAACAGACTTAAAGGTGAAGGAGAAGGAAGAGAAAGGGTGGACAGAGTGCACAATTGCAGACTGATGAATTGCAAGTGGGAGGTGTTTCCTATACATTGGGACTAAAAGAATTGGAGGAAAAACTAACGTTAGGGGGAGATATATATTATGCCTTTACAACTTTACTCCCTAATAAATGTAAAACTTCAGTGAACTAATCTTTGAACTGAAATACAAATAAATCAGAACTGTAATGTCAATGTGGCTATAATTATTCATGAATCCTGGAAACTCTCAGAATGAGTATTTTCATGTAAATGAATCAAAAACAAAGTTGAGAAACAAAAAATGTTATTTTTTCTCCACTTGCCGAACTAACTTTCCATGATAAAATATAATTCTGTCCTGAGGTTATAGGGGAATCTTCTACTTGCCCTCATGCTCTCTTGTCAGAATGTGCCTCTGTATGAGTTCCTGTTTTAGCATATCTGTCTCCCACCTGATGCTGAGAAACTATTCTCTTTGCCTGCTAGCAGAAGGGGAGGTAAAGTTGGGTTAAGGAGAGTTGTGATCAGGTGAGATTGGCTAGAAATTACTAATTTTAATCTCTTCCTCTCTGTAACACCGCCTCCCTGTAACATACTAGGAACTAGGCCAGTGTTTCTTTTAAGCATATGTACCATGTCATATACAAAGCTTTCTGGGGCACAATTGCAGTGTAGATAGTGAAAACTCTTTAGGAATTGACGGCATCTCCATTTGATATATACCACTGTGCAAGATAGAGCCCTGATTGCCAAGGAGATTGTTCCTTTGGATTTTTAAACATTGTCTGTATTTTCAGCGCTGCTATTTCAGTAACTTAATGTATTTTTCATTTCTTTAATTTCTTCCTCTGTTCTACAAAAAAGAAATCTCTGATGGTGCAAGCACAATATGTTTGTTTGAAAATGTTTGCATAGTTGTATGTGCTAGTCATGCATACGTGTCACTGAGCAGCTAAAAGTAATACTGGATCAACATTGAAATAAATCTAGCTGAATTTGTTTCAATGTGTGGAGCTGCTTGGTGTGTGTATATTTAGAGTTCTCCATCCTGTAATTTTTTGCATCCTAGAAAATCATAATCACTGCATGTATGCACAGTGTGCAGTCTTCAGGCTGGTGCTTTAGTCGTCTATAAGATTGAATATATAAAACATGTAAAAGATGCTGTCACGCTTTAGTCCTGTTAACTCTTTGCTTGCTCGTCAGATGCATATGGAGGGCTCAGGATGAGATCAGTGTATCATATGTATATATATTTATCTCATATATATAGCATATATTATCTCATATATTTTAAGCTGAATCCTATGGTCCACAGTTACTGCTTTTATATAGAGACCAATTTCTTATGACTGCAGAGAAAGTCTTGAGAGTATGATATAAGCGTTACTGTTGTGTTAATATCTGCCTAAATCAATAGAGTTGGAAACAGCAGTTCTAACTGGACAGAGACACCATTCATATCAGTGCATGTTAATTCATATACTTAATAATATATTGAACAGGAACATTGTTGAGAAATCTGCTGCTGATCAAAGCTGAATAGAAAGGAAAGGGATGATAAATTATGCAGCATATGACAATTGTCAATTCATGCTTATTTTCTGAAGGAGCTTGGATGTGTACTTTCTTTTCCAATGCAGACCTCTATTTCCTCTCTTAATAGCTTCTTTGCAGTTCAGAAAATTTTAAATCAGGTCTCAAACTTCAATTTTTTAATTACAACTCCCTGAAAAATTGAGCATGGAAATACCACTTTTCATCTTCATCCGACATACATATTTAGTTACACACAAATGTATCAGTTTCCTCCAGAGTATATGCTTTGCTGGAGAAGAAAAAGAAAATTCAGCTCCAGCTCTAACTTTCTCAGAAAGGTATGAATACTTGAAAACAGGGTTTATAAGACAACTTCGGATTATCATAGTTATAAATTATTGTGATAGGTATAGATACCCATGAAGTAATTCATTTCAGATATTTTAAATTAATTCAACATAGTTTCTTTATTTTGACAGTAACAAATCAGATTTGGGGGAGGGGATGGGGCTTAAAATAAATTTTGGAGTGTGCTGGTTACAAGTTCACCATTGCAGTCCTGAAGATAAATCCTTCTAGGTAGACCAACAAGGTAAGTTTGTTTATTGTGGCAAGTAAATCTTGATGGTGTTCCTTTAAGTTCGTTATTGTTATTCCTGACGTAACAGCGTATCTACAGCCTAAGTTGTAGGTAGTAAAAAGCAAATATGAGGAATAACAGGTTCTATCAAAAACAAACCAACATAAAATTGAGGAAGATGTTTTTACCTTAATGCTCAAGTGCCTATCCCATAAAAAGACTGCTTGGGGTAGCTTGAATTCCTGTAATTCGTTGAATTGTCTGTAAGAGACGCTTAGGCTTGCCCACACCAGTGATTTGAGGGTATGTAGTGTTCCCTGTAGCATATCAGGAAGTCTGGAGAGGAATGCAATCGATCCTCATTTTGGTGGATGATGTGAAGTGGGCTGAAAATACTTTTGTGCATTTCCTAGGTGATCCATATTGGAACTGCAGCTTTCATTACAGTTAACTCTGACTTGTGCTGATGCTAACATATTAGTGGTCTCAACAGAGACAAGGAATCACTAATTTAAATGGTCATAACAAATGTTCTTGTCTTTTCATGAATCAAAGTGGTTTTACTCTAATGTTAACTGTTGTGTGGCTGCAGGATTTTTTCAGTAGCAGGTCCTTAATTTCGTAATTCTTGACTGTTACATTTACTTGAGTAATACTGGAAGAAGAGAGGGAAGTAAGCATCTTTTTAGTGTTCAGTTTTGCATTTTGAAGACTAGAGACATATCACAAATCCATCCTTTTAAGAAAAGAAGGTATGTCATTAAATTATCCTTCATAATGACTGATTTTATTATCCTGACTATTTGTCCTTACAGTTATCCTTTCACTATAGGCCCAACTCTTCCCTGCCATTTATTTTTTTTTAATTAAGTCTTCAGGTATATGCTATATTGTATATGCCATAATATACATAATTGTATGATATTATACTTCCTGATATTTCTGTAATTTATATACATTCACACAAGTTATGAAAAAGTGGTAGTTTTCCACTTCTATAGATAACTCTCATTTTCTGGAAAAACTGTGTGTTCTCTTTCAAGTTGTGTATTTCTGAAGATTTAAATTCCCTGAAGAGTACTACTGTTATGCTAATTTGTATTCCAGGTAACCATTTCTTGAACAAGAAGTTGAATTATTGAACTTATTGGCACAGCCCTAGCTTTAACTGTATTTCCAAATGTTCCATGATCTCACTGTCTGTTTTCATGCATGTTAACATTTAAAACTGTGTTCTGATGGTCTAACTCATTTATATTACATTCTGTACCGGATATTATGTGTGTGTGTTTTTAACACTCTAGTACTGGAAAAAGTATTTTTTGTTGTACTTAAGAAAACAAGGCTCTGGACTTTTCTGGCTTTTTAAATCACATAATTAGGATGTAGTGGTAAAGCAATATTATCTCTGTATGTGTATTTTAGTGCATATTACATATACTTTTCTCCTACAGACATTGATGATGCTCAAATTCTTCCACGTCCATCTCGAGTCAGACATTTTTCACAGAGTGAGGATGCTCCAAGTGAAGTTTTTGGTGCATTGAATGAGGAACAGCCACTGCCACGAAGTAGCAGCACCTCTGACATCCTGGAACCATTCGCAGTTGAACGAGCCAAAGGTGCAGTTCCTGTCATTGACAGTTCATCCCATCATGCTCCAAGCTTACAGAGTTCCACTGAGACCTCTTCAATGCATAGATCCACTGAAAGCCATATTACTGATACAAATAGCAGAGAGTCCTCCTTGGAAGTTGGGGATAGTATTTATGACCATCTCTGTCATTTAATAGGGCCGGTAGAATTTGCAAATACAGCCTTTGAACAAAGCCAATATGTTGACCTTGAAGGTGAAGATGATCTTCTTTCCTCTCTGAGAGAATATCTTAAAGAAAAAGAAGAAATTTGCGGTAACTTTGAGATAGATAAATATGAGGCTTGTGCTCACGAAGTTGATACATCAGTAAATAGGAATGATAGATTACCGATGGATGGATTAGAAAATAGAGATCAAACCGGTCAATGCGTGAATAGCATCACTGTTGCAGAAAGAGCTGATAACACAGAGCTGCACCTAGAGCAAAACCAAAGTGGCTTTATAAGTAATATTGCACCTACTCAAGTAGACAATTTTACAAGAAATCAAGCACTTGATAAAGCCAAACAATTAAATATTGATAAACAATCTGAAAGCCTGTTTGATCATGGGTCAAGTAGTCCTAATAGCAAAGAAGGGAAGAGATATCTGTACAGGCAAGCAGCCACTGAAGCTGATGTAGATTTAGCTGTGGAAACAGCATTAGCCGAAAAGCATAAAAGTACCCAGTTTAACGAAAAAATAACCAACTCACGTGTTATGCATGCAAAGAAAGTTCTTCCTAAAGCACAAGTTAACCCTCAAATGGCTCACACTACAGGCACAAGCAAACTCTCACCACCTAAAAGGAGTATATCTGAAACAGTAACTCATAGGGCCAAAATCATGAAAATAACAACTAAGAAGAGAAATAGCGTTCACGTTACTTTTAGACCATCTACAGAATCAGTTCAATTTTACAGTCCTCTTGAGAACAAAGAGGCCGCTTGGAAAGCAAGACTTCGTAAACTCAGTGGCTTCAGTAGCAGTGGTAGTGGTAGCAACAACAGCAGTACCAGCACAAGCACCAGCTCATCAGCTGTCATGGAGCTGGTTAGACCTGGAATTTATAGACCTCTAGATGTGATCAATGCTGCTTCAGTTGGTAGCAAGCAAATTAAGGAATCTACAGAAACTCAAGCAGCCATGTTGCAAAAAGAAGGTATTGCAGTTAATCAGTTACATAGTCGTAGTGCATTTAGGTCATCAGGTCAGGAGACAGCACAACAGCAGGGCTC
The DNA here is from genome assembly GCF_003343035.1 of Apteryx rowi. NCBI lineage: Eukaryota > Metazoa > Chordata > Aves > Apterygiformes > Apterygidae > Apteryx > Apteryx rowi. The sequence goes on from NW_020451182.1 coordinate 2,248,942, forward strand.
CCTGGGTGGTGTTTATAAAACTGTTGTACATGCTCTTTCGAAGCCGAAGGCAAATGTTTCCCCACAGAGGCAGAACAGAATGCCAGCAGAGGCTCCACTGAGGGATCTGTACAGTCATGTAATGGGCTATTTTGGAAGGAAAGCTGCAGGTGAGCACTAACAGTGTGCAGAGCGCAAAAGGAGAAAGGCAGCACCAGTTTGGCTTAATGCAACTGAAGCAAGCTCTGATAAGCAATCAAAAGGCTTTGGGATGATCACTGCTTTCCCTGTTTGGTTATGCATGCGCCTATAGCCAGCTGATTCTTCTCCCAGCATAAGTTCCTTTTACATACTTTAAATTACTAATTTCCCTTTTAAAGATATTTAGTTGAACCTCTTTGCTGCTGAAGACCATCAAGTTAGGGAAGAGGAAGAGACAGTAAATGACCTAACAAGGGATTAAGCCCGGAGAGTTCACAATTTTCATCTGCCATGCAGAGCCTTAAAATGCAGCCTACTGAATGATTGGAATATGCATATTTTACCAGAGTGTACTGTTCTGCTATAAGTGTAGTTTGTTTGTCAGAAAGACCTGGCTATCGACCAGCTAGGTTGAACTAATTATATTTCTGGTTCATTTAGTGTGTTTTCTTCCTCCTCCTCCTCCTTTTCCTCCTCCAAAACAAAAAAGTCCCTCAAATTTAAATTTGGAAGTCAGTTTAGATAATTAAAAAAAAAAAACACTTAAGCAGGAATCTCCTCTTACATGGATGATTTCATTATAACAGTTCTCTGTGAATCTAATCATCATTTTTGCTTGAATCATTTTCAAAACATGCTTTAGGCCTTTCTGTATGCATTCATCCAAATGGATGCAGTTACATCTTGGCAACATCTTTCATTGCTTTCCTTTTTCTTGGAATCATGGATGTTCATGAAGGTCTCATAATAGTCCTTTTTCTGCCAACTATGAGACCTCTGTGGACTGTTCAAAAAGAATAAGGCTGTGGCTCTAATATCCATTGTCTTAGTTCACATCTTAAATAACCTTAAATGAACAATGAATTAACTTTCAGCAGTAATGTAGGTTTTCTTTTTTCACATTGTTACGCTAGCATGATTAACTGAAGGTTCTGTAACGCATCCTGCATTGAGATGTTAATGCCACCTGAGGGCAGTCTTTGTAAGCATAGCACCATGACAGCTGGGCAGCAGTGTGATTGTCATGTTACTAAAGCAGCGATTTGTTCAAAGCAGTTTGTTTCTCTGCAGAATCTGGACTTCTAAAAGAGATTCTAGAACGGAATAATTTAGAATTTTCTTTTAGAATAAAATTTAAAATTTTATTTAAAATCTTTAACATTTGATAGAGCCTCAACAGTAGAATAAGCTATGCTGTGATCTCATGAGAGATGACACTGAGGAAAAAATTCTTACAGAGAAAACTGAATTGGAATAAATTGAAAATTTAAAGGCTAAGATCATGAAGTCAGGTGTAACCGTCACAGCTAACTATGAACAGTATAATCATATCAAAAACAAAATTGACAAATGAGAGAACTTAATTAATTGTTCATAACCATTGACCATCTAGAGTTTGAATTTTCATCCCATGTAGTAGCATGTTATTTTGTTACATGAGATTTTATTTGCACTATTTATACTAACTGTATACAGTGCCACATTGACATTTGTCATTATTATATATTACAATCTAGTGTACTTTTTCCACTATATTATTCTTCATTAGGAATGCAATGGAGGAGGAGTGTCTGTAGGAATCACATAAAATTTTTAGGATTTGCTACTTATTTTTTGTGACATGGAGGAAGAATATATGCTGTATCCTTAAAGCAAGCATTAACAACTTTAAGTAGTGCTTACCTGTAAGCTTTCTTGCTCTTTAAGGTTATACTGGAAATTGACTAACACCTGCTTAGTGGGAAGAAGAAGTTTTACTAATTTCTTAAATTAGAATCTGTTTAAAAAGAAGGAAATTCTTAAAATGCATGTTTGGCATTTTTTTATTTTTTTATTTCTATTAATTAAGTTTTTTAATTCTTTATCTTTTTTTTTTGAAAATGTGATGTGTTTTTTACTGTATATGGTCATTCATTTGCTTTTAGCTAATAGAGAGGACATGAGTCAAAAGCTGCACCCTATTGATAGTGATATTGGCAGTAGCAATACAAATGTTCCTGACCTCATGGATGAATTCATAGCTGAGAGACTCCGCAGTGGTAGTGCACTGGTAAGCCTTTAAACTTCTTGTGTTTTAATATGCAAGTTTGCGTGTGTGTGTGTACTCATCAGTGATGTCATCGATCAGTTCATGGAAATATCTTATTCTGCATTTTATGAATCAGAAAGGGTTAAGAATTTCACTTAATTAGTTCTTGAATTTAAGTCATTTTGACATAGAATTGGGCCATTTTATGCTATTTGTATTTTCATTTTTATTAAATCTGTGATGTGTAAGCAATATGTAAGTAACTGTGAGATGGATAGTCTCATTGAATTAAATGGCTTTAATTGTACCCATAAAGATATTTCCAAACAGGTATTTTCAGGATCATAGTTTATATGTAAAATTGCAGTCCTTGGTGTGGTATTATATTCTGTTCTCTACAAGTTTAATCAACAGACTGCAACTAAGCAACAGACTGCAAAGCTACACTATCACATGGTTTTCCTTCATTTCTTTTTATTTCACTTACAAAAGTTGAATAACTTAGTGTAAACAGTTTTATGCTTCTTACCCTCTCTTCCTAGACTTTTCCAGGAAGGTCTTGTTGTTTGGGGTATCTTTCATAATGAGAAATATTAATCAATTTTAAGCCAAGAATTTCAGGGTACTGTTGAATCATTACAGAACAAGACAACTGATTGGAAAAGATAATTTTTTTATTAACTAACAATGAAAGGGGAAATATTAAAAAAAATCTTTGAATGAAGAGCAGAATGGGTAGCAATTTCAGTGTATCGTTTCAAAGTTGTCCAGTTCTCTTTTTTTGCTTAGAATTTTTATTTTTTTACATAGGGTTTTTTTTTTTTAGGAAAAAATTGTTATTTTAGGACATGCTGATATAGAAAGTTGAAAACAAGTAGTTTAGTTGTTCCTAACAAGGAGCAAAAAAAGATTCTTCAAAGTGATTTGAAAATGTATTTATTTATCATCATCTTTGATAAGTGGCCAGAGAAGACCTATGGAGTCTGTCCAAGTGTGTGCTTTTCTCTCCTTTGTATGGAACCCACATTTATTAAGTTTTGATTGTTGGTGCATAATATACTTGTTAGTAAGTCCTGAGTTGCAAGATGAAAAGACTAGCTGGAAATATATAAAAAACTATTAACTTAGTTTGCAGATTAATAAAACAAATCAACACAGCTGGTTGTAGAAAAAAAGAGAGAGAAAGGGAGTAGTGTTCGATGGGCAAGAATATTGACTGATTTTTTACTAGTTCAGACAAGAGAATTGATTCTTTCCCTAGGTATCAAAAAACAGCCAAGGTAAGTCAAGAATAAAGAATTTGAAACTTTGTCTGCCACTGATGTTGTAATATACCACTCAAAAACAGATATTCTGTCTTATAACAAAGGTCCAAATTATGAAGATTAGTTTTAGGTTGTTAGATCTAAGGAATACTAAAACCCTATGTCATGAAAAGGATGACTGTCAGACTGAGTAAATCTCTAATTAGGAGAAGATAGTAGTAGGAAAAGAACAGAGAAGTGGCTGGGCCTAATGCAAAAAGAAGTCACTTTCAGTCTCTTAATTTTTAATGCATAGAGAATTTAAGCTGTTTCATAAAATCGCTTTTCTACATTTATCTCTGCTCCCCCTCAAGCTGACAGTTGTATCTGTTAATAGAGTGGCTTAAAGAAAGACTCTGAGTAACCAACAGCTTTTGGAGGAACAAATCTGTATGCCTCATTTCTGCTATATGTTCTCTGTTCTTTGTGTCAATACTGAGGTTTCAGCTAAATCATGAGAAAATTAGGACTTACATATTCATTTCCTTGTGTTTTACATTAAATTTTTGCTTATAGCATGGTAGCCCACAAGCCAGAAATTACCAGATTCCTTGAAATTTTTTTTCTGCTTGTGTCTGGAACCAAGATTAATAAGTTTTGTTTACTAATTTGGACATAGCCTGGAGATAATACACTTTTTTATTATTTTTCTCTCTCAAGCCTTACCAAATACGTGTGGTACGTGTTAGTCTGAATCCTAGACTTTTTTGGTGTATGCCCAAAAATTTGTCGTGCAAATAAAAAATTTCTGACTGCATGGGTTCTTCACTTGCTGCTGCCTATTTGGGGTTTTGGAAAGTCTTGACTATGTATGTAGTTGATTAGTTTTTCCCTTATATTTAAGGAAGCCATCAGAGATTTAAAAATACTTCATGTCTCTTCAATCTGTAGAATGTGACAAGGAGAGGAAGTAGTCCTGGCAGCCTGGAAGTTCCAAAAGACCTTCCTGACATACTGAACAAGCAGAACCAAATGCGTCCCGTAGATGACCCAGGCGTTCCTTCCGAATGGACCTCGCCTGCCAGCGCAGGCAGCAGTGACCTCGTCAGCTCCGATAGCCACTCTGACTCATTCAGCGCTTTCCAGTATGATGGCCGCAAATTTGAAAGCAAGTATATTTTCCAAAAGTAGTAACTTTTTTAATTGACTGCATGTTAATTTCCTGGGGTGATTTTTGTTTTCATTTTCTTCGTTACATGCCAGCAGTCTTTTATGAAGAAGGATTATTTTGATTTCCCATTGAAATCATTAGTAATGGAGCAAGCAGAGTTCTTGAGGCTATCCTGTTTATACTATACCAAACAGTAAAACAGGACAGGGACACTATTGCTGAACAGTAAACAGAAGTTAGAAAGCAATACTGTCTTTGCCATGGGATGTATCTGTTATCCACAAAATATAAAAAAGAAAGATTATTTATTCTGGAAGTTGTTTTAATTCTTTTGAAAATGTTTAAGATAAAATACGAAGAAGGGCTTCTAATATTTTTACAGTGGTCTTTATGTAGCTATAGATTAATCAAGATGCTAAGTGCAGTATCTTTGTAAATTTAGTATGAATTTTCTAAAGACTTAATGCTTTTTATTCATCCATTTCCATTCTTGTTTGTATGAAGGGATCATTATAAGACCAAATCTAGGGGTTGATAAGAATTATGGCTTTATGTATTATATAAGAGAGAAACAGTTTTATACAGTAGAAGTATTTTTGAAGAAATTACAAGTTTTAGGTATGTTAGGTGTTACATAACTAAGTGATGGTATTTAAACTGCATTTCAGCATGACATTTTGTCCTTAGTGTTAAAACAGCCGTTTGTCAGAAACAGTTATTTGTAATATTTGTAGTTAGAAGTGTTTTAAACAAATAAGGTAGATGTTTCTTTCAGTTTATAAATTTTGCCAAGAAATTCCTTACTATATGTTGCCATTATTTTACTTTGTTCTCATCATTTAGGTATGTCTTTAGCAGCAAAACAGAATACAGAACATGCAATAGGAGTTTCTTCTGGAAAAGTTCAGTTACAGTTTTGTGAGGGAAATAAGAATATTCATAATAGTAAATTACTTTCTACTTTTACATTTTATTTAATTTTTGCAGCAGTGTACTGGTAACATAAAAGATATATACATGGGGTTTACATGGAGGGTTTTGAAGGTGCTGGGCTTCCATATTTTGTACTAGTGATATTTTTAAGTTGTCAGTTAATATGACACTTTCATCATACAGATTTCAGCTTTGGCACTGAGGCTGGGACACCAGCTTCCACTGAAGTTGATGCAATTTCAGGACAGCAACAGAGCGCCGAGGAGCAAGAAGTGGCCAGTTTAACTACACTCCATATAGATTCTGAAACAAGTAGTCTCAATCAGCAACCATTGTCTGCTGAAGCTGCAACTATTACTGGTAAAACAGTTTAAAAAAGAAAAAATGTATTTATTACAGAAATTCTCCACCCATCCTGGAGGATACACGTTTCAGCTTTAGCAATGAATCTGTGTTCTGTATAAGATGATACTTGGATTTCAGTTATTTTTTGATTGCAATTGAAAACTAATGTGTGAAATAGCCCAAATGGAAAACTTTTGTCCGATTTTAGTCACCCACTTCATGTTTGGCGTGGTGCTAAATATATTTTAAACCTGCCATGAGAAAATCTATACAATTATCAGGGAGAAAGCTCTTACCACATAGTATTTGCTAGATCTTTACCAGTGTTAAGATCTTTTATTACTGTTACCAAAATAGCTAATTTTCAATTGGTGGTTTTTTACTCGAAAGACTGTGATATACAGTGCTCTTTCAAACCAGTGCGCATCATGGGATTCTTTTATATACACCCATCTTAAGCTCTGTGTTGTCTGTTGTGAAACTGGGAGCTTTTAATATGCAAAATGTTAATTGTGCCATGTAAGATCAGTTTCTATTTGTGTAACTTAAGAATATCTTTTTCTTGTACTTTCCCTGGTTTTGATATGAAAAAAGTAAACTTCTTAAGAAGTAAACCATTGTTTCACAGCCTGAGTTCATGAGCTTGAGGCTCCATGATTTTCCTTTGCAACAGCTTCTTGAGAAAGAGATATAATAACGATTAGGTTAGCAACCACCAAGTGAGGCAATTAACCCAAACTTAATGGGCTCCTTTCTGGAAAAGAGGATCTTCCTCTCTGAAGATTGTTTGGAAGAAGGATCTGTGAACCAGAAGTAAAGACATCCATAGTCATTTTCATGTTCGTTGTTCCATAATTGTTATGTAGTACCATACTTTTTAAAACCATGGGAACAAATACCTATTTATCTGGGAAAGCTTACATCTACATACGATGTCCTGTTGTCTGTGACAAATCAAACTCTTTGCATTTTCAGAGATGTTGAAAGACATCTCTACTCTCCCTGCAATTATTTTCCCTTTCTAAAATTTCCTTTCTACTCAAAGAAGCATGGTATTAGCTTTCCTTGGACATTGTTGTTCAGCTTGTTCAAAAATGTTCAGCTTGACTTTTGTTCTCTTCATTTTTCTATTTGCTGTGTGCTTGTTAAAAATCCTAGCAAAAAAAAGGTTCTTTTTATTTGTTTGTTTGTTCCTACATGTTAATAATTTCATTACTGTATTACTCTCCAAATTTTCACTTTAATTGGTAAGATTGCAATTAATGACCGAGTTGTCCATTGAGAGAGTACTGTGGCTGTCTCTTCTTGTTGTTTGGACCACTGTTTTAGAGAGATAGCTTTTGTGTGTCATATGCATTTAACTTTAGCCAGGTTTCCTGAGGAAACAAAGCTTGTGCATTTACACTGTCTGTCTCTGTCTGACTATTCCCCCTCTCCAACAATGTTTAAGCCCATTGTCTAATTCCCGCTAAATTGGCATAAAGGAAGAAGTCAGAAAGACATTAATTTCTTTGAAATTTTATGAAAGGTAGGCAGCTGTACAGTGCAAATTGCATGTATGAAGAGTTCCATGATGGAAGGCTGCAATGCGAATTCACTGTATTAAGTGTTAAAAAAATCCATGGAGAAACTTAACCTCTAAATACACTCATAAGAAATCAGGTTTCAGGAGTGCTACTGCTCGGAAAGCTACTTGTTTCTAACTGTTTGGCTTTGCTCTGAAGGTTTTCTCTGAAATTTTTTTCCTGGCTTATTCCTGGCATTATTTCATAGTCTTAGCAAATGAAAGTGTTTACTATTGATTGCTGTTTACTACAACTGGAAAGAAGGTGGACCCCTAGTATTCTTTGTAAAATGTGTAGCCACACATGCTGGGATGTCCTTTAGCTCATCTCAGAAGAATCCAGTAGTTCAGCAAATTCTGCACAGTTGTTTCTGTCCTTTCTCTTCCACCATCTGAAAGTCTCTTGCGCTCTCTCTCTCTCTCTCTCTCTCTCACTCATGCTCTCCCTTGCATTCTCCCTTGCATTTTCTCTTTTTTTTTCTTTCTTTCTTTCTTTCTTTCTTTCTTTCTTTCTTTCTTTCTTTCTTTCTCTCCCTTTCCCCCTCCCACCCTCCAAGGGAACAAAAATGAGGAGGAGAAGTAGGAACAGAATTCTTTGAAGGGCTTTATAGTTTGTTTTAGCTTTGTGAGAAGGTGGAATACAAGTGATCAGTAGCTAATGGGGAGTACTTTATCGTGTAACTGTTAGAGTGAAACGCTAGTCTGGGTTTTGAGGCAGTATTGGAATAGGAAAGGCATTTCTACGTAGCTTGTCATTTTTCAGATTTTAGTGACATCAATGTGTATGTCCCTCTCTCCAGTATAGAGGTGTTGATTGAAATTAGTAGTGAAAGCTGTGTTGACTTTTTCATTTAAAGCAGAGAGAAACCTCTGCAATTTAACAGTGCATTTAAGTTTGTTTACTGCAATTTCTGTTCTGACAACACTCAAATTTTCTTCGAAGTTCTTTAAAGAATTTAACTCTCTTACAACAAAGAACACTTTGACAGCCAGTAGTTTGGGAAAATAGTATTGAAAGAGCCTCACTTTTTTTTTGCTGTCATTAAAGTTATGTTTATCTGTAATACCAAAATTCGCACATCATTATAAAATTTTTGGATCCCAATTTAATTTTTCTAGGAATTAAATTTCAGGGGTTTCAGTTCTTCCATTTTAACAAGCATTAATGTGTAGGGAAATGTATGTAGAATATACATTCTCTTTTTTCTGACATATGACTGTTTAGACTGAGCTCAGCTATTTATAAGGTTCTTTAGGCAGATTCAGGAAATGAAACTTGCTTAGCAGAGGGTAGTGCAGAGGAAAAGTGCGTATTTAAGTACCTGCTCTCCCTCCATAGATCTCTCAGTACAGGAGACCAAATTGCCTGGAAAGGTTGCCTGGCGGTAATTGTGGGAAGATGCCTTTGCTGCCCTGCCATTCAACAAAAACTTGTGTTTTCTGGTCTCAGAGGAAATAATGTTCCTCTAACTATATAGAACTTCCCCATATAGATTTTCTCTGCCTGATTAGCAGATAAACATTGAAGAATTTCAGTTACTAATTGGAGCTTTTGTTTAGAAATTAACTTTCGCACATCCTTAAGTCTAGCAACGCAGCTGCTCCAGTAAAATTTCTGCTTAAACACTTTGCTAGAGTGAAATTTAGGTGAGGGAAGGTGAAAAGCACCTCAGTTGTTCAGAACATTGAAAGTGCTGTGGAAGAAAATAAGCACATTTAAAATTATTTGCCCCATAACATAGAGATCTGTTAATACATTTACCTATGTTGGCTTTCATGTTTGTCTTTCAGCTTTCCTGTATGTAATTTGTTTTCTTTCACCGCGCCATTCACAGGGAGATCTGCTTGCAGTTTTTTGCATTTCTTCTTGGCCATATTTCATATATAAAAGTAGCTCAGTTTTCTTTAATGTAATGTTTAGACAATATTTCAGTAGCTCAAGGAAATAGAAAAGGCTTTTAAGGTAACTGTTAAAAATTGCATTTGCAGGCTCTGAAAGTGCTTCTCCAATCCAATCTGCTCTTGGATCCCGATCACAGACACCCTCTCCTGCCACTCTGCATGCAGATCATATTGAGCAGAAGGATCTGCAGCTGGATGAGAAGCTCCACCACTCTGTTTTACAGACGCCAGATGACCTAGGCAATATCTGAAATAGAAAATATAAACATGTTCTTTCTTTCTTTCCAATGCAATATAGTAAAGTAGCTAGTATTCCATCGGTTATAGACAATCCTATAGAAGGCTATTACATCTGCACTTTTAAAAACCGTTAATTACAGTGCTTTCCTTTAAAAACAAATGGTGTTTTGCATTGTATCTTGCATTTCATGGGAACTATTAGCAGTGGATTAATATTCCACAAATTTGTAATTACTCTTTTTGATGACTAAAATTATGGCAGTTTAGTCTAGTATGTGAGTTCCTGCCATGGACTTTTGCATCATTAACATACAATTAGTAAGACATAATTTTAAAATAATGTTCTAATTTCCTCTTGGAATATCTGTTGTTTTTCGTTTCAGATATATACAAATTAGTAATTACTTTAACTGTTTTAGCTATTCAATTTTAGGGTACATTCACTTTGTAACCATGAAGTTCCCATTTCTCCCATATTCGGTCTCTTGGGAACAGAAGTGTGTCTGATGTAAATTGCAGACCCTTTTCCTTTAAGTAGTCTATTAATGGACAGAAATGTCATCATTTTGCTTTGCACTTTGAAATCTCTAGCCGAGGAACAAACAGTGTCTCTACCACAGTGGTCCAGATCTTCAAAAGAAGAGGCTATGTGATTGGGCTGAATTCAGATTTCATTTTCATTTTTTATGCTTATGGGAGTAGCCAGATTTTTGGAAGATCCCCATATGTTCTGGTGCTGACGTATTTTGAAAATCCATCTAAGAGGGTCAGAAGGGAGATTCAGGATGCCTGCAGCTTTTAAAACTGTGGCTTTTGTTTAGCTAGTCAAGTGTCAGCTGAGTAGACTTTTGCCATCCTAATCTATCAGAGTTTTCCTTTTATGGGCAAACTAGATTAAACAGATCTACCATCTAGAAAAGGGTGATCATTAGTATAACACTGTTATGCAGAGAGAGCTACATGAGAGCTGTATTGTGAAGCTGGATTACCGAATGTTGCCTCTCCACTTCTACTAACTTATTGCTTAAAGGACAGTTGCCGGAGGTAGTAAACTATTGTTTACTACCATCTTTCTTTTCAGGTTGTGAGTTGAATACATTCATAGTAGATTCTAAGGAAAATGATCTTTCTGCTTTGTTGAGAAAAATGTAAAGGTGAAGTGTAATTTTACCTGGAAGCAAGCAAGCGGAGTTCTGGAGATTCATTGAATCAAAAGAATATAAGAAACTTCTTACGAAAGCATGCCCATCAGACCAGTATTAGGGCCACAGTAGTGACCTTGGGTTGATACTTAGGGAAAAGATACAAGAAACCGGATGATTCTTATTCTGCAAAGTTTAAAAATAGACAGGTAGTTCAAGTTAGACATTTCCCGTTCTGAGGTGGCTAACCGGGTAAGAAATATCTTACTCTAAAAGCCTTTTTTCCCCTTTGTTTTTAAGGAAACTGTGTGTGTAATAGTTGTATCAGACCTCCTCTTTCTTTAGAGAGGTAGTTCTCACTCTATTTTTTTCTTCTGTTACAGAAACTAGTGAATTCCCCTCAGAATGTTGCAGTGTGATGGCTGGGGGAACGCTTACAGGATGGCATGCAGATGTTGCTACTGTGATGTGGAGGCGAATGCTAGGAATTTTAGGAGATGTCAACAACATCATGGATCCAGAGATTCATGCCCAGGTTTTTGATTACCTGTGTGAACTGTGGCAGAATCTGGCCAAGGTAAAAGAACTGAACCTCTTCTCCAGCATGACCTGATAGGGTAGGATTTTTGAAGAAAAAATCTTACGTATTTCCCTTAAATGTTTATCTTTTGGATTTTGTTTTTAATAATTGCAGATAAGAGACAATCTTGGTATTTCAACAGATAACCTAACTTCACCATCCCCACCAGTTTTAATTCCACCACTGAGAATTCTAACACCATGGCTGTTCAAGGTAAATATAAGCAGGAAGCAATAAAACAGAAATAAAAGTGCAGTTGCAGAAATTTTTTTTCAGTTATGAATAACGAATATTTTTCTGAAACTGTAGGCAACAATGCTGACTGATAAATACAAACAAGGAAAGTTACATGCTTATAAACTCATTTGTAAGACAATGAAGCGAAGACAAGATGTTTCTCCAAATAGGGATTTTTTAACTCATTTCTACAATATAATGCACTGTGGACTTCTTCATGTGGATCAGGTAAGTTTAATTATAAAATTCAGGTTAATAGGAATAGTATAACTGAAAATACAATAGTTTTGTCAAAAATACTGAATAGATTTTCAGCTGAGTAATTTAACTTTGTGTTTAAAAGTAGTTATGTGACTGATACTTTTTTATCAGGGTTTGATAAACTGCCCTCATGTTCTTGGATGTAATCAGAAATGCCTTTTTTGTAGTCCGTTTCAAGCAAATAAGAGGGCAGAAAATATACTCTGTCATCTTTTACTGATTGTATGTTATGAAGTGTGGAAGAAAGAGACAGAAGCAGATCTCTTTAAGGTCTACTGTTCTACCTACGTGCTCCCTGATGTAGCAGTTGAGCTAGTGGGAAAGTTATCGTGCTTACTATATATCTAATGTAGCTTATTTCTACAGCAATGTAGAAACCGGCAAACTGAGATATCTAAATAGAGGGAGCTGGGGATATCCAGCAGCACATCCTTATTGTATCCCATCTGAACATTGGGGTGAGATCTGGGTGTTCAGAATCCCATGCCATGAGCAAGGGTTTCCTTTGAAAGAACACCCAGACAGATGGACAGAGAGGGAGGCATATTGCCAGTACTGCTGTTTATCTGGGAGTCAGGATGATAGTATGCACTGCAAAGCACATGTGCTTAGCAGTTTACACAGCCACTTCGCTTCTGATCAGCCATCCAGCCTCATTACATGCTTCTGCACAGTCACTTCTTGTTTAACCAAGATCTAGCTCTGTTTTCAAGGTAATATAAATCTGTGCTGGACTTATCTCCGTAATACTCCTTGACAACTATTGCTACCAGTGGAAAAAAAACTTGTAAGAAGGATTAAATGACCTTGGGATGCTGTAGATCAATTTGTAAGAGCCAGGTTCAACTTCAGATGTCTTCTGTGTAGACCAATCTCTGATCCAAAACACAGAATTGTTGTCTGATAAAAAGCTTTGTCATGGGAGAGAAGAGAAAGATACCTTTTATGAAAGGAGAGTGTTAGCAAGACTTGGATCTTTTATCTGAACTTCTCAGATGCATACAGAAAAACCTTGTCTCTGTTACTAAAATCAGTGAGAACTGATTTTAGAGAGAACTGAACTGAGTGTTTCTCAACATGCATTTTAAAACAAATGAAAGAGAAATGTTTAACTGCAGAATATTTTAACCCTTCTGCTTATTTGTCTAAACCAGTTGTACTTGCTTCAAAGATATTTCTGCAAATAATCTCCAAGTGTTGTTGACCATAGTACTATTATTCTAGTATTATATATATTAAGCAAATGTGAAAGGCTTAACTTTAGTTAGAACTTAGTTTGCAACTCTGAAGTGAAGTGACAAGTATTTCTTTTTTTTCTAATCAGGATTTCCCAGAGTAGTTTGCCTTGAATCTCTGACACAGACAGTTAAAAAATAATGCCTGTCTCTGATTTTTGGCAACAAAGGCCTCTGACATAGTAATCCAGGAGACTAAATTTTTCACAGAGAGTAGGTAGGAAAAGAGGAATCCATCTCAAATAAGTACATCTTATGAATACTTTAAACCAAAAACTGAATAGCCAAAATATGCTTTTGAAAATCATCCATATCTTTTGCACCTTCTTTGTCGATCATTTTCAGGAATTTCTGTATCTATATTGCATAAATGCATATAAGGATCAGTGAAGAACAACAGCAAGGAACATTATGATTCTAGTTGTTTAGGTTTTTGTACAATTTTCCCATTACTCACAGAACAATCTTACTGGCAATTTAGAAGCATTTGTTAAGGAGTGCCTTAGGAACATAATATCAAAATCCAGTTCTACAGCTTAATTCACCTAAGATTTTGTCCCAGAAATAATGTGCTTAAGTGCAATGGTAAGGAAGATGCTAGTTCTAAACTTAGCAATTTATCCCAGAGCGCAATTTTAATGGGACAAACCTTTCTCATGTGCTGTGCTACATTTGACTGCCTTTATTTTTCTCTAATTTCTGTTTCTCTTTTTCTTGATGCTGCATTGACAGATTATTTGTCACCTTCAGAAAACAACAAATTTCAATTCTACTCTTTAAAAATGAGTAAACTAGTCTTTTATCCCAGGTCTTCCATGAAACTGAACAACTTCAGAATTTTCATCTTGAAATAAATATATTTTCAATATGAAAATAATTGCCTTTGCATCATTACTCTTATGAAAAATGGCCATTCCTTTCTGTTCAAAAGGCACAGATTTTTTTTTTTAATTTAGAGTCTTTTTGTCTTCTGTTTTTTGAGGCTGAAGGGAATAATCCAGTTCCACCTTGTTTCCAGAATTGCAAAGACTCAAACTTCTCCTATTTAAAGAAAGTTTGTGAATCCAGAAGCTAGACCTATAAAACAAGAGCTATTGAGCAACTTTGCAGCAACATGACTTTTTTCCATGTTTAATAAAAATGCTATAGTTTGATTAGCTTAAAAATTGAAATCCTTTTTATCATGGTGCAAAATTAAGTTAACCTTTTCCCTCATATCTCTATGCTTGCATTTGGTGAAAAGTAAAATAAAATAGTTCTTTTACATAGGTTTTAATATGAAGAAGTCTGAAAACATTATTTTTAAAGGCTCACATCAAAAGTGATGTGACCTGTATAGTCTGGAGCTATAGTATCCAAGGATGAATTGATCTGTAAAATGTACCACAGGTTACTTGTATTAGGTACCTTACTTAAGGAATTTATCTTTTTTATGATAGTTCTTGCTCAGTAATGAGAATTTAACACATCTTAGTTGCCACAGTGAGTTGGCTTTTTTGCTTTTTTATTTTACTTTTGAGCTTTAGTAAATATCTACCAGTTTTCTTTCCATTGGTTGTTCATCATGTTAATATTCTTCTTTTCCTTTTTTCCTTCTTCCTTCTGCAAGGATATTGTCAATACAATCATCAAGCACTGTTCTCCTCAGTTCTTTTCACTTGGCTTGCCTGGTGCCACCATGCTTATTATGGATTTCATTGTAGCAGCAGGAAGAGTGGCTGCTTCCTCTTTTCTCAATGTAAGTATTCATCAATTCATTTTCATTTGTGTGTAAGCAGGAAGGATTTTGAGAGAAAACTATGCAACATTTTTCTTCAGCTAGAGTGTTAATTTGTCCCCAGAAGTCAATGTAATGATTAGYGAATACAGATATTGCCAGTGATTTATTCTAGAACACTAAACTTGCAAGTCCTCACTTGCAAGTTCTCTACAGAAAATACAATGTGAAGAATGTAAAAATTACTGCTGATGCAGAGTATCTTTTTTTTTTTTTAAACTTGAGATTGCCAGGAATTATGACTACCACTGACCTGTACTTTAAAATGTTTTAAAATTCCTGTCCATTTTCACTGTACCTTCATTTTAAAAGTATATTTATTTCTCCATATCTCTGCCATGCAATAACTTTCATGATCAGGCTTGAGAACTCTTAAACCTGCTCGTGTTTGCACTATTCAGATGTATTTCTGATATTACTACCTAGGCAACTTCAGCCTTATATGGTATTATTAACATGATAACCTAGGTGCTGTTGGCATTGCATGACTCCAAAAGGTCCGCAGTACTCCCCTCCAATTGTCTATGAGTTTTGGCCACTTCTCACCTCATTCCCCCATAATCACTTGTGAAATCCAGCTATCCCTCACAGCACTGTCACTGTAACTTTTCTCAGCTTCTTACACTGTTATCTGTGGTGTCCGGCAATGTCTTAAGTCATGTTCAGTAGTTTTCCACATCCTGTTCAATTAGCTGAACCTAAGGTCTGAGCATAGTTAGTGGGTCAGTCATTTTTTCTGTAGTCCTAAAAATTCCTTCGCTTCCTTCTGGCCAGTTTGGAAAATGGGAACATGAACTATGCATGAGTAGCAGTCCACAGGGCTGTGATCTCTGATGAGCGGTACAGAATTTGGAAAAGGAAAAGGGATGTAACTATCTAGAGTTTCAGCCATTCATCTCCTTTAAGGTGTCTAAAAATGTCACCTTCCTGATTGCAGTAAGAATATATATATTTCCCCCCACCTTTGTTTCTTCTAGGCACCAAGAGTTGAAGCACAAGTTCTTTTAGGATCTCTTGTCTGTTTTCCCAATTTATATCATGAACTACCAGCTCTTCACCCAAACATTCCTGACATTGCTGTGTCTCAGTTTACAGATGTTAAGGTAGGAGTTTTAAGAATATTTGGATGGTATTGCTGCTACAAACTACATGTTAAATATGATATTGTTCTAGGAAATATTAATATTTAAGATTCTAAAATTTGTCATATATCATTTGAAATAGATTATAAGGCTCAAGGTTCCATAAAAGCTTGTCAGATTTTATACTGCTAAGCATACTTTGTAATTACTTTTAACTAATAAGAATAATAAAGTGTTTATGTATGCTTATAAAAGGAAACGATGTGTTGCTTTGCTGTTTCAAGGTCACTCTTATGGCTATTTGAAGTCTCTCAGATTTAATCAGCTGAGAAGGAGAAGATGACAAGGTTCAAGATACATTATTTAATTTATTGAGAATTCGCAACTGCTAAAATCTGCCCATTTTCCTAGGGGCTTTAGAAAACCTCTGTACATCAAAAAAAAAAAAAAGATTAATGGAGATCTTGCCCTTACTATCGTAACACAGAGTTGGATAGTGTGCCATTACACTGGAACTCGCCATAGCTCAGGTCACATGTTTCACTGCTCTGTGTGTGTCATGTCTGATTACTATGTCTAAGTAAGGTTCCCCATAGGTTTCCAACATATTTCAATTTAAAGAGGGATAGTGGGTTGGAAGCTGCTCTACACTTTGCTGCTGTTTTGGAACTGAGTTTGAATTCCTGCTTTCTCATTTTTATTACATAAATTGCATTTATTGCAGCTGCATGTACTGCTGTTGACTTGAGCTTTATCGAAAGCAAACTACAGCTTCAGGGACATTTCATCAAAGATGACTCTGAATTCCTCTCAATATCATTCTTAAGGCACTGGAGCCACTTGTTCTGCAGTTACTTCTGAAGACATTTTAATCAATATAATTTTGATGGGAAAAAATGCTTGTTTAATACCAACTCAAAGTAGCCAATAGATACTTTCTGTAAATCCCTTCAGGGCATCTGTTTGCAGAAGCTAGCTTTAGGGAGGCCAGCTTTTTCTAACTTTGATAATTTATGGAAATGTATTGGAAAGAATCAGACAAACAATCAGCAGAAATTAGGACTTGGGATATTCTTGGGTAGCACAACAATTAACATGTGGGGCAGACTGGGAACCAGGAGTAGTGGTAAGCAAACAGTTCATCTGACCAAAAAAGCTAGAGACTCAGCTAAGCAATTTGCCTGTGTCTATTATAGTAAAGTCCTATTTTTCTGATGCCTCATGTGATGGAGTTGTTGGCAAATCACTGAGCATTTTCCTCTTTGTTTTAGGAACTCATAATTAAAACTGTGTTAAGTTCTGCAAGAGAGGAACCATCTGGTCCTGCACGGTAGGTCATACAAAAAGGGCTTCTAAATTAAAAAATTCTTTGCTGTATTAATACTGTTTTCAAGTGGATGTGTTAGAGATCTTAAAATAAAAGTTGGTATATATTTCATTCATGGATTTCTACACCAACATCAAAACTGTGATTCACTATGTGAATTTGAAATTGTTTGTAAATAGAGATAAAAACCAGATGTTTTTTGTTGGACCAAATGTTGGTCTAGCCCAGTATCATGTCTCTGACAGTGGCTGATAGAAAAGGATTTAAATATGGGTAAGAATGCAATGATATTTCTCCTATATGCTCTCCCAGTCTCCACTGGTATGCAATTCAGGGATTTTCTGTACTAGAGAGGAAATTTTTTGAGTTAGATTAAAGATAAGATTATTTATATGGGGGGGGGTATGATTATCTTTTGTTAGACCAACTGATTTAATTGCATAACAGAAGAAATCCAAGGTATGTGAGCCCTTCTTTAGGGTATGGAAAAGAAATAGTTAATAATGAGCTAAACAAATGGGGAATGATTGCTCTGATGAATTAAACCTAAGTATGTTCATCAAGTAGAGAACTTAGAAGAAGAAGAAGATAGTTACCTGTTGTCTTTTCTGTTTCTTGCTTTGCTTAGGATTTTGTTTCTCCCTCCCCAGAGGCTTTCAGTTGTAGAGTATTGTGGATTGGAGTGGAATAGGAATCTGTAATGCCCACCAGAGGCATTTGTGTGCCTTGTGTATTTGGGTAGAGTGTCTATATATGCTCAATTAATAAACTGTTACTGAGAAAAAAAATGCAAAATACTAGGACCACATGCCTGAAAATGTTACTGGAAAGATAAGTACTTTAGAACCTATAGCTCTTTAGAACCTTTCATTGGAAAACCAAGAGCAATCTTCTCCCTAAAATGTTCCCCTCATCAACCCATTTATCTCTTCTTCACCTTGAGGTGGTAATACCTCTCAGCACAGGGGAAGGAAGGAATGTTCTGAGATCATTTTCTTTTTATTTTTCATGTCATTTTGCAAAACTGAGTTCTGAAAAATATAACAGTCCCCATTTTACCTTTGAAAAAGGTAGTTTAAATCTGATTGGTTCAGAACATTATTACTGATCCTGTGGGACTGAAGCACATAGTATTAGCATCTTCGTTATTGGCAGTGTGACTGCGAAGTGGAAAAGAACATCCTGCACGTCCTGATATCCCATCCGACTGTGAGGRTGTGTATATAGGAGCAGGATACACATCTGTATGCCCACCCTCTCAGAATGCTGAGCTATCCTGCCCTAAAATGCCAAGTTTGGGACCAGTTTATGTAATAAAGAAGATTAGAGGAAGATTAAAAAGGAGTAGATTCCCAGTGTTTCCATGGGTTATCTGTGTCCCTCTCTCTCTTCTGAGAGTGTGATGTGTATGTTTTCATTGTGGGAATAATGATGTTCCATGCCTGTCTTACTTCTCAGGGACACTTGATCCACATCTCTTCTGGGAATAACCTCCCTGATACCATCTGCTTCACAGTGGTACAGAATTCACCTGTGGTGCTATCAGAAGTCACATTTAGGGTGTGCATTACAATTGTGCCGCATCGGCTCAGCCACTAGTAGAGGCATAATTCTCTTTGCAGTTTCCTAAAAGAGAGCTTAGGCTTCTTGGAACTTAGGTACATAGCTTCATACATCTCCAGCAAGTCTGAGTGCTGTTATTGTTACCCTAGCTATATATTTCTATTCCTTGTCTCTTCCACAGAGGCTCAATGTTTTCTGTGTTTCACTGCATACTTGACTCAACTGAGTTTCAGGGAAGCCAGCTATCTGAAATACGTTCTAATCTTAGATCTCCATATGTAAAGATTAATTATATTAATCAAATTCCTCTCTTACTGCTGACAGTCTGAAAAATGTCTGAAAAAGATGTAACAGGTTGATGAACTCAGTGTTCATCTTTTCTTGTGCTGTGAAGGCTGTGATTCTTCAATAACAACGTTGTAGCCCCACAACTACAGAGTTTTTCAGGAGCTGCTCAGAATGATAGCTATGCTGGTGTTCCTAGTAGAAACCTCACAGGCTTCTGGATATCTTGCAAATCAGTACATCACTGAATGTAGGGTGGTTGTCAGTAGTAAGAAGAAAACTCTTAAAACAGTAAGAGGGACTTAGAACTGTCTACCTTCTGTATACTAAAGGTTTATTTTCTGAGATAGCTTACACAAACTGTGTTTCTCTGTTATATCCATGGCGTGCTCTTATTTTCTTTGGTCAAGATGTATTGAAACACGTTTTGTGGAAATGGCAAAAGTGTAGATTAGGAAGGGGCCATGAGCAGTTTTGTAAGCTTCTCCTCTTTTGACGCAAGTGCATCTAAACCATTCCTGACAGTAGTTTGCCTAAATTGTTCTGAACATTTTCTCAAAGAGAAAAATTACAGACACTTTAGATAGATTGTTGTAATACTTAGCTAACTTTTGCAACTAGGCGGTTTTTATGGCTAGTATCTAGCAGAAGTTTTTTCTAGGCAAGTTAAATTCCTTGATGACTTATTCTATATCAGAAGATTTGTTATCATTTCCCTCCTTAACTGTAATCTAGAGTCAATAAGCCCTTCAATTTTCCTTCCATATGTTATATTTACCAAAGCCCTTTATTATTTTTGTCACTTTTTTTCTGGACTCCCTGAAATTTATCTTTATTCTTCTTAAATTTTATTACCCAAGATGTAATGGAGGCAGTGCTGCAATTAAGATTTCAGCAACACTGTGCAGAACAGGATGGTTTGGCATCTTATCCTCACTCTCTTGGGCAGAACTCATTCAAAGATGTATTTTTGCAACATAGTAGTGATTTCTTGTAATTTATGATTCTGTGTAGTCTTAAAATCCTTCTTCTATGACACCTCTTCACAGACACTTCTATTTCTCTTTCTATTCTGTAATATAATTTTTCCTTCACATATGTAATGCTTTGCAGTTCTTAGGACCAATTTTTATCTTGTTTTGGGGCTGTTTCTCCAATTTTATCCAGATCATTTTGGATTCTGATGTTGTTTCCAAAATGTTTGCAGCCTCTTCCAACTTGTTATTTAGTTATTTATCTATATAAATAATAGTCCTTAGAGTTGTTATTTATATAGTCCTTATTGCATCGCACAAGTCATTACTGAAAGTACTGACTAGACTTGGGCCCGCAACAGGCTCCTTTGTGGGATCCCTTTTGAGAAGTCCCACCAATTTGGTTGTATACTGTTGATAATTAGTTTGACTGCAGTTCTTCAGTCAGTTGCACACCTGCCTTGTGGTGGTTTCCACTGGGCTGACTTTTCTTTATTTTGCATATGGAAAAAATCACATGGGACTTCTTACATCTGCTGCTCACTCTTTTTTTTCAGTAAGTATCATGTCAAAGGAAGACACTTGTTTGGTTTGACATGATTTATTCCTAACAAACCATCTTCAGCTGTTTTTTATCACCTTATTTTCTTTTTCTTCTTTGCTTATAAATTTTTTTTCTGATCTCTTTCTTGATATCAAAATTGAGTAGATTATAATTGCCCATAATTAACCATTCAGTCTTGGTGTAGGTAAAACATTTGTCTCTCTCCAGTTCCCTGGAACGTATTTTGTCCTTTAGTTTTTGAAGATAATTACCAATGGTTCAGCGATTGAAGGAGCTAGCTCCTTCAATGTTTCTAAGAGAATTTCATCTATCTCTACTGATTTGAACACATCTATCTAAATATCTTTTGCCTTTCCATTTTGCATCTATTTCCTGATTTTAAAAGAAGAAACAACAACATAAAAAGTTGTTTTAAGTGTCTAGTCACAATATGTGCACTGTGTCTAGCCTTCATTTACCCCTCTTCATTCATCCTTATTTATTGTCACCTAAAAAAAATTAAATATCTGTGAATGAATAACATCCCCTCTCCTGCCTCTGTGTCTGAAAGCCCTAAACAAATATGAGCAAACTCTCTGTCTGGGGGGGAACCCCCCCGCACACAGTTTTTAGTTTTTCTTAAGAAAATTTATATGAATTTTCCATGTATTGATTTCAGGTAGAATTTTTAATCTGAAAATTGTGTAAAAAGCTGCAGGAGTTCTTAATTTCTTTTAGTTACTTTTAGTTGCTCAGAAGAGTGTTCCCCTTGTTCTTTCCTGTTTCTTGATCTGGGTAGTTGCAATTTCTTACTCATTTTTTAAATAAGATAAAGGATTTTTATAGTTCTTTTAGAAATTTTTAAAACATATTTATTAGATTTCAGCACAGCATATCATGAATCATAGAAATTAACACATTCTTGTAGCAGGATACCATAGCTTGTTTCTCAACTATTTGTTTTCCAACATTGTTTTTTGCAGATGTGTTGCTCTTTGCAGTCTTGGCATTTGGATCTGTGAGGAGCTAGTTCATGAATCACATCATCCTCAGATCAAGGAAGCACTGAATGTGATTTGTGTTTCTTTAAAGGTGAGGAATTAACACTTTTGCAATATGTATTATCTTTATCAGTAAAAATACTTTGTGTCTTCAGAATCATGATCACATTTTAGCATCCTTACTTCACATTTTTAATCATTACAAAGGAATGAATTCAGTTTAATTGGTGCATCTCTGAACTCTTTTGCAAAAGAAATCTGTATTATGATTTACAGTTTTTTAAATTTGGAAGAAATGGTGTTCTGGGACATGAGACAGTGGATCTTTAAACAGAATTTAACCGCTAGAGTCCTAATCCAATGTGCTGCCCCCTTACATCAGCCATTGTCTTTTTTTTGTTGTTTTTCCCCCATTCCCTTTTTCTTTTGCCTACCTTAATATATGTCATTACCCACCTCACTGTAACCTCTAGTCTTTGGAGCATAAGAGTTTTTATGTCTGTCTCCCCATTTCTCATAAATAATCCTTGCAACTCAAGTTTCAGCAAAACTAGTACTGGCTTTTCTGACTTTGTCCAGCTATACCCCTTCCCATCATCTCTTATCACATCCGGTACCCAAGGTTCCAGCAGGACTTTCTGCACCTCTGTGTAACTAGCTGACTGCTTGCAAGTCATCTAGGACCACTACAAAGATACAGGAGCACAAAAGTGCCAAGGTCTTCCCTTATCCAATATTTGTGTCTCCTGTCTTGACTAGACATGGATGCCCAGGGAAATCACATTCCTCACTAATTGGCAGCCTGTGTTCCCCCGCTCTGATTCTGTTGAAGCCTCCATGGTACATCCTTTTGACACATTGCAAAGGGAAAGGCCAAGGTAGAGAGGAAATTGGAAGGGATACCAGGTTTGTAAGCCATCTGCCATCACATGCAAAAAGCCTGTCCCAAGCCAAGTTGTTGCCTTTGTGTGACTGCCAGACTGAACAGAGCATCCAGTGTAAGAGGGAGACAGGGAAGAAAGTGGGAAGGTGACAAATACAAAGGCCAAGCAGAATTTTCCTGAAGCTTCTCATGCTTCTTTCTCACCTGGCCTCTCTTTGCCCCCACCTACCACTCCCGCTGTCACCATATCCTGACTAGATTCTGTGCCTTTTCACTTCTAAGTTTGAGAGCATTGCATTATACAGGATTGCTTCTCAGACCTGACCAAATATTTAGAGGTAGGTAGGGTGCTTCTACTAGATGCATGGAAGCACTGGAAGATGTTCCATTTCCTGTGGTAAAGCGCTTCTTTGCACTTGTTCCAGGACAGTGTCACTCAGACCAGGCCAGTACCTGTTAGAAATAATCTGAATCCAAAGACAGATCCAGAGTTTGCATCAAAGAATAAACTACCTATTGAAAGGGAAAATGAGAACTCTAATTTTCATGAAAAATAAAGAGGACCCATTTTTAAGGCTATCATTAAAATGTATTTCCAAGTTTTTATGAAACATGCTATAACACTGAGTAATAGCTTTTCAGAAAGTTTTTCACTTTTCATTTTTTTAATTGGTATGAAAAAAATTGTAGGATAAAAATTTACAGTGTCTGATAGTCACCATGTTATTCTACCAGAAACACCTTCACATTAAATTCTTGAAATCTAGGATGATTTACTGTTTTGGCATTTGGTCTTTTGTTTGAATCTGTTAAACCTAGCTAATATGCACAGCGATTCTTGTTTAGAAGAGCAACTTACTCAGATATGGCTGATTCATTGTTGAGCAACACCTATAAAATGCATCTGAATAGATTTTCTGACATCTGTCTTGCCTTTCCTTTTGGAAATAAGAGAATTTTCAGTATTTTTCACTATTTTGAAACAAGTCTTAATGAATTTCAAGTCCAGCTTTGAAATTTCCTAGTGGTGGTATATCAACAGCTTCTTTTATCATCCCTTTGATAAAAAGCTTTTTTTTGTCAGTCTGTCTTTTCTCCTTGATATATAACTGTATTTTTTCCCTACTTCTTACAAATCTATTCCCTATTAGCCGTATTTTATGGAATAATCAGAATATTTTATTTAAAACATTTTATTTTCTAGCATTTTGCAGACTTGGCATGTTTATTTGCAGCATTATCTTCAAATTTCATAATGTTTCCCCATTTATTTTCAGAAGTTTTCTATGTGCTCTTTGTTTACATCCAAAGTCAATGAATAGTCTTTCTGGATATATATGATGATAAAATGGGGGTATACACCTGTTATATATGGCTTGTGCAGACATTGCTGACTAACTGTTGTGCTCTTTTCAGCAAAGTGAAGCTGAAAGGTATCTTAGAAAATCATCTGATTCCATCATGTGGAGCAAGATTTGAGTCTACTTCTAAAATGAATAGCTTCAGGGCTTTTAATATTAGACTGTTTATTGCAATTTCCTGTTTTGCAAAATTACATTTATTCTTTGCCTCTTCACTGGCATTCTCTTTCAGGGTCTTCCCCCTGCTTTTTAGTATCCCTTAACTAGTGCATTTTACCAAGTTCCTGTGCAAGTTTGATATTAGACAAATGATATTGTTTTTATCTTATTTCTCCAATTTATCAAAAATTTTGAACTATTGTTAATCCTGACATTCACTATGATTTGTCCAATCTTTCTTTGATGTATTTCTTAAAACAATTATTTGTAACTCATTTGTATTAAACATAAATTACTTCTTGAATGAGAAGACAAAGATGTTTATATTTCTACTTTGCTTTGCTTTGTGTTGGCAAAAATGTCCAGAGCTTGCTGTTTTTTCTCCTGTTCTGAGTACTGGTATAAACTTACAAGACAACATAATCATGAAATGAAGAGTTCATAAATATATCATGGGAAAACAAATTAGCTCTAATTTGTTACCTAAGCGATATCTTGGTTTCCAAGTAGTCAGAGATCTGAACTCCGAGAATGGATTATTTTCTTGTTTTCAGGAGAAATAAATGGATAGGGAGCTATAGCCCTAGTCCAACTTATTGATGAGTACAAGTGAGTAAACAGTATTGAATAGAAATGTTAGCAAAAATTATATGCTTATTATTAACATACAGAAGCACTGTCAGACCTCCAGTCCAGTCGCTTGTTCTGAATATAGCCAACGCTTCTCTAAACAGACTCGTCATACTGCTATATCTGTGTTAACCTGTGCAGAAAGTCTGAGTAAAGAGGACCACAACCAGACCACTGCATATCAGGACTATATAATGTTCCTCTCAAAAATGCTGCAGATACATCACAAAATTGTGCATTGTACAATCTTAGTGGAATGAGTGCTAAACATAGGTTATTTGCAAGTATGGACAAGGGTAAACCACTAATATAAGATCCGGAAAGCAATGGGTCCTTGTAAAGATGAAAAAATATGGTAAAGCTACCCTTCAAGAGAAAAACCATGAGAGTTAGGCACCAATCAAAATGCCAGTTCATTGGAAGCTTTTTATACCCATCATTAAGTAACTTTAAAAAAAATAATGTTCACAATTACACTACTAAACATAAAACCATATAAAAGTAGTGAATTCTTGTGCTTTATAACATAGAGCATTCCACTGAGATAGAGGATGGCTGGTGGAACGTTTGTAGCATCACAGAGCCTGCTTTGTGCCCCATCTGAAGGCTTTCAGGGGAAAAAAAAATCAGCACAAATCAGGCTTCAAAGGGCAGTTGTTCTGCTATCCAGCATAAACCAAATGTTGCTGCTCGAGTTTAGGAAAATGTACTTCCAAGACACGTATCTCTGTAAGTATCTGTTCTAAAGCTTCTGTTCTGAAACATGATATTGACCATGCTGGGATAGATTTCTGAAGCAGATGAAGGGTTTGGTCTGTTTGGTTTGGCCAATCCCTGTATTCTTAATCAAACTTTATACCCAGTGCTCCTTCCATGAATAAGACTTTAAAATCTAAGTGCACAAGATTTGAACTCTACTTATATTCATTACTTCATACCCTTCAGCCTTTCTGTGAAATTTATGGCTCTACTGATTTGTTCCCTTTCTTAAATTAAAAAAAAATAAAAATACTTCCTAGCCAGAGCACAGAAAGAAACTAAATGATTTGCATAAACCAACACTAGAAATCACCCACTCGCTCATCATTTTATAGCCTGACGTTCCTGTTTGTTTGGGGTTTTTTTAACAAAAGAAAAAAAGAAAATGCTCACTGTTTTTAAGTAGTGAACAGCTGATTATTCAAAGACACTGAAAAGTCTCCAGGTCTTCTTCTCAGGTAATTTCTTCTTCAAGTCAGTAATTTAGATATTCTGTATTAAGCTGCTCTGGTTTGTCCACACATTTTGTCCTCCCTGGTGTCAGTGACTTTGGCTTTTTTCCTGCAAACTTGTAAGGATCTTTCCAGCAATCTGGATTTGATCTCAAGTTTGTAATTAAATTGTTAAGCTTTCAATTTTATATAATTTTTTTGGTTGTCACTCAGGCTTAAACGTTAAAATTGTTACTCTGCTTACCATGCGTTTATAGTATTCCTTCACAGAATGGAGAGAGGCTGTGTCATCAGGAAAAAAAATAATGTTCTTGTCTGAAACTCTGGGAGGACTTGCAGATGTAAGATGCCTGCCATGTTTTTGTTAAAAGCCAACAATAGCATGAAACTAGGTACAGTGAGAAAAAGGGAAAGGCAGAGCAAGAAATAACTATTTTGTGTACACTGGTTTCCATCTCTTTGGCTGGCTTACAAGAGCCATTCATAATCTTTCTTTATGCTTGTATGAATACTGCAAATAAAAAAAAAAAAGTTAATTAAAGCTTTGTACTCCATGCTTTTGCTTATGCTCCTGCTTGTTATTGTCAAAACCTTAAATATAAAAAATGATGGGTTTGCTGTAGCAAGAAGCAGGCCAGGGCAGAATTTTCTTCCAGTGTGTTTTTCACCCTTAAAATTTTACCATCCGAAAACGTTATTCCGAAATCCTTAATTTTGTGTTCAAACTTCATTGCCCAGGCATTTCAACTTTTTTAGGTTTTTGGGATATGCCGTTCTGTAGAAGATTAATGGAATTGGATTGGTCAAGGACACAGTCCAAGAAAACAAGAAAATATGTCTGAGTATTTTTACAACATAACTCCTCTTTGAGTTCAGAAGTAGGCACCTAGCCACCTCACAGCATACTCCTGCAATAGGTTCACTGCTGAGTAAAGTGAGATTAACAGATGTAAACTACTTTGTTAGTCTTCTAATAAAGCAGGAATTCTAATGTCACTCACCTCCGTCCAGTGGAGAAATAGTGAGAATGCTCTTTTAGGATTTTTCCTGATTAAAGCATGAATTACCAGTTTCTGAGTGATTTGAGATTCATCAATAATATGGTTTGGAAAACTTGCTTTCAGTAAGGAGAAAGTATTTTCTTGAATAAGAATGTATTTGAAACCCTTTCCTTGGCGATATTGCATGTAATTTTTTCTGTTGTGAAGTTTGTTCTGTCTTCTGAAGTCTGTAGTTTTGCTGTGCTAATAACCGTTTTGAGTGCATATTTATCTCAGATTTGTAGGATTTTCATGTTCTAGGAGAATAAAATTCACTTCTAAAATTCACTTCTAAAATTCACCTTATGCTTGTTTTTTGAAGCACGGCTTAGTGTTTTAAGGCAAGTACAATGAAGCAAAAGTCTCAATTATATGCCATATACATTAAAAGTTTAGGGAAACATATTCCTGTCCCTTATTTTCTTTGTCTTCCCTGTTAGCAGTGCAGGGCAGTATGTACATCTACTCCCAAGACCGAGCAGTAATTGGACAAATGCATTCAAGACTGCCTTGACCAACACTGTGACTTAAACATTTCAGTAACYGTTTAAACCAGGCTCCAATGCAGCAACATTCTTCCACTGAAACCAATGCTGTATACAGCAGTAATTAACAAATAACAGAAAAGTTAATTTCACCATTAATACTGTATCTTGCATTTTGGATACTCAGCTGTTCACCTGCCTCAGTTCTCAACAAAGACCTCTGATTTCAGAATAAGATTCTTGTTTGTTTGTTTTTTTCACTGATGTGTTAACATGAATAATTAGGAGGATAAGAAGAAATGAGTTCTTTTCTTTCTGGCTGTTTATGATATTATACTAACTAGTCTGACGTGTTAAATTTAAGAGATTTCTCCCTCCCTTCCCTCATTATGTACAGTCCACTGATTGTCTGTCCCAAGCCTGTGATGTTAGGTGACCCCATTTGTGTTTATGACTGTAAAATAATTCCTTTTAAATTTAGTAAAAATTAACTCCATTACTCCTGTAAATAGTTACATAAAGAACTATACGCATAAAACTGTTACTGAAATTCCTGAACACCTTACCTATCATACATATGTGAAATCACATATTCATTGTTATTGTGCTGTTTTGTCTTTTCTAGTTTCCAAATAAAACAGTAGCCCAAGTTGCCTGCAGTACGTTGAACATGCTAATTCATTATGTGCATAGACTTCAAGTGTACCAAGCTGATTCACCTTTAAGAATTATTCAAGTAAGTATTTAAAAAAAAATGAAAATTTTGATTATTTTAAATTTAGTAGTAAAATTTGTTTCACTGAAATAAAAATTCCAGACAGACTATTGAGAAGTATGTTTCACAGTATGTTAACTCAGTATAAACATACTCTGACTGAACATTAACAGCCGAGGTTCACATCACACTTACTCAGTGACTCCAATATTAACATGCAAAATGACTACATCATGCATATTTTTTCCTCCAACATGAATTTGTCATTATTTGCATGAGAATATTATCAGTAAAGTCCAAACAAAAATTTATATTAAATATCTGCAAGCAGTTATTTAATTTTAGTAGGAAAGTTTTTCCTTAAAATACGATTCTGCAGTTGTATTTTGCTTATCCATTTAAGTGTTTCAGTATATAGAAAAAATTTAGTTTAAATACACCTTTATGTAATAGGGAAGCAGACTATATCCTTTGCGAGTCTGAGAAACAGAGAAGGGGTAAAGGTTTTAGTGTCTCCCAGGTGACTGGAAAGGGAATTGATAGGAAACTTCTTAAGAGGTACAGCAAGCATTTCTCTGTTCCTGTACAATCATGCTGTTGCTTAAGAGGAGGCCTGGTGTTTACGGATTTTAGCAGTTGTAAGAAACAATGGGGTTCAAACAGCCCCCATACACAACCTTCTTCAGGCTCTTTCCTGCACCCTACATTATCTTGAATAAAGTTTGCTTCCTGCCTGAGTGTTTGGAGTAGCTGTATAATTTTGCTGGCCCTAATGCACCTACATCAGTCAAGCATAACGTATCCTTTCAGTCTTCTGTGAAATTCAAAGAAAAGAGAGTTTAATAGTTGGAAAGAAAAAAAAAAGGCAGTAAGCAATACTATAATTTGGCTCAAAATAATTTAATAGAACTTAACCATAAATCTAGTATTGTGTCACGTTTACTTACTTAAAAATTATTTTTAACTTAAATATTTAAATAATATTTTTAAAGAAACTATGCTATGTTTTTCACAGATTCTAATAGCAACTATTACCCATCTGCTACCCAGTACAGAGGCTTCCTCTTATGAACAGGACAAGAGGGTAAATATTTTTCATTCCTTTTTATTATGTTAATCTAATTATGAAGGGTTTATGACATAGCTTTATGATGAAGTTTGTTAAGATTTGCCTTAAAGCAGGGATTCAGTTCTTCAAGTATAATACAGTATAGTCTTCCAAAAATTACAGCTGATACTATTTTATACAAGTGAATTTCTGAAGGTTTTGTAGGAAAATATGCTTTTAAAATTCATTGAAATTGATTGTTTTTAATAATTAGAAAGTTTTCTTTTTTCCTTATCCTAAATGAACTTAAAAGCAAAGTAATGCAGATTTTTCAAACATCTCTTATAGTGCAAATAAATTATGACTTGTAGAGAGTGCATTTGTAAGCTTTCTATAAGCTTATGATTATTTGTGCTTCCCAAGAAGAGCCTGTGATAGTCATCATCCTTCAAAATGCTTGCTGTCTTTTCATATTCTCAATGGGGCTGAGACCCTTAGCTAAGACAGACTCTGTCTTCATCCATCAGATATTCACGGTAGTGCTTTCTGCCTCCTGAAAGCTACACCTCAGTCATTTGGCTTTGCTGTGGGCGAGAACTGTGGCAAGCAGTGACTGTTTAAACTTGGGCACTTCAGTGCAGTTTTTCACTGGCAGCTTTGTCATTCTGAGCCACCCAATCCAATGGGAGCTAAAATTCATCTGTTGCTCATGTTGGCCATCAGAGATAAATTGGTGGCTAGTATAGAATACAACAGTATGCCAAGCTCGCCACCTATCCACTTGTGGTTAGTTCCCATGAGCGAAGAAGTTTCCTCATGAGCCAAWACTGATCGTTTTATGTCAAATACCATATAAAAATTGGCTTAGCTAGTTTGACAAACTTGGGCCTAACGGGTTTCTTAAAAATTGGCTGGATGTAAAAATACTCAGAGCCCTTCATTGTCTGGTTTATTAGATGGTGCCTCTGTGAGACAAAGTTGTAATGATTCGATGAAGCGTGTATGATGTTTATATGTCTTTTGATAGTAAATTTTTTAAGTTGGTTTTCTTCGAAAGACTTTCGTTTAACTTGTAAAATATTTTGAAGAATCTTACAGCTGTTTATCTGAATTGTTTTCTCTTCCACAGCTAAGTTTTAAAAATTACAAATAATTATTTGGAGCCAGTCAGTTATTAATTATTTGGTGTTTGTAAGTCTTAATCTGATTCTGTTCTAGAGTCTTTAAAATATCCCCTAGAGGGAGTTGGTTCTTTCACTGAGTAGCCTATGATACAGAAAGCAGTTAGATTTCTTTCATATGATACCTGATGCTGCAGAGTGATATTGACAGACTGTGAAGGAAAAGCACTAAATGTAGCTGAAATACACTTTACAGTGAGGTTTATGTGCAGAATGATATGTCAGCTTTATTTTGTATGTGTGTAATCTGTCATTTTAAAAACAATGTCCTACAAATTAGTTTTGTGAAATTATAGATATCTACTTAAGCACAATATCTACTCACAGACTCTTTGTAAAGAGAAGCTGTTATCTGAATGGTCTTTGTGAAACATCTCAATAGATGGAGTTTTTGCCCATAATATGGGATTTGAACATACAGTGGCTTTTAAACATTATTGCATAAGGTTGACTTTCTACTGAAGTTAAATTAAGAAATGAAAGTAAAACAGAAAAGTAGAATAAAGTAAAAAATGTGAAGTAGCCGGTGCTCTTTTAAATGATTTGTAATTAAAAGTGTTTCTTACAGTTGGTGGTCTCTTTACTTCTGTGTTTATTGGATTGGATAACGGCCTTGCCCCTAAAGACCTTGCTGCAGCCTCTTCACACTACAGGAGCAGAAAATGATAAGACTGAAAGATCAGTTCTTAATTGTATATATAAGGTACATGTTTCTTTACTTGCTAAATGAGAATTTCTAGGTATGCAGGTAGTGTCAATTTTCATGGAAATGAAGACAGAGCTTTTCTGTAAGTTGATCTCAGTTTTCTGTAAGCTGCTCAAATTTGGAGTTCTGTCTTAGTTTTTGTACAGTTTTTTACAGTTAACTGCTTAATCTTTGGTATATTTGGAATAGTTAATTTTGCCTCACATTTTGTGATGTTATTTTTTGTGTGTCATACTGATAGCAGACACTACTGCTGTAGAAGACCAGCTATACATTTAAAACAGATGAGGATATAGCCTTTATATACCAAGAAATTTTATTTAGCAATGATTACTGTCTTTAGGGATCTTTCGGGACACAGGAGAAAGATGTATATATTTTTTGCAAGGGAAAGGGATTAAGCCTTAGACCTAGCCTATGTACTTAAAGAAGAGAGGAGACCTAAAAATAAAGGTAGCTTAGTGATTTTGTTGTAAGTTTTGTTTCTTGTGTTAACTTTATTGTTACATTCTACTTCAGTGTACACGCTTTTTTAGGAATTTTCTTTGCAGGCCTGGGTTTGGTTCTGTAAACATTAAGCATCCAAAATTATCCAGTATTTTATCCTGCCTACCTGCTTTAACAACTTAATTAGAAAATACAATTAGAAAATTAGAAAATAAAGGTAAACTTCATTTCTTATAAAAGTATTGAGTAGGAATTTCAGTAATTATTGCCATGAAATCTTGTTTTTGTTATAGGTTCTACATGGATGTGTCTATGGATCTCAATGTTTCAGCAACCCCAAATATTTCCCTCTAAGTCTTTCTGATTTGGCATCTGTGGATTATGATCCTTTTATGCATTTGGAAAGCTTGAAAGAACCAGAACCACTACATTCCCCAGACTCAGAGCGGTCTTCTAAACTTCAGCCAGTCACTGAAGGTTTGCAAATTGCCTGAATACACTTTTTCTTAAAAAGGTTTTATCTTGGTTTCCAGTATTGAAGTGTTTGTCTAAAACATAAGTTTTAAATTATACTTAGACATTAGGTAAGGACCATTAGTACAGAATGAGCTAACATAATTTTCAGCAATTACTATTCGATTAACTGAAATAAGTATCTTCTGAACAACATGAAAATCAATTTGATATGGATTCTTCTGTTCTCTGTATCAGTGAAAGTGTTAAGTACAGCAACATGGGTAAATGTTTTTCAGTTTGCTTTGGGCAAATTAATTTACTTTAATCTTAATTTTGCTCCTTTTTTAAGAATTTTTTTCATATCTGAGCTTGCAATATTGAAAACTTCCTGTGACTTTTTTTTTTTTTTTTTTAAACTTGTCATAATTCTTTGGGGATCTGTTTATACTTTTAAAAACCCTGGAGTTATCTGAAGAGAGAGACATTTTCTCTCATCCACTTGGAACCTTAACAGACTTGCGAATTAACATTTTCTTCAAAACACTAAAATAAAAATAGAAAATTCAAGAAACTAAGATGCAGAGAAGTGGCATGTATTATACAGTGTATGTAGTAAGTATCAAATGGCTTCACTGGGAAGAAAATTGAAAAAGATGAGATTAATACTGATAACAGAAACTCTGTGTAGTGCTATTCTCCCTCCATATTAAGTTGTTCCATTTAGGCTTCCTTTAAGGTATTAAGAACCAGATAAATGCAGAAGCTCTTTGCAGCAGCTGTGTGCTAACAGCAGGTGATTTTGTGGTCTGTAGTGACTACGTGCTGTTTTTTATGTAGAGAAAATGGCTAATCATTGTGCCCTTGTCTAAGGCATGCTTCATCATCCTCAAGTACTTTTTTGGCCAAAGAATTCTAAACACAGAGCTGTCCCCTAATAAGCTCAGTATTGGACTGAACAAGTCTGATTTGGGAACTATTGGCAGGAGGAGCTGTAATTATTAAATTTACTGAAGAATGAAGCAGGGTACTGTAGTTGGCTTTTTGTCAAATGGCTGTGGTCTTATTAGTAAAATGTAATCATCTGCTGGGTCAGAATGAAAGAGGCTTCGAAGGATTCATTCTGTCCTAATTACAGTCTCACCTATACATATTATGTAAAGCTAATATTTAAAGCATTTGCCAAAATTAACTTCCACTGCATGTTCTATTACAGTGTAGTGAATTGTAGTAGCTTTTTATGCCTGGCATCTTTTGTATTCTATAATAATCTGTAATTATGGGTTTGCAGCAAATGCTGTGTGGCTTGTTTAATCTAACAATCTGAAAAGACAACCCTGAATAGATTTCTTTTTAAATGAATGCTAGTTGCACAAAGCCTTAGCATTGATATCTTCATTTTGCATTTCCGTACATGATTGGTTCTTTTATGATTTCTTGTTAAATTTCTAAATAAAAGTAATTTCAGATGTTCCTTTTATCTCCCCAGATAAGTTAAGGAAGCCCCATATGTTTTTAAAGTTTCAGGGCTCTGGAACTGTAAGTCAGATTGTGAAATTTAATTGGCAAAGTACAATATTATAATGCAACCCTGGCCTTGCAACCTTGGCACTTCTAGCCCATATTGCCAGGAAGAGAATAAAATTGGCAGTGTTTAACCCATCACACAGCATCTGTTCTCTCTGGCTTTGCTGGAAGAGTGATAGGAGTAAAGTTGGTGGGTAACAACCAATCTGGGGCTCAATCAAGAAAGGGGTCAATTAGTGCAAGGCAGCAGCACAGCAATATGCCAGTGGGTCAACCTCTTATTTAGCAGAGTAAAAGTGCTATCATGAAATCTTCTTGAAGGAATGGAAATGGTTAGGACACCAATTGTAGGGAAAGAGGGGAAATTGTGCAAAAGACAGGATGGAGATTGCTAAACTCTTTCCTTGGGTCACAAACAAATCTGCAAGTACTGAAACAGCATTACCCTAAAGGCTGAGTTCCACATGTAGTACTCTAAAGACAGGATGCTGTTTACCAGCTTGATAGATGTGATTGACATACCATGTTATGCTTCCCATTGCACAAGGTCAGATCCATCATAAGTTTTATGGAGGTTTACCCACAGTGTGATGTGATATGAGACCATGGGGGTATAGGACTTACAGTGATGCTTTGTGGTGGAGACAGAATCTTTTCAGAGGTTGGAGCAAGCCTTCCAAAGGTCAGGGTGAAGATCTGTTAAATTCTCTCAGAACAGTCACTGTGAGGAGAGGAGAGGACTACTCCCATCTCTGCTCTAGGAAGTTTCCAAGTGCTGTCTCCTGCAAAGAATCTGTTATACCTAGGATTATCTATGAAACTGTGTCCTTGTCCTCTGGTAAAGTGATAGATTGAGTTATAAGATGCATAAAGAATAATTTTGAAATGAAGTGTTAAACATATTGAAGTTTTCTATTGAAACCTGAACGAAACTTTAGCAGTTAACAATAAAGACTGCAATAGGAAGTTTTTCCTTTATCATCAGAGCTTGCAGACAGCAAGAAGTATGTGGTGCTTTCATACAACTGAGGAATCACAGCGCGTCTACATGGAGGTTGATGAACACTTCCTCTTGGTAGTATCAACAGCTGCTTCATCTAGCTACATTACAGGCATATATTACAGGTGTTGCCTATGCTATTTAATTGGACTTAATTAGCCTGGATTCAGTGTCGCACTGATAGAGCTATACTTTCTCCAAGACTAAAAGGAGTATAGCATTATAGGCATTTTAGATGTAAGGTGCAGTTTAGTTGTATAAAAGCTAATTTGGGCTACCTTGTGCCATGGCAATATGCCTACAGTAGCACAGTTGTTAAAGATGGAAAATCTGCTGGGTTACCTGCTTCTGATCTTTTACCTGTAATTGCAGGATTGTGAACAGCTATGAGGGAGAATTAGAATGGAACTTCTCTTTAAGCACTTTTTAATTATTTATATTTAATGATGCCAAAATTTAGGAAAAAATATAGTTGAGATTTTTATAATCTGTGTATCAACAAGGAAGGTGGTTCCATAAAAATATGTAGAGTGAAACAAAAAGTGCTATATATCTTCTAATGATGATAGCTGTCAAAATGAGACTATTGAATAAAGTCTGGTTGGATGAAAATAATATTTTTAAAGGAATTTTTTCACAGTTGTAGGCAAAAACATTTAATTTCTTGAAATTGCTTCTGTGGAAACCCTGTTCTTCATAAATCACAAATCTGATAAAGAGAGTTGTGACTGGAAAGGAAGCAGTTGCATTGCATAGATACAGCTATACATCAATTATTCATTTCAAGACTTTTCCTCTTTTTCATACTTCTCTAAACAAACATATTTTTAAAGTTTTTTGCAGAGATTGATCTTTTTTCCTAATACATTTCAATTTCTGATGTAAAGGTTTCCCCCATCTGATGTTCAGTTTTTTGTTCCTTTTCTTTTAAAGAAAAGGAGACAAAAAATGCAACTTTCTAAAAAAACACTTTATACATGGTGCATCCAGAGTAGCACAATTTGTGTTTGGTGAGGACTTTTTAGAGAGGGTATGTTTTGGATCTCTCTGTACCTGAAGCTTAAAATTAGTAAGGAGTGAGACTTCCATAAGCTAATTTAAAATATATGTATCTGAGCTAAGCTGAACTCTGTTAGCACCCTCTAAAAGTAATGGAGAAAGAGAAAAATTTCCAGAGAGTGATTCATCCTATCTCTCTAGTTTGTGTGTCTAACCAAGATGAATCACTCTGTGAAGGTACATCATTCTTTTAGACAGCTAAAGTTAGGAGAGTTACATCTCACTGTCAGTCATTACTTTTTCTTTCTACTGCATAACTGTGGTAATTTAGAAGACATGCAGTCAAAGTTTGAATAAAGAGTTAACAAAGCATCCTAAGGAAATTCAGGAATCCTCCGCTCATACAGTGATACCCATTAGTGGTGTCAGACCTTCAGCCTTCCCACAAAAGAGGTAATTTCAGGGACTGAGAAAAATAGGCAAAATAACATACTTATAGCAGATTACCAAGTGAATCATGCACACATATAAATCACACTGCCCAAGTGAACGGTTCTGTACCTTTGTAAGTAGAGCAGAGATGTGTTCACTTAGGATAATGGGTTGGTAAAGCAGTGTTCTAGACTGCTGTGTGATGGGTGATGGGGCGGCTTAGTCAGCAGAATTTGTGGTAAAGCTGTAATGGCTTGCATTATTGCATATTTTGATCTGCCCCCCAGAGCATGATTTAGATATTCATTTTCAGAGTCCTAATATATTAAATGTCCAGTTGCTCCTGGTTGAGCACTTTGGGGAAGATGTGAGTAGAGAGCTCATTCACAACATACAAAAAGTCTCAATATGGAGATGTGCTTATAGGAGCAACTTACTAATATATATCCTTTACATTGTGAGATCTTTAGGGGTTTGCCACAAAACAATAACAGTAATAACTCATATGCTACCAGTTCCCTCTCATTTCTTCAGT
This sequence comes from Apteryx rowi, assembly GCF_003343035.1. Lineage (NCBI taxonomy): Eukaryota > Metazoa > Chordata > Aves > Apterygiformes > Apterygidae > Apteryx > Apteryx rowi. The sequence goes on from NW_020451182.1 coordinate 2,285,370, forward strand.
TTTTTCAGTAGAACTTCACTGAAGGCACTTAAACCTGCTCAGCGTGAGAGTTCAAGAAGCTGGGAAATTCAAATGTCTTTGCTCCTAATAACCTGAGAAAAGTATTATCTTACTTAACTGTGCAGTCCCAAGTACTAAGTGTTTGGCCTAAATATCCTGACAAAGATGAGCCAGTAGCAGCACTGTCCAGGTACTGAKTAGTACTACACTGATAAATTATACTGCAAGCATTTTACTTATTTTCTCTTTCTGTGTTGTATAAACTTGCTTACAGTTCCTTCTTACATTTCAGCAGATGGCACTGTAACTTAATTTCCTTGTGTGGTATCAATATCTGGACATTTAATTCAGCTTCAATGTATGTTTTTAAGTGTTTCTTATTTTTTAAACCGCAGGAAAAGTTATAGATAGTCAAAATACATTTTCAGTATTTCTCAACTCAGCCTAGTATCTAATTTGTTTATATTAATTTTTAATGAATTTGTCATTAAAATACTTGAGTTTACTTGGGTTTTGGAACAGTATAAAAATTAAGTTAATTTTGCCAGTTAATAAGCGGATATTTGCAGACCAGATCTAGTACTCTCTAAAGGTATAAAATGGCAGACCTTCCCAAGTGTCTCTTACATGTTTTACTTAAACCATGCAAAAAATAAACAAATATATACTAATTGTTGTCTTTTGACCATATTGCAGAACAGAATGCATTCAGTGCTTCATAAGCTGAAGACCTGTCATGACAGTCAGCATACAATACAAATTTGCCTTTATTTTGCCAGTTAAAACCAATTAAGGCACATTTGTACCTTAAACTGCAAAAAGAAATCTGTTCATTAAGTATTAGCTTTTATTTTGTACAAATATGCAATATAAAGGAAGATGATTTAATTATACCACAGTTAAGTGTCCAAGAGGTTGCATTCAGTAAATACTGAATGAAAAAGCAAGGTTGTTCAGAAAATATTAGTTTGATAGCTTTTTGGTGAGAAAAAACTGGTGAAAAGTGTTTCTACTGTTTTGCAATGTTTAAAATAGTTTGATACATTATGTAATTTTGAAGAATGCTATCTTGATTTATTTTCCCCCTATAATTCCCAAATTCAGGGCTTCCAGGTCCTGTTGCAAGAGAGAGACAGAAATATCTTCTCTGCCACATTGATCCTGTTTTCTCTTCTACCTGTGATCTTTTACAGTGTAATACTTTCGTGTATGGCTGTTATCAATGGGCACCATGAGCAGTTGAGGTTGTCTGCCTGACGGTTTGAGTTGCTTTGAGGCCACTCTGTACTTCATGAGTAATGTAGAATGGATTTGATAGAAGAAATATTATACTGGGCTAGCAGAGCTTGGTATGAACATCAAGAAATTCTGTTTGCAAATTCAGATGGTGTTGTATACAAGTGGGAAATATGCAACAAAGAAGGAGGTGGCAATGCCATGTTTAAATACCAGTACATTTCACAAGATGAATTTTACATAAAATAGGTACAATGAACTTCTGTTTCACCCTCCAAGTTTTTCCAGCCTGAAACTTTTTCAAGTGCAGTTACAGCATGAGATTTTTCTTTTATTTTTCTTTTGCTACTATTAGATTGTGTTCGGTATACATAGCCCAGCTTTTGATATGGTACTTTAAAATGATCCAGTGTCATTCCTGCCTTAACCTGCAGCCATATGGTCCCTTGAGAAATTAAGATGGATTAGATGTTTTGTGCATATTTGTTCCTTTGTTTTTCACAAAGCAATGGTGTGTAAGGTATAAAAATCCATTGCTGTTTTGGAAAATGGACTTCTTATAACATAGTTAATGGTCTCTACTTCGTCAGTAATTTTAAGATTTATTTTCACTAGATTAAGAAATGTTGTTGAGTATTTTAGAAGAAACATGCTGATCACAAAAGTATGGTAAGGAAATTTGTTAGGTTGTAAAACCTTTAGGATGCTGCTTTAACTATATTATGTTTTATCTTGCTATTCATGTATAAGACCAGTATTCTTCAAAACATACATTTTTCCATTATTGAGTTGACACCATCCTAACCCTGCTGTGCTCATCCTTTGTTTAAAACTCCCAAGGAAGAAGGACCAAAAGAAATACATAAAACTGTGTTGTTTTCCCAGCTCTATTTTAAATCCTGTATTCTTTCTCTCACAGTGAAAACTCACATACAACAAGGACTGATTTCTGTTGCTGCTCGTACTGTGATAACACATCTAGTCAACCACTTAGGCCACTATCCTATGAGCGGAGGTCCTGCTATGCTGACTAGTCAAGTGTGTGAAAACAATGACAATCCGTACAGTGAAAGTCCTGAACTTTCTCCTGAACTTTTTGAGAACCCAAACCTGCAGTTCTTTGTGTTAAACAATACTTCCCTGGTGTCTTGTATACAAATCCAAGCAGAAGAAGACGTGCCTGGGGGAGGACTGTCTGCTGGACTTGCATCTGCTAATTCAAATGTCAGAATTATAGTGCGTGATCTATCTGGCAAATACTCATGGGATTCTGCCATTTTGTATGGACCATCATCTTTATGTGGATCTTCACAACAAACATCTTTTGCACTTTCTTTATCTCAGCAAGAAAAAACAGAAGGTACTCTTTCATCTTATGAGCACGTGGAGGATGTGTCTGCAAGGGATGGAATTACACTCCAAGTAAAAAGGAAATTTAGAGAGACAGTACCAACATGGGATACAATTAGGGATGAAGAAGATGCCCTTGATGAGCTCTTGCAGTATTTAGGTGTTACAAGCCCTGAATGCTTACAGAGAACTGGTGTTTCACTCAACATTCCTGCTCCTCAGCCAGTCTGCATCTCAGAAAAGCAGGAGAATGATGTCATCAATGCAATTCTGAAACAGCACACAGAAGAGAGGGAGTTTGTTGAAAAACACTTCAATGATTTAAATATGAAGGCTATGGAGCAGGATGAGCCAACCTCACAAAAGCCCCAGTCAGCATTTTACTACTGCAGATTGCTTCTCAGTATACTGGGAATGAATTCTTGGGATAAAAGGTAAAAAGGAAAGACAAGACCCAGTGTTAAAGAACTTTTTTTTTTTTTTTTAAGTTGTGCAACTCTTCATGTTAATAGTAGTCAATCATAGAGTGAGTTAACCAATAATACCACGAGCCAGCCAACAAAAGTATTTAAAATGGGAGGAATTTTGCAGCCAAGGGGAAAATGGCAGATTCTTCTGCATTTCAATCTGTCATTTAGATAGAAAGGAGGAGCCTGTTGCCTTTACTGCCGTTTATGTCCTTTATAAAAACAGTGTTGGAAGGAGATTGGAAGGAGTGCTATCCTTTCTAATAATCCTTTCACCAGCTCCACTAAGGGATGTTACATGGGTAGAGAAGACATCTTTTTGCGTTATTTGCTTCCCTTGTATGTTCCTGCAAAAATCATTATCTTTCTGTGCCTGACTGAGAGTCTGAAACAGAGTCATATTCTCAGCTGTTGTGTTGCTGGACAGTATCCTGTTGCTCTGCCTGCTAAGAGCATGTTTGCGTGAAGCCCAAAAGCATTGCATCTGTGCTAGCTAACTAGAAGGATATCTGTCCCAAGCATTTATTTCAACACTGGCAATGTTCAAGTATTGCTTAGAACAGTAGGAGACAAACCATGTTCAGTTACAGGAGTATTTTCTGTGTTTATGATATCTTTATTATTTGTGTGTAGGTGTATTTAGGTGTATGCGTGCATRTACATGTGAGTGTGTACAGACATTAGCATCCTAGAATTTAAGGGTCTTTCTGAAATCTTCTCTTGCCATAGCTATCAAGTTCCTTACGGGAGGCACTGAAATATTTTCTTACTATGAGGAGGAATAGATATTCTGTAGAAGAAGACTAGACCTATGTCACTGAGATATTGCTGGAATCAGATGAGATCTTCTGAYGTCAAGAATTTTGATGTTATAACACTTCTTATATGGGCCTTTAATTCCTCAAAGCAGTCTGTTTTTGAATAATACTGCTCTTAAACTCATTTCTATATGTTTTATAGGAAACATCTTAAGCACAATTAAAAAAAAAACAATGTGCAAAGTGCCCTTCTTGCTATAACGTAATGGGTTTTTTTGTTTAAATTGTTACAGCTTCTGGGGGACCAGTGAGCTATGTTCTGTTTCTTCCGCAATTCAGAAAAGCAAAAGCTCAGTGTTTAATGCTCTCACTCCCTAGGACGGTCGATTATGGGAGTGTCTTTTGTCACTAAGCACATATATTTTGGCTTAGTAAAGTGCAGATTATATATGCATCAAAGGGAGTTCTGTCCATTCTTCTGTACACAGTAGATTGATTGCAGCTGGATCCAACAGGTTGATAGAAGAAAGTGGAAAGAAGTAAAGGTTGTTCCCAGGGCTCTAATGGATACAGAATATTTCCTAGAGTTAAAAATTGCTTCTATATTTTTGAAAGATATCTTAATCATTTTATAAAAAAGGGCTGTTGAAAAGGCATACATGTTTGTTGACTGTTTCTCGAACGGAACTGGAAATGTTCTCGTACATTTCTTGTACTGTTCTGTATCCATCACTGAACAGGTCATAAAAGTGTTACAAATTTCTCTGTTTAGAAGGAGCTTTCATCTCTTGAAGAAAAATGAAAAGTTACTTCGAGAACTCAGAAATTTGGACTCAAGACAATGGTAAATTCTTTTTATGACTACTTATTTTATGGACACTTGTACTTAAATGGTTCTGGTTTAGATAAAGGTGAGACTTTAATTTAAAAAAAAATGGTAAATGATCCATGTGTTTTGCACTATATTTGGAGGTATTATTTGTAGAATGAAATTCTACAAACAGATTATCATGAAATAGAATAAACTCCAAATAAGCTATGAAAATTATGAACATTTTGATGCATAACACATTATAGAATAGTTTGGACAGGGACAATTTTAGAAGTGGGAGGACAGGGTGGGTGATTTTGCTTTAGAGGCTGAATGCATTCAAAGTAGCTTGGGAAATTGACAGTTTCTACCTGAGCTGATTTTTGATACTCTTGCAATCATATCACTTTTGAATAATGAGTCGGAGAAGTGTAAGAAATCACTTTCAGTTGCGCCAGTATCTAACAGTTAGGAAGCTGGGAACAGAAGACATTGCCGTAGTACTTAAAGGTACTTAATTCATCTGCATAAGAAGCATTTGCCACAACATTCACAAGGCACATTATTCATGTGTAGTGCAATGTAAATAATGCCTGTGTTGTAGGTTTTTTTCCAAAGCCCCTGCTATTCCTTTAGCAGTTGGTACTGCTAGCACCATCCTTCATATTTCAGTGATGAAAGGGCATTTGCAGAGGTAAATGCTATAGTGCACAGCAAAACTTCAAGCTCCAGAAAAGACCAGACTAGAAAAGACAGAATGGGAGTATGGAAATGTGGAAAGTATTCAGAGAAGAAGCCATATAGTTGCACTGTACTTCCACTGTCTTTTTCTATGTTTTAAAAGCCATGCTGTGTGTGTACTGTTTGCATATGTTGGTTTCATATTAGCAAAGGCACTGTCATGCAGTGACTGTCCTGTGTTTTACAGCCGAGAGACACACAAGATCGCAGTGTTTTATGTCGCTGAGGGACAAGAAGATAAACACTCCATTCTTACTAATACTGGGGGAAGTCAAGCCTATGAGGATTTTGTAGCCGGCCTTGGCTGGGAGGTATTTATTAAAAAAATTTTATCCTCAGTTTGTTTACAGAGAAAATTATAAATCGCTCTAGATCTTCTAATTCTTTGGATTGTTAACATTATTCACAAGTACCAAAATACACTGTTTTGCAAGTAGGGTATACAGAGAAGAATTCTGGTTTTAGTTTCATTACAAATACTAGCTATTTATAGATGAGTTTTTTTGATTTAGGGAAGTCTGTGCAGTCAGAGATGATTCAGTAATATGCACTCCTGTACCTGGCTTTCAGACACTGACTAGAGTGCATCTTGATTGCCCTGTGGGCCTGTAAAGTGTTAAGTCCATGAAAGTTTGAGCTTTGCTCAAATTTGGAAATCCAAAAAGTAAGAGCATGCAGCTTTTCTTATGTTCCCTTCCCCCTGCCTTCCACTGCAGCATGTATCTATTCACACACTGCACTATCATGTCTCTTCCAGCAGACAGAAATACTGTGATATACCTCATCATTTATATAGAACTGCCACAATTTAATCACTAGTTTGATAGTGTTATAAGGATTTCTTTTTCTGCATGCTCTCTTTCTAACTGCACAGGATTAACTTCCATTGTAATGAAATGTGAGTAAAGTTTAGCTCAGATGTGTCCCACAAAAGTACAGGAATCACTCCTGCTTTTGGCTGTCTGTATCAGTAATTCTACACTTTTTCTGTTCCTGTCGCAACTTGTCTGAGTGTCCATCACCTTTGTTCCTTTTCTTACTCCTTAGGAATGTAAGAGAGCTACTAGATTAACTGTGGGGATAATGAGTCTGACTTTCCATAGGAACAGAGGAAAACTACTAAAGCTCTGCTGACTCCATCACATAGATGATGTTTTCCCACATTCCTGATTCTTCAGGAGAAAAAAATGACATTAGTTTCTTCAAATATCCTGTCAGTGGGTTAATTTCAGTAGCTAGATTAAACAATTGCTAATCTAGGTTAATATTTCATTAGGACATATCAAATATTTTAACTTCTTGACATTAAATTCTGGCTCTTTTATTAACATAAAAGCAAACATATCCCCTGTGGGCTGAGATTAAATGTATTCACATTTGTGATATAACTTTCTTTAGGCACTGCTGCAAAAGTGAAATAACACATTAAATGTGGTCGCTTATTTCAGCATCAAACTATTTCCTATAGAGCTATCACTTACAAACTTATTTATGAATTTTCAGTTAGCTTCCGTTGGTCCTTTTTTTTCATTTTCACAGAATGAATATTTCTCTTGGAAAAGATATGGAAGGTAATAAGGCAAGTTGAAATTGTCTGGCTCTCATGCAGGGATTCTTCCAGGATCAGTTCAGGGCTGATGTAGTGGCATGGAATTTTTAAAAATTCAGAAAGCACACAAGTGACTACAGTCAACTAATCAGGAAATAAACCTGTAAACACTTCCCTCGTTTTCTTCTCTCTAACCGTGTCTTCCTGTCAGCATCTGTGATGGTCATGGAATATAGAATGACACTGCACTGCAGTTGATTTCCAGTCTAATCAGTGAGTCTGAGCTCTTTCAGATAAACATAATTGTACTGGTGAATATATTGTGAAAAGGGCCTTCAATTTTTAAAATTTATTTAAAAATGCATTTTTAAAAACTTTATCTACAGAATGTTTTTATGAATGATTTTTTTTCTGCTTATGTTTCCTGGGCTTTGCTCCTAGGTGAATCTCACAAATCATTGTGGTTTTATGGGAGGACTGCAAAAAAACAAAAGCACTGGACTGACCACTCCATATTTTGCTACCTCTACAGTAGAAGTAATGTTTCATGTATCAACAAGAATGCCCTCTGATTCAGATGACTCTTTAACAAAAAAGGTAGGTATCTGAATAAAAAGCTTTCCTTTAGTAATAAACCAGGAAAAAACTGAGAAGTCATTCTAACAAGAAAATTCTTTTTAAAAAAAAATCATAAAACGTCATACCTTAACCCCCTAATAGTTTGTATTTTATTGATTTACATTGTGTCATATACATTATTCTTTACCAAACTCTAATTTTGCCATAGTGCTTATTTTTGCCATCATTACAAATGTTGCTGACATCACCTAAATAGTGGTGAAAAATGAAGGGAGGTAATAGTTTGGGTAGAAGAAAAAGCAGGAGATTTGACTGATGATCTAGTACTTTGAGACTTCAAATGCAGATTAATGAATTCTTAGAATATTTGAATATTCTAATATTCTATTATTCTAATATTCTTGGAATATACTTTCTAAGATGACTTGTTCACTTAAGAGTTATGTGCTGTTTATTAACAATTTTTCATTTTTAAAAATAAAGCTAAAAATTAAGAATTTGACTATGTTTATTGTATACAGCATATATTGTTTTGGAGCAGGCACAAATGCTCAGCAGTGATGTGGTCTCTCATAGCCACATTAAGAAAAAATGGTTTTCTGTATTGGTATTTTTTTCTTTAGAATTTAATAAATTCCATATTAGTGATAACAAGTTAAGGCCTCGAACATGTGTCCTATTATAAATGAACAATTGGCTATCATTAGACTGTCCCCTGTTCTCCGTACATACATCTTCAGATGTGCTAATCCATTCAGTAGACACGTTAATGAGCACTGGTTGAAGTGTAATATTGGAGGAACTGAAGCTGGTTGACCTCAGTATGGAGCTTAATACTTGTAATTAAATTAGATAGTAGACAGTTAGTATAGAGAGAAATAGCCGTGCCTCTGGCAAACTTCAATTATTAATGACTTTTTTGTTCTTTGTGTTCAACTTGAAGAAAAAAAATATTATTATTGTTATTGTTATTATTATAAACTAACTGTGAATTCTAACTTCTCACAGTGGCATCTTAGCTTTTTTTTTTAATTTTTATTATTAATTAATATTTTTTCTTGCGTGCCCATGGTGCTGGGTCCCTTCTGTTCTTTATTTCATGAAGTATAGCCAGGATAATACTTAGGTTGTTAAATGAATAATAAATATGTTTTAATAGAAAAATAGCTAACTTTAAAACAAGATTGTTGCTATTATTATAGTCCTGTAAGTTGACTGGCTTCTGTATTTTTAAATGGAAACTTGGTTTTATAAAACACAGCTTATCATTATCCTTGCAATGTTAGTTTATAATCTGTTTGAATTAAAGCATTAGAAAGTGTTGTCAAAGGAAAAGATGGGTCATAGTGAAAACTAACTCATTTTTCTTAAATAATTTTGCAAATGCTGTAGGCTTCAGCAGAACACTCAGGGAAGATCTTGTGTCTGTTTGCAGAAGCATTCTGTATCTGCGTGCAGCTATTGCAGCCAGCCACCGTTCAGGGCTGCTCCTGGCCTCCTCTGGTTTAACTCGTGAAAATGGGGTCAGCTGGACCTTTTAACAACTCCAGTTTGCCTTGGGCCAGTTTCTCTCCTCTTTCACCCACAATCGCACTCTTCACTAATTTAGAATACTTGAACTCTGGGCGGATATGTATATGATCAGAACTTTGGGATTATAGTCTTAGTTCAGCTGCTGATGGGGTGTTTAACTTTATTCAGACTATTTTCTTTCCGTGTGACTTCCTTTTCCTCCTCTTCCTGTGTGTGTTTTTTGTTGTTCTTTTAAAGCCCATTTCCCAGTGACCAAAGGTCTGTGTGCCTGCCTCTGTCTGTCCTCCCTTCCCTAATAACTTTTGCCCCATTTCAGCCAAATTTAATAGAGATGTATTTCAAAGATGTTATTTTCATAAGTGTTTAATGAAGATAGGCTGGGTAAAGAAGAGAGAGTAAGGGAGACTTTTAGTGTTCTTACGCAGCAGGTAAAGACTATGTGGGAAGAAGTATCAGGCATCAGAAAGAAATATGATAAATGTTGTCCCAAACTTGAGAAAAACATCAAGTGAAGTTGCATCTTGGGAGAAACCAGAAAAAACAAAGCAGGAAACACGAGTACAGAAACAGGCCAAACTTTCTACTGGTTCTGCTGCTTGGGCTGCGATCACTTCAGGAGAAGGAATGTCTTTTATCAGGTGCTGTCCAGCACAAGCTCACCGAATAGCAGACCTCTAATATCATTTGAGAGCTCTGTGTGCACTAACAATTGTAATTATTGTGAGTGCATGTACCGTTCGTGACCTCCAGAGAAACGGAGTTTTGAGTTTCTCTGCAGATCTTTCACGTGTTTTGTTTGTCTGATTCATTCAGAGAACGAAAATGAAGCAAACTTGCAGTAGCTGGCTTAGAACTGCTGCTGGTTTTTGTATTGTGAATGTGCCTAGAGGTACATGATAGGTTCATCTTATAAATGGAAATTAAATTAAATTAAAACAAAACTTCTTCCTGCCAGTCCAGCCACTGCAAAATCAAGATGCTGCTGCTTCAGAGGCCAAGCCAATTTTAAACTTACTTTCCGTCAATCTTATTGAGTAGTAAATAAAACTTTTAAGTGTCCTGGATACCTCTGAAACGTTGGGCTCTGAAGACTTGAACAAAGCAAGAAAAAAGCATGAATTCAGAAAGAACAGATAAAAATGTTCTGAATGTATAAGGAACTTAACAGTTAAATATATATATATATTTAAGTGGCAAATTGTAAATGAAAGGTTTAATGTCTATAATTCAATTTTTTTTTCTTTAAAGTCAGAGTAAAAAGCATTTGCACTACACAAAAAGAGTAAACTTGCACAGAAAGCATCAGAATTAAATGAAACCATGAAGACTCTCAGTTCACAAAGTGAAAAAGCACACATGTGCTCCTACAACCACCTGGCCAGCTCCTCCTTCCTTAGCCTTGTAAAGAAGTGAAGACATTGTGGATGAAGATATTATGTACAAGATGTTAAAAAAAATAGTAATGTTTTTAACTACTGGAATGCTAATTCATCTTGAGCTTTGGCTGTATTACATAATTCTAGGTTACATGTGACATTGTCCCCACCACATGAAAGAATTATAACTCCCAGTATCAATAGATTTTTTTTTAAAGTCTGGTATTAATATGTACTGGGAATTTTAAGGTTTATAAATTTAAATCATTAGTACAATTTTTTTTAAAGTTACAATTACATACACACATTGCTTTATTTAAAAAAAAAAAAAAGTAATTGTTGGAATGAAATTTTGTGAAAAATTCAACCAGAGAGTAAACATGCTGTAGACAGCAGGGCTGCCTACATGTAATGGGCAAAACTAGCTGCAGTAAGCCATTACTTTACAAATGTTTCTGCTTTTGCTTCTGTTCTTTTTATAATGAACACTTTCATTTTTGAAGAAGAAACAGAGTTAAGGGCTAGCTGTTGTATCATAAGAAAATATAATAGCCTTTTTTCACCCTCCTTTAGGTAAGTGGGTATTAGAAATTACAGTAATTTTGGCAAGAGTTCAAGGGTTAATGCAACAGATAAATAAAAGGAATTTTCTGTAAATTGAGCCCTGCATTATTTCACTTGTCTTGCCTTTCCAAACCTAACTCATTTAATTTTAAAAAGTAAATACTTAAATTCTTCCTGACAGTGTGCTTTGCTTTTACTATCGTTTATTACTTCAATTATACTTGGTATCACTTAGAACAATCTGCCATTTGGAAATTTCAGTATAGCCTGCAGCTTAGTATTAAGTCTGGCTGCTATTGTAACATGTACAGCATATGACACTAATGTATCAAAATTAAATTTGATCATCCCTCCTGGTTATATTTATTTCACGTTTCTTTTGTATTCAGTTAACATAAACGTATTAGGAAAGCTGACACATGATGATGGCTATAGAGTAAGAATATTTTAAAGTATTTTGAGTTAAATTTGAAATTTCAGGTAACCTGAATGTTGGTCATTTTTATATATTTATTTTAATGGAGTAGAGTTTCAAAGCAAGCTTAAAAAATCAGTTCGTCTCTGACATCTCCTCAGGGCTGTCTTCCCGTCAGCTCAGCTTTAAAATGGCTAAAACAGAACTCTTAATCTCTTTCTCATTGCCACCTCTCTGGATCACCATGGATAACATGACCATTGTGCCTGTCACTTGTGCCCGTAGCCAGAAATCATCTTTAATTTGGTCCACTTTCTGGATTCTTACATTGTCTGTGCTTAAGACTCAGTCCTTTTTATATAACATTTCTTGCAATGTAGCCTTTTCTTCTCCATATGCACAAATGAAATTTACCTATATCTTAATCTGTTGTCTTCATTGATAAACCTCCCTTTCTCTGGCCTTGACAGGTACTTTCTTATTCCACTTCTGTCCTTTCAGAATGCTGCTGGGAAAGTCATTTTCCTAATCTTTCATGGCTTTTTACAGTTTTTTTGCATTTGTCCATCTCCATTTTGTCTCTTGCCTTATACTTAGATTATAAAATCTCTAGAGCAGTTTGATCTGCATTTATACAGTATTTAGTGTATCGGAATATTTGTATGTAACTGCAGTTCTGAGCATTTCAGCTGTGGTATGCTACCAGTTACTTGAAGTATTAACATTATTTTACTGATTTTTATTATTTAGATTATTGCTTTAAATCCCTAACAAGGATTTGCACTCTATTTTGCTTATCGTCATTTATGCACATAGGAAGCTGTAAGTTTTAGAGTTTATTATCTTAGGAAGATGAGATCAGGAACTGAGTTCGAGGGTATAATAGTTAACACAACTAGTRGTTAGTTCTGTGTAACTGTTCATACAGATTTCAGTCTTGGTACCTGTATATCCTGTGGGCACCAAATCTGATTTTATTAAATAACACTGAGATGACACCTTCTTCTGGGATACCATGTTGCTCTCTGTCCTTAGGATTCAATGGACAGAGGTGGCTATAGCTTAATATCTTTTTACCCTTTGTGTCCAGGAGATTGAATTCTGAGATGCCTCCAATACAATACAAAAACGTAAAGAATCCAGATTAAAACTGAAAGAGGTCAGGCTCTGGCCCTTCTCTGATGTAATAATTCCAATGAATGATGGGTTCTTCTAATGTTTGCTGTGCTTGCAGGAGAGCTTTGTTGTGGAGCTCTGCTCAATTTCAAGGTCCTTCAATAGGGAACTGAAAAATGAAGACGAAAAACTGAAATTCTTCTTTTAAAAAGTTCATGCAAAAACTAGCAGTCCTTGGAAAACTTTTCAAGACAATTTCCAGGTATTGGATCTCTTCCATGAATCAAGGGTGTTGATGAGTGACGTTGCTACCATTCAAGCTTTCACATCAGCTTTGCCTGCTGACTGTGGTGAGGACTTCTGAAAGAGGCAAGAAGGAGCACTATGTTAGGATTAGAGCTTGTTCTGGACTACTCTTGAAAAAAGAACAGAATGACTTACTCAACTCTTAATTCTTCTCCAAACATAAAGATAAAATCAACAATAMCCAACCTTGTATACCAGTCTATTCTTTTGTCATTTTTCTGCCTCCTATAATGGAAGCAAAACATTGATCACAGTTTTGATCTTGAGTACCCTACATCTGTTTATAAACCAGGGTACACAGCATATATATATCATCATCCACCTACTTGCACCATCTGATTTTGATTCTCAGTGTATTGTATGTCACAGAGATGCCTTTCTACACTTTCTTCGATTTGAGCCTGTGTCAGATCATTCTTGGTAGTGATCATGAAACAAAACACACCTGGCAGGACTTGGAACTCAGTGGAATCATCTGATTAATTTTCCTTTTCCTCTGAAGAAGTTAGTAGGTGCTTTCACTCTGGAGTGTATCCTCACACCTCTATGGGGGCATAAAGCAAACTTTCAGAATGGAGGGAAAAATCCCTAATGACTTCAGTTCACTTGGCATCCAGAAGGATGTGCCCCTTGTCAGTAGTCCTCCCTGTGAAATAATTACACATACACTGTTATCACACTCCAAAATCAATTTCAGTCTGATTGGACAGCATACATCAGTAATGATGCTCAATCTTGGTATCTATCCCAGAAGTGCATCAGGAATTGATGTTCTGTCTTGTTAGGTGGGTAGAAGCATTCAATACTCTTGTGCAATGGCCGGTTCTGCATCTGCAGGTTTCAGTAACTGGTGTTTGGACCTATACGTAGGGGCAACCTTTGACAAATGAAATTCAGAGCTGATGATGCCCTCAAGAAGTTGTACTATCTAAACTCTCTAAAAGTTTTGGATTTTAAAGCCATTTATTTGGCCTGTGGACTGTCACTGCCCCATGTTTCGAATCTACCAGTGTATAAGTTTGTTATCTGTGAGTCCAAAGATGATAAGTAAAGGAGAGGTAATTCTTCTAGTAAATAGCCTGATGTTGATGATGAATTAGGAATGGTATAATGGAATGATGGAGGTATCAGTCCTAGTTCTGCTTTGTGGCTATCAGTTCAATAAAGGTGTGCCAGATAGCCATCTGTCAACCTAGGATCATGCAGTTTTTTCATGCTTCACAAGATTTCATTTCAAAACAGTATTGCCTCTTGCTTTCTCCTTTGTTAGGGGGGTCTCGTCCTTCCTAAGCCTTTAGGTTGCTTCTGAGTGTGGGCCTGTCAGTCCCTCAGGCCCTTCTGTCATTATCGTATTTCAACAGATAGTTTGACTGTCACTTCACCTAGGAAGGCAGAAGAGGTTCAGGCCCTCAGAACAATTCCATCATTAGTTGCCTTCGACAATGCCAGTCATCCCTAAGTGTCATCCAAAGTTTCTGCAGCTGGTGTTTGTGATTTTTGATATCAGCTATTCAGGTTACTGCCTGGTTTTGTTCTAATCTAGACAAATAAAATTCAACATACTGAATGTTGTTAGAACCAGTTCTTTTTTTGGTTTGGGTTTACAGGTAGCACAAGAACATCCCTAACTAACAATGTTGTTCAAAATAATTCAGCCGTCTACAAAAGAGGCAAGCAAARCTCACTCTTCAAAGGACCTGTGATCATTGTAGATTAGATATATGTGTGATCTGGTCCAGACAAATCAAGTGGCTTGTTCAGCATCACACAGGATCTTGGTATTGATACTCTCTGTCCTTGCCCAGTCCAACACTGAAGAAAATCCTTTTCTTGTAGGAATACAGCACCAGTTTTCAGTCCGATACAATTCAAAGCCAGGAGAGAAGAGCAGAGTTTTGTTTGTTTTTTTTAAAGACTGCTGCTGACAGCCAGTATAAGCCTTTAGTTAAGACCAAAATAGCATTCCAGGAGGTTTTATAATATAAACAAGTGAATATTTGCAATTAAATTTCTCTAGTAATTGTATATATGTTTTGCTTTTATTCAAAGTGCAGTTATATTCTGAAAATGAATGCCTGAAATTGTTGCCTCTTTTTATAAAAGATCTTCTTGTACATGCTCAGATTAGTATCTACATGTTACCTGTTAACAGCAGTTCCCAGTGCTGTCCTTTGAATAATATCAAGACAATTGTTTGACAAACTCCGGTTAGCTAAAGCTGTGCAAACAAGCTGAAAACTGTTGGTGAAGAAAATTGTCAGCTATAATTGATGATGCACAGTGAGAAAAAAAAATGAGATTCTAGCTTGAATTTTCAGAAATGACCCATATTGGAAGGAAACTTCTTTTTTAATAATATGAATGTATTTGATCAGTATACATAAAGCTTCTTTCCACAATGTTGACAGTTGTTTTTTGGTTGGTATTGTTTAGCAGAAAGAACATTTTGGACCCTCAGTGCAGAAATTTCAAAAATGTTCTTAATACTCCTTAGTCTGGTTTTAGGATTAGAACTGAAGGTACCTCACTGATCTTGATGAATCAATTTGAGCGAGTTTTGAAAAATTTTTCAAGAACCATTTTGGGGGATAGGGGGGTTACTTTTGTAAAAGTTTTATGGATTTAATCAGAAAATTAACCCATGGGCCATGGAAAATGCACTTGCTATTCTTCTTTTAAAAGCTTTTTGTTTATGGTAGCCAGTCTGGAATTTGGCTAGAACAATGTAGTTAAAGATTGTTCAAATACATATCTTTTAAACACATGTTCATCCATATAATTTTAAAATTCCTATAGAAAAGTCTGAATTTAGTAACTCGCTGCCTATCAAAAATGATGGTAGACTTGAAAGCATTTTAATAAATCAGATTGAATCACTGAGTATTCTGAGACAATTTCAAAAAAAGTTTAGCTTTCAGTATTCTGTATTGTCATGTCTGTTCATTTAAATAGTCATTGACATTAATATATAAAAAGTTACAGTACAAACTAAAACTGTAAACTAATGCTGTGACTGAAAACTTAAGAGAACTATAGTGTAATTTATCTTACTCATTTTTCTTATACTCCTTTTTAGTATATTTGTCCTTTTGGAACATAAATCTTAAGCATAGCTGTAGGGCTGTGGATATATTTAAACTATTTAAACTGATGGGATTTTATCCCTGCTTTTCCAGCTAAGACATTTGGGAAATGATGAAGTACACATTGTCTGGTCTGAGCATACTCGCGATTACAGAAGAGGAATAATTCCAACAGAATTTGGTGATGTTCTTATAGTTATCTATCCCATGAAAAACCACATGTTCAGTATCCAGATCATGAAAAAGCCTGAGGTAAGGGGTGTGTGAGCGTGTGTGTTCCCTTTATGTATTTAGGATGAACTGAGTTTCCTTTTGATTGTGAGTTTTTGGGATAATGGATTGACCCAGTGAGGCAATCTGTCTTTTACATCGACGGTTGCAATGCTTGGTAGGAAGAGGAAGAACTCAGTGAGTGCAATGCATAGATAAAAGGAAGAACTTGAAATTGCAGAGCCCCGATCCTATCAAGCCTATCTGCCAACATCATGAACTATAAACAAAGCTGGAATACTTTGCATAATCACTTAAATACTAAGCTAAACTTTGCAGTCTGTTGGGGGGGGGGGTTGTTTTTTTTTTTCAAATTTGATACATGACTGTGGGAGCTGAATCACGTCCTGGTCCAGCTTTCTGCGTCTGTGTCATATTCTTCTTTCTTCTTCCCCTCAAAGCCAGTTTTCATCTTCTCCTTGACTCCACACAGGAGTTTGGACACTAATTCAGCAAAGCAGAAATGATTCAGCTCTTAGACATATGAACACACATTCTAATGACTACTCAAATGTCTCTGCTGGCTCTGCTCTTAAAACACTGGTTTAGGGTACTGAGCACTGACTGAGTAAAAGTAGTTGTGAGTATCTATACTGAATAATTTCTGTGTGTGATGTCACTTGCCATGAATTTCTATGTTTTAAATATTTCATTGTTCTTGCTGGAAGCACTAAGATTAATAAATTAGGTATGACATAAATAGGAATCCCTCCATATGGTGATTGCCTCTCTCTGATGACAGATATGGAATGATACCCAGTACATGGTCTTGTTATATTGGTTTACTTATAGCTGTATTCTTTTTCTTACTAGTTTAAGTATAAAGAGTTGCACTATTGGGAGGGGGCTTAAGAGGGAAAAAGAAAACTACTGAGAGAAGGGAATATTATTATTTCAATATGAGGTCCTCATCTGTGAAAAATGAGTGCCTTCCATCAGATTTCAGTATTTTCAAAACTACATTAAATGACTGATGGCAAAAATAATACAGAGATCTAAAAATCTTTCACAGTGTAAGTATCATCTTAGCAGGTAGAGTATTTAGTGTATTCTGCTCCCATTCCTGCCTAAATACACAACCTTTGCTATTCTTTAGAAGCTTTATGCTAGCAGCTTCAGACCTTATTCGCACGCGCAGAAAAGGAAGATACCTAATAGGGTTTTCATTTCTTTTTTTAAGTGCAAAGTAATGATTGATCAGGAAAATATGTAAGGCCATAACATAAGAACCAACTGTTCTATGAACCTTTTGGGTGTTATTTATATGGAGGATCAAAGTTTTTTACTGATCTAAGTTTAACTTTTGAACAAGTAAAACTTTACACATAAAGTTGCAATTTGCAGATATATCTGATGATTACCTCTCTGTCAGTGCATAGATGTGCACAATGTGCACATTTTTGAGACTTTCCCATAGATACTATAGTGAGAATTTTGATTTTACAATTTTAAGGAAAAAGCTTTTAGATGTTCATTGGTCATATAGTTAGCTCTCAAAGTGAGTTTAATTATATTGAGCATGCATATACACATACAAACATACCCCCCACTCTCTTTTTCTCTTGATATGAAATCAAATTATGTTCCTACTGAAATTAGTTTCAGAACTCACTCCAAAGAGGCTGAAATTTCACCACAGATTTCTTCTGGTAAGGTCTTACAATGCATTTGTATAGATAACACAGCAAGTAAGAACAGATTGAAGGGGAGAAAAAAGTGGAGGGTGAGGGTCCACCAGTAACTGTGTGACTGTTACACATTGATGTGGTCGTTATGGACATGTTATATCTAAAGCCATGAGAAGTATTATTTTAAAATTGGAGTAATTATTCCCTTGCTTACTACCACCTACAGTATTGTCACCTGACTTTGAACCTCATAAACATCATATGCATGACTCGTCTTAGGATTTTGGCAGAAAATGTTAAAAATAAGCTTTGATGAGACATAGCATTCAAATGGTTGCTTAATTTTCTTCAAATAGTGTGTTATCTGTTACCAAGGATATCAGGCAGTTATATGGCTGTATATTTCCCCAAGAGAAAAGATCTGTCGTGGAGCACAATAACTGTTCTGATTATCTAGCGATGAGGAGAAAAAATGATATATTTGAGTGCTCTATTGTTAATGTTGATTGCTAATTGTTATAGCTAAGATCTTGCTTTATGCTGAATTTCTTAATTTTTTATTCAGGTTCCATTTTTTGGTCCGCTCTTTGATGGTGCTATTGTGAATGGAAAAATTCTTCCTATTATGGTTCGTGCAACAGCTATAAATGCAAGCCGTGCATTGAAATCATTAATCCCATTATACCAAAACTTGTATCCTTTCACTTACACAGCTTCCAAGGTGTATGCATTCCCTTGCAGTTCTGCAGATGATATGATCTTCATGTTGTCTGTCATCCTACATTTTGGACAGATTTATTTAGGGAAAATATTTTTGACTTCTTATGGTATTGTTTTCTTTAAGAAACCTTAACAGATAGGAAAGTATTCAGAGGAAGACCATATCATTTTATTAAGTGGAGAATAGATTTAGTGCTAAAAAAAGGCCTTTTTCTAGTATTTTGTGACATACAATATATTCTCATCACTTCTCCTTAAAACAAAACTATTTTAATAACCATTTTGTGGGTAGACTTTTTTCCAAAATAGCAATGTCATGGTGTTACTAATCATTCTTTTCTTAAGGATAGTAAGTATTTCTGCAGTACTAACATGACTTAATTTTGTTTTTCAGTTCCATGAAGGATGCCATTTTGGTTCAAAATGAGAAATTTTGTTATTCGGCTCAGAGTGTGGTGGTGTTGTCAAAATGATGTCAGTGTCTTTGTAAGGATGTCAGAAAAGACTATCTCATTTTTTTCTGTTGAAACTGATTGTAATATTTTGAAAGGGATGCTCTCAGGAAAATAGATTTACAAACCAGAAAATAAAAAACATAATGTAAGTCACTCTACACCTCCCCTTTTGTAAGATTGAGTTCTGTTATAAACCTTCTAGTTAAATCAACAAGAAGTGCTATTTTTTGATTTCAGAAACTGAAAGGTAAGTATAAATTTTTATCCAAAAGAAAAGTCTGTGCTTAATTTTCAGCCAGACTGTGGATATTTGTATTTGTCTTGTGATAAACTATTCCTAAAATACCGTATTTTTTCTCAGATTGACTGTTAATACTTGTAGAGTTTTGTTTTTGTTTTCACTTTAAATATGATGAAGTGGAGTTAAAGATGAATGATGAATGATGGATGGTGTTTGATGTGATCACATTAGATGACGTTTGTACCATTTCTGTAGATGACAGATGTTGATTCATTGTATTTGCATGTTTGGAAAGATCCAATCTTTTTGTCATTACTCAAGCGGCTTAATCAAGGAATTTAAAATGTGTTGTCATCATTATACCATGAAAAGTGATAGCTTATAGTATTATATTGATCTACAGTGGTGAGCAATGGAAAAACAATTTACTTTGAAATAACAAACTTTCAGTACTAAAAAAAATTTTTGTATGTTTCAGCTTCTTTGCAAAATATGGAAGTTGTAATAAATTCCTCAGACATAGCTTGCCAGCTCAATATCTAGGGAACTGGGGAGTTCTTGAGAGCTGTACATTGCATGCTCTCTATTAATACAATTCTAATTCTCCAAACTGTGTTTTTTATATGCATCAAATTGCTACATGTCATTTATGACATAATGCCACCTCTGTTAAAATGTTGATATCTGTCAGTTAATATGATTAGCATGGTAACAGTGAAAAGCACTACTTATATTTAATATTAAATAGCATTGGTTGGTGATTCTTATATCGTGACTTGTTAAGCTTATGAAGTACCAGTTGACTGTGCACTGGATTTAAAGGGTGGCTGTAAGTAGTCAGTGGAATTCTTTTTCCACCTGGCTTGAAATATCTTATATTTAGTGCTTTGTATAATACTTCAGAAATTAAAATGTTATGTACTGTAAGTGCAAACATTTGTGTTAGTTAATCCCACACCTATGAGAGGTATGAGCAGTTCTTTAAAAACTATTTGCTTGCAGTGAGATTAGAAAAAACCCTACAACCTGCCCCTGGCCTGAATTAGGCTATGGAGGAGTCAGTTGTGTCAGTGGAGGACAGCAAAAAATGTCAAATGCTACCCTTCAAAGTTTGGCACAGCTTTCAGTGTTTTTAAAAACACTCTGATTAAAAACGTCTTATACATGCTTTTGGTGTTCAACCCATGGCCAGATTTGAGGGCAAGAAGGAATTTCCCCCAGATAAGAATGGCAAGGGCTGGTGGGAGTTTCCTATAACATGGACCACAGTCTGTTTACTTGGAATATTTGAAAGTCTAACCTAATTAGGTTCCTGCAATAGCAGGGAATTGAAGACACTGGAGATTATCTGTAGGGTCTCTAGCTCTTTTCCTCTGTACAATTTAGGTATGGCTGTAGTCTTCCACTACTAGCTTTTAAGTTTGTTGTGGGCTGATGCGAGGGGAAGTGGGAAATATTTTATGGTCTGTGCTAAAATAGCTTTTCTGGAGACCCCTCCAGACTTAATATCTCTTGTGGAACACAGGACTCTGATCAAGATAGTCTCTCCTAGCCTATGTACTTGGAACAATGAAAAAGAGGACTCAGAATGGTGAAAACAATATAATATGTTTTCAAGAAGGGAAAAATAAAAAATAGAACAGCTATTTTTCAGAAGGTAGACCAAAAGCAGAGACCCAGCTGGAAGATGAGAGCTGATAATAAAGGCTTCCCATTTGTCCAGGAGCATAATGGTGTCAGTGAAGAAGACTTCTGAACTGATCTGATTTAAATTAATTTTTATTTACTTATTTATGAGTATCTAATATATTAGAGCAGTGCTGATTTATTAGAAACTTTGAAGATGGTACAGAAGTTCAGTTTAATGTGGATCTTGAGTGGACAAGAATAGTTGAGACTTCTGTCAAATAGGATAAGATCAAATTCAAGCCTTACGCTCTTTTACTAATGTAGTAGACCAACAGAAATAGTTAATTTCAAAGCGAATATCAGCATATGGAAGTCTCTGCCTGCAGGTTTGTGGTTTATTTCACTGGGCTACATAATACTTGGTGGGCATTTTTTGACTCAGGATCAAGCTGATATGTAGGTCTGTGCTCATCTATCTTTGAGGAATATTTACAGTGTCATGTTGCAGATCTTCATGGTGAGAATGGATCATGATAAACTCTAGGTTTAACTGAGACTTTGCTAATTTGTTTGCATACAGAATGTGAAGTAAGTGACACTGACATTTGTCCTCCTACTTCCAAGGAGGATTTATCTATCCTCTGAGTTAGGGCATTTTCAAGTGCAGGCCTGGCTGAAAAAATCAGCTGTCATTTGTAATCAGCAGGGATATTCAGTTCTCTTCATGTAACCTGATTGCAACTTTTTCCTTATTGCACTAGTCCATTGATCAAGGTGTGACAGTGGGTAGTATGTGTGAATAGTATAATAATGGTTGCATGGATACAGGAAATTCTACTCATCTCCCTTTTATAGTCTGCTCTGACTTTGAGACTATATTGTAAGGTCTGAAGTGTCTTTCTGAGATTCAAATATTCTGTCATTCACTTCCTCTTTCTAACATTGTTTTGACACTTTGGATAGCAAACTCTGATAGCAAAACACGTAGAAATTTTGATTTTATTAAGAATTTTAAAAGGTTTCATGTGCCCTGTTTTTGTCATTCTTTGCTCAGAGTGCTTGAAGAATATGATTCATAATTGTAGTATTTTAAGATAAAAAAATTACTTTAAAAATTTTTTTAAAAGCTTATCAGCAAACATCAGTCAAGCATGGCAGGTAATCTGCTTTAACTTAATGCTTGATATTTTTGGAGAGAAAATTGCCATTTTGGATGGGGTTTCAATTTTTGGAATTTGCTTTAGTTTCCCCTTCAAGGGTTCTGCAGTCCCTCACTGTCTTTTGGTGGCCTTGTTTTCTTGGGCGGTACCCCCTCACCAGTAGGGCCTGCATGTGCACGCAGTAGCAGATGACACACAGAACACTTGTATTGTCTTCCTAATGAAGCAGCAGCACCCCCTTCACTGCCTCATGGATAACGTGTTCCTTCTTCCCATGGCTTGTGTAGCATTTCTTATTGTCTTTAAAAGGACATGGGGAAACACTCTAGCTGTGTCTATGCAAGGGAAATGTAACACTCATAACTGCAGCTGTGATAATGGCACTGAATGTTAAGAACAATTGTTTTTGCTACGATGTAAGGCGGCCTATATTTGGGGGATTCATAAATACTCATTATTTACTAAATTGTATGGAAATTCCTGATACAAATAGTTTTATTAATGGCCTACATATGAGAGCAAGCACTTTATCACATTCTGAATTCAGAGGGTGTTTTATATAAAAAGCATATATAAAAGCATACTTAAACTTCCTGAACAGGCAACAGCTGTTAGTCAGATACCAGCAGGTATACCAARGTAATGTTGTTTACTCGGTGTAGTGGGCACCTCCAATGATCCAACTTGTTAAAATCATTTAAATCACACAACAAAATGGGAAAAATACTAGAAACCTTGTGAGAGTGGAATTTCAAATGTGAAACAACTATTGTGTTACTTTGTACGCACTGCACACAAATTTTGGAGTATTAATAGTTATTCCACTCAAACTATCTGCACTTCAGATAATGCAGTTCAGAAACTGCAGTGCTTTCTGTCTTATGTAGTATTCCCCTCTCCAAAAGATGCAACCCAATATACAGCTGCACCCTCAGTAAGAAATCCCAGTTAGCTTTTAAATCTGAAATTTTAGAACATCTTGAATATAGATGACTTTTATCCATAACTACCATAGCATAATTTTCACTTCTTTATAATAATCTACAAAGTCTTTGACCAAATAACAAGAATTCTTCAATCAGTTGGATTTGAATTTTTCTATTGTCATATAAAACAGATGAATTTAAACAGCAAAGAAGTAGTACTGTTTTAATCAGTCTACAAATTATTACAGAATAAATCTTAATTGATCTGATTGATTTAATAAAGCAGTCTTTGTTGTTAAAACTAGAAAATTTGCATCAACTGTTTGGTGCAAATTTGAAATACTTACATTGCAGAAGTATGTGAGAAAAAAAAATCATCAAAGAAATGAAATACATTATACAAAAAGCTTACCATAAAATGTCTCATTCATCTGCGTATTTCAGTTAATATTGAATAATGGAAGGAAAAATGGGCCCTCCACCATAAAAAGTAGAGGAGAAAACCCACAAAAAGCAGTATTTGAAGATGTTAAATGCTGTATTTCATTATTGATGAGTATTTGTTTTGAACTACAGGATCTTGCTCTTGCAGTAATCTGCTAGGACAGAATGACAATCAAGAAAAACATGAAGTGCTTAAAATTTAAAATAAAATGGAACAGAGAATCAGCAGGTCAAACTTTTAAGGCTGTTTTGTAAATAGTTGGGGAAACTCTATCTCTTGTTTTGTCTTTTGATTAGTAAAGAACTCCCCCCATCTTTTTTTTTGACATTGTATTCCTGAACAGTTGGTAATTGATATATTGTAGCTAACCTTTTTAGGCAGTTGTCTTCCAGAGAGAGGGAAAACACTGACCCCATATGGCTTCTTCAAAGACAGTCACATTTATGAATAAAGTAATGTGTCTGAGGTGTTTCTTAAAGTTTCTTCTATATTAAAAACTAGCACAGAAGAAGGTTTCTTGCTTGATTTGATATGCTTTAACTCAACCACCCCAGCAGAGGGTTTTATTGGAAACAGTAGCTTCTCTATTTGTTGTGCCTGCTTGACCAACATCTGCCTCAAGATAGAATTTCAAGCATTGGAAAGATTATCTTTAAAATGATACCAAAAAAAGTGGTTTATTGTCAATGATGTATAGTGAGCAAAGAGTACACTTCAGATTCTCAGTCTACGTTTGTCTCATTTAATTACTAATATTTGATTTACATTTTCAAAATGTAATTTGTGAAGATTTTGGAGATTTCTGTCATTTAACCTTGAAGAGCTATCTGAACCCATGGGCTGATTTGCCCTCCTGTGTTTATAAGGATGGTTTCTTTGCATCTGAGGCGCAGCTGTCAATCCCATGGTAGCACAAGAAACTCCTCTACACAGAAAAGGCTTTGAATAAGGATGAGTGCATGTCTCAAGTTGCTGAAAATGTACTCTTTGAATATTTTTAGAATAATAAAATATGCAGGAAAAACAGTATTACATGTTAAAAGAACTTTGTTTACAAAGTTGCAGTATCCTAAAGAGTCTTTATCCTGCAGAACTGTATTTGGATTTTATTGCATTCTTGCTATAGATCTCTTCTTAATATTTGGGTCATTAATACAGAAACTTATAAGTTGAAGCTGCAATGCACAGATTTTGGCAATGCCAGTTTCCCTTCCTCTAAATCAAATGTTTTGTCTTACAGATGCATACACATCTGTAAGAAAAGAAAAAAGAATGTGATGATACTGCATCAGTGATAACAGTGTATCATATAGAAAAAGCGTAAGGGTGCCTAAGGAGTATTCTGTCTCTCACCTTGTCTCAACTATGTAGCATAGATTCTCTTTTCATGGTACCACTAATAAATTTGGTATCCTTGAATGGAAATAATGCATGCCATTATAATTGCTCTTTTTCTGTGTTTTGTTTTACTATTTTCGTTGAACTGCCACATGCTAAGATTCCCGCCAAGATTCCCACCAAGCTTCATCATATTTCTGACAGTACATTTTTGATATGGGGCATTAATAAGATTTTAAAATACCTGTTGCTGATTATTCTGTCATCACAGGTGAGAAGTGGACAGTACAGCTAAATGCTTAATACACTTTGTAGATATTTCTCTATATGCATTACAACAAATAAGTGAAAACTTTATAATTTTGGTGAATGTTTATCCCATCCACAAATCATACCATTGTAGCCTTATCTGATATGAGTTCAGGTAAGAGGTACAGATGAATTCATCATATGACCCTGCTGTTTCTTCCAGAAGAAGACAGAGTATTTCTAAAATCCATTTCACAGTTTAATAATGGAATTTGTTTTCCAAGTTTGAGGAACAACCGTGATGTAGAGAATACTATGTTCAGTCTTTCCTGTATGCTAATATTCAGTTTTGCAATTCTTCCCAAATCTGAACTGTGCTGACAACTCTCCTCATCCTCTAGTAACTCAGAATGTGATTACTTAAATGCCTATATATAAAACCTGAAAAACGTTCAAAACTTCCAAAGATTTCCAAGGCATTTGTAAATATCAGATTGTTTTAATAGACCATTCAGGTATTCCAGTATAAAGGAATCATGTGTTAACAGTTTCTCTTCACGTTTTAGAAGGCCTAGTATAAGAAAAAAGTTATATATCACTATATAGAGTCATATATGCACATATGTGTGTGTGTGTGTGTATGTAGGACTATATAGAGATATATAGACACTAACAGCATTTCAGATCATCTTTATAGAATTTTCTCCCTGAACTAGTACATCTAATTAATGTACTTTTCACTGATGTCACAAGTATATTTGGACAATAAGGAACTGTTGTAAGAAAAATTCCAGAGGAATACTAGGAAGATATGTTTTCTTGTAAACCATGGATAGCTAAAGTACTCAGAATGGCAAACCACTAATGGAAAAAGGAAAATGAAAAGTATTTAAGTAATTGCTGCATTTAAGAATGTTCCTATTGAAGATCAGTATTTTGCAATGTTATGCTAAAAATTGGTACAATTTGAACACAGATTGTAAAACATTTGTGTAAGTAATGGCAATGCAATATAATAGAACCATGTAAAATTAACTTTTATATGGATAACAGCATTGCTCTTAAGTTTGCTCAATTAAAAAAAAGGCCAAATGAAACTGGCTAAGATTCCGAAGCATAAATTGTGCTATTTATACTTGTTAAGTATAGTTTGAATCCTATCTTGAGGACATCTTACCTAACTATATATCTAATGTTGCTCAGTAAATGAGGAGAGTATTGATTGGCATATGCTGCTTAAATCGATCATCTTGACAGCCAGAATTACAGTAATCTGTCAGTATTAATGCCTGTCTTTCAAGCTTTGATACCTCTCCTTTGCTTGTCTCGTCTTGCCTCACTTCTGTTTGAAGTGCATTTTCTTGCAACCTCTGGTTTTGTCAGGGTAGGTCCTTTTGTAGTGTTTTTTTGTCCCTTGAGTCCAATTTATTGGCTTGATCGTGCAATTAGAGTTAAAATGCAACACCGGGGAACAAGAGTAGGCAGTGTTCTGAGTAACAATTGGACCTCAGGGGTAGTGCAAGCCTGTTCTCAGCCATCATTTATTAGTTACCTGTTGAAAGAATAGGATTGTTTTGCAATGAATAATTCCAAAGCATCGCTTTAAATGCCTTTGATTTTAGCCACTAGAGACAACTGATTGAACCAGCATTTGTGATAGGTTTTTAAACTCTTGTCTTAGTATTTGTCACACAGACACTTCAAATAACTGCTTGAGCAGTACTTGCAGATGTGTTGTACCAAGCTGCTATATTTACTGCATTTTCATGTTAGGGCCATACACATTATTTCAGTCAGTGTTCTTTGTTGCTGCTTTTTTTTCTTCTGAAGAATACATTTTTTTAATACTAAGAGTAAATTGAAATGCAAAACTTGGAAGCACTGCTTCTGTAGTTGTAATGTATTATGTTTTCATGTATATTTTCCTATATGTAGTCTGTGAGAGTTATTTTGCAAAATACACACAAATACTCATTCTTGTTTAAAAGCAGTTCTGGTTTTGTACACATATAGGTAAGCATATTTTCTTCCATAATTTCCCTGCCTCTAATCCCACAGAACCTGCCTTCTCTGCCTTAGTAGCTCTTCTCTCTCTGCCTCTGACTTTTTATGGGCTGTTTGCAGATCTGAACTAGCTGAGGATACTAGGAGTATCTATTAAAGAGGTATAGTGTAAGCACATGGGTTTGAGGGTAATAATGTTGCTGTCATCTGTCAGCACAAGATGTCTATAATTTGGTTCTGAATTAGTAGTACAGCTTTATTTTTTTAATTATTCTTTCCTAATGAAATGCATGAGACTTCCTTGAAAGTGGTGCAAGAGCAAAGTATCAAATGAGACAAATCTGATTGACTGTAGTAATACAATTGCTATAATACTTGCACTTATAAAAAATACTGAGTGCTCTGTTGACATTGTATCCAAGTTTGGGGGGGATTCAGATCTTTTCCTATAGTTCAGAAAAATATACTTTAGGTTCTTTTACATCTACATTCTTTCATGAATTAAATTTACTCATCTGAAAAGGGGGGAATTGGTTCAGCTGATTTCTGTATAAAATATAGCTAGACCTTTTAGTTTATTTATTAGCTTATGTTGCGGGGATTCTGATTTAAAGTAAAAGGATATCAGTGGGCTACCCAGAAAAGTAGTGAAGTGCTTTATGAGCCTCCTAGAACTTCTGAATTTGGATCACTTGAGAGGTGGGAGTTCTTCTTTTTAAGGTAGGAAATTTATGTATGTTGGAAGTTAATAGAGCAGTCACTCTTTCATTATAAAATGTTTTTAAATGTCTATAGATCCCTCCTTTAAACAAAAACATACAGGGAGAAAAAGGCTGAGAGTCATTAAACTAGAAGGACAAAGATAAACTAATTCAATCTTATGCAGAGTGATCGCATTGTACCTAACACAAAATGACAGGGTTTTTTTGTTAATACCTACTTAACCTTGTTAATTAATTAAATGTTTTCGATAACAAAAACCTTTTGTTAAAATATTAAGATTCTTGCCCCCTTAAGGTGTTAAAATTCCTACAGATTTCTCTGATAGCTCCCAGAACTCTGTGAATAAAACCTGGGAAGATAAAGCAAATTTTCCTGTCTTTTCTAAGATTAAACTAAGAATCCTTTTTTAAACTATTTAAGCCATGTTTTTATTTTTCAAAAGAGAGCATTATATGTTGATTTAATCCTCTTCTGGTCATAAATTCACCACAAATAACAGGTAAGGGGCTTACAAATAACTCGAAAGTTTTGTATGTTAAAACACTAGAAGCTGTGTATATAAAAAGAATAAGTATATGCCTTTTTGTATGGCTTATTCTGTTATTTAAACTGGGGGGAAACATGGAGGATTACTTGTAACAAGCAAAATTGACAAACAGTAATTTTTAGGAACTAAAATGTTGTTTTGAGAAGAGTTGAATAAGATATTGGCAAACTGTTTCTGCATCATTCTACATGTGGTAATCAAAACAGTTGGGGCATACTTTTCTCTGCCAGTGCAGGGATTAAAAGATGATATGTGCATCAGAAAAATTGTGGATGAAATAGAAACAAGTCCATTGGTTGTCTGTGTTCTCTAACAGGACCTGTGAATATGTGAAAATGTTTAGCTGGAAATAGAATATTCTTCATATAACAGTATTCACTAATTAAACAGTTCAAAATGATAACAAATAAGGCGTACAAAATACAGTTTATTCTGCATGTGCTGCAAATTTAATAGAAAAAAAATGAAACTAACGTAAAGCAAGGATTAAAAATTAGTATTGCAGTAATTAGAATTACCGTATGGTAGTTTGAAGAACATGAGTCCTAATCATAGCCTGGCCAATCAAATTAATCACAATATACTTCTTAGACATTGGAGATAATAGTTTAATTGCTGATTGACTGCACCTGAATAGATCTATGGGTCACCAGTATATCTGTTTCCTTCTAAATGCTTCTCCTCCCATACATATAAGAATGCAGGCTATTAGAAAATCTTTTAATTTCTGTTTGCCAAACCATAGTTACCATCCATCTGTTCTTGCCAATTGTGGAAAAAGGTCAATTTTCAGCAAAGCCATGCATTTCACAGAAGGTATGTGAAGTGAAATTTCACAGGGGACATGATGGATCCTGATTCTTAGTGATAAACCTTTGGGGCCGGCAGGGTTGGCATATGGTTCAGCATGATATGAAGGCTTGGGTTCCCTGGATTCACTGCTTTGGCGTGGAACTGATAAAACCTGGCTCTTAAGTATTGTTTCACTGGACACCAATCATGGGCAGCAGGAACTGCCCATTTAACTCTCTGTGGGAAGGAAGCCCAGATTGTGTTCACAATAGTACCATTGTAGTGTTGCAGACTGCTCTCAACAGCTTGACAGCACTAGCGAGGAGGGTGAAAGGGCTGCTTTACTAATTGCTCTTCAAAATAGGGGAATAACTGAGAATGAATATTTGTTTTCTTCCTTCACATAAAAGATGCCTGTCATCTGATTTTAAAAACTGAAGAAGAYTTTACTGCCATCTGAAGAGATTTAGGAGTAGATTATCTCATAGCTGTACTGCAGCAACCCAGAGTAAAGAGAAAATGTTCAACTTTAAAAGAAAAAAGAAAGGTAGTTATAAAATTTCTTAAAATACATGTTGGGACTAATGGCAAAATTTCCCTTATGAGAAGTTTTCTTCATTACTATGTAGTATGAAATTGCAGAAGAATTAGTGTCTATACAGGTAGTCTTTGTACTGGACAATGTTTTGAATTAGTATAATTTAAAACTTGTGTTATTTTGCAGTTTGTAGTGATGCCTTCATGAAAGGCATTTTCATAGCTGTATTCCTCATCAATGAATATGTCTATTTATGGAGAGAAAGAATTTAAGGTATAAATTTATACTTTTGAGTGTGTGAAAACAGTAGGCTTCTGCACTCGTGCTAATACCAGAGAGCAAAGAGTCAGCTTTGCTTTCTTGTTTTTGTATACATCAGTCTTAATTATTTGAGTTTAAATTGATATAATGCCAAAGTGTCAGGGCAGAGGTAAATCTCTCTCCTCAAACCTGACATTAATAGTTCCCTTCAACCTATGGTATCTACATTATTTGTGGGATGGAGTGGTGGTTACAATGGCTTAGCATCTCTCATTGGTACATTTTTGCAACATCCTTAATAAACTTCAGTCCTCTGGCCTGTCGTATCTTTGCCTCTCTTGCAGCCTGCTGTCTTCTGCAGACACGCTACATCAGAGACTTTTTGTAAGCCATTCTGAAAGCCTAAAACAGTGCTAGTTGCAATTGGCTTCAAAATAAATAACAGAACAAATGTTATAGTCCATTGATTCCTGTCTTGGAAACATTAAAAAGACAAATCCTCCCCAGAAGTTGGAGTAGAAATTCTGCCTGCGTAAGGACCTCAGCACTGTTTCCTTCACTGTTTTGTTTTCACCTTTGTAGCCTGTTACTAAAGCATAGACAAGTGGGATATTTGTAAATACTGTCATTAGTCTCTTAACCACATGACCAGTAAATTGAATCAGTAATCTGTTATAGTCTTGAGATATTGGTCTTTCTGGTATTGTTAGCCATTTGATCTTAGTATATTTTTTATTTCATGCTAAAATGCAATTCAGGGTTTTGTAAAATGAGAAATACACAATAAATAGTAGCAAAACTGAGACTTCTTACTATATGTTTGTGTTAATCTGCTCCTGCTGTATTTCAAACAGATAATTCATTGAATGCCCATTCTTCCTCTTACTGCAGAGTAGATTATATTTAAGTCAAGATTAATGGATAGATTCTGATGTTAAAACCCAGTCTCTGAGCCTGTCATTCCCTAGAGGCATATAGTGCATTAGTTTAAGCCAATATGCTGCTTATCACAGATACTATGACACTGTCTTAAATGACAGTTTACTGTACTTTGTTACTGCTTACTCTGGTAATAAAATCACTATTTTGTGTTCTTGATAATTACAATATTAAATAGAAACTTAATTTGATTACTGCACATTTAGATACAGATAGTTCTTAAGTAATTGCCCACTGTAAAATTTCTGATACTCATTTTTTCTCTCATGAGGTGTGTTCTGCCATTGTCTAAGCTTAATACTTAGTTTAATTTCTCAGTACTGACATATTTGCAATGGGTTTTCAATATGAAGAAATCTTTTGTCCTTTAATTTTTCACTTGAACCTTGTTGTTTTTAAAATCCTTTCATAAGACGCTTTCATTTGCCATAGTCCTTAAAATAAAATAACTTCTGAGTTCTACACAGTAGAAGCATTGCATAAATACTATTAATTCAGCAATTATTCCCTTAACTTTGAAATTGCTAGGGCTCTGAGCATCAGTTTTGGCTTTTTTTTGCATAAGCAGACAATCAGAATTAGAATTTATTTGATTTAGTGAGCATAAACTCATTGTAATACTTTTATACAGTTATCTTAAAGGAGTTATTTATATAGCTTAATTCTGGAGAATATTTATACTAAACTTAGGATTTATGTTAAGTCCAGTAGGCTTGCAGTTTAATTCTACGTATCTTTAAAAGTGTCTTTGTGTGAACTTTAGAAAAGGAGCATCGTGCAGAGCAGTTACATTTTTCATTTCATAATTGAGTGTTGTAAGTGGTTAAGCATAGTCCAAATTTTATCCAATTCTAGCCTGTGCTAATGGTGCTACACTTACACTGCCTTAGCACCTGTTATGGATTTTGAGTCATCTGGCAGCCCGTGGGACTTAGATAAAGAAGTACCAGGTGTCCTGCCTGTCTCTTAATTGAGACGCAATGTAAACAATAAAGACTTGGCAATATGGTTATAGGAATGGATTAAAGCCCAGCTTTGTCTGCTCTGACAAATCACAGCTTTTTCTTCATAGAAGATGTTGTAAACCACTGAAGAATTTAGTTAGCTATAAGAACTGATGGAGCAACATAAAAATAATATATCAAGGATATTCCTAGAAGGACTATACTGCAGTATGTTAAATGTACTGGGATTTCCAGGGAGAATTTAAGCACCAATTAAAAATTCTTGCAATAATTTAGCAATTTTGAAAGTGCTTACTCTGTAAACATGAAGATTCTTATATGTATTTAGATAAAGTCAGTGCCTTTCAGTACATAATGTATTAGTAAACTAGGCAGAAAGCAATGTCATTGACTTGGAAGCATTCAGTGGCTGTAACTTTATCTAGCCTATGTTTACCTTGCAGAAATTTAACCATTTACACTGTAGCTTTGATGTACTGGAGTTAATCTTCTTTAGCTGTAAGATTAATACTCTTAAAGGAAATAGCATCCTAAATGGCAAAAGTGTGTATTGCTGTAATTTGCCCAATAACTTGTAATTTATAAAAAAACATATTGAACTTTTTTGTTAGTACAAAACATAAAAAGTCATTTTCATTATATTCATTTTAATAAAGATGCAAGTAAATGAGTTGGAAACAAATTTCAAGGTTTGGAATGTTCGGATTAATTGGTATACATTTATCTATTATATATTCCCTCATTTTCCTCATGAACAAATATACATCTTGGAAACTTCCTCAGAAAGCCCTTTTGGAGTTATATCTTGTGATAAAAAGATTTTTATTAAGGATATTAAATATTACATTTTAATTTTGTTTGAATTACACATTCTTAGTCTGTGTTACTTTGTTTTTCATAATTTTTAATTCTTTTAATAAGATATCTATGTCAGTTAGTAGATTGTCATATGTATGCACCTCTTTTTTCAAACTAGTGGTTTTAGATAACTGAGTCCCTTAAACAGTTTTGAAAATTTTTCATGAAATATGACTTAGAAGTTTGCTGTTAAAATCTAGCTGCTGAGTCCTCTTGAGTTTTATGCTCAGTTTTTATGAGTGAGAAAATAGACTGTTACATTTTATTGCAAAATTGCTGTCATTTATATTGAAAATATGGTTTATGTAGAAAAAACAATCTTAGGAAAGTATAAAATTTTTAATTCTTTGATCTGCACCTGTTCAGTGGTGTCAAACATAGTAATTTTTTTTCTTCTGTTTGACCTAAAGAACTGGCATCAAACATGAGGAGACTGAACAGGATTCTGTGTTATGAATCATCAGTGTTGCAAATAAATTCCAATTGCAGATGCAGAATCAGCTTTCATTTACAGCATATCTGTATAAACAGATGCACAGAGTAATGTATTTATACACAATTTTCAGTATTGATAGTATTTAAGAAATGGAAGAGAACCCAGGCTGACTTTCAGCTACTAAGTTGGCTTGAGTTAGTAGAAGTTGCAGCTGGAAGAAAAAATTTCTTTATTTATATACTGTGCAAACTAGATGCGGAAATCACTGAGATGCAATAAATAGGGAACACCATGATGCCACTTCTACAGAGTCACTTTTCAGAATAAAACAGGACTTTAACTACTCCTCTCAGTGTGGCCAGTTGATACTGATCACCCACCTACATACAAAACGCTGCTTGTTGCAGGGCTTCCAACACTGGATCAATAGCAGCCCAACTTACATCCTTAATTCTAAGAGCCAACAAGGAGTACAAATTGCAGTGACTCAGTATGTGTTCAGCTGGTTTGACAACCACTGCACAATCTCTTTCAGAGTGAGATTTCCCAGAAAAAATTTCCATTACTATGATGTGCGATTTTTGTCCTGTCTTTCTTTAGAAGTCGAATTCTGCTATGGCAAAGTTTTTCTTCCATCCTCTGTAAAATCATGGTCCTAACCTTTACTACTTATCTTTTTACTGTAGGCAATCCTCCTTTCACATCTTGACATCAAAAATTATAATTTACTAGGAAGAACCTGTCCAATAAAGTTGATACTTTCTTCATTCTAAATACCTCAAATTGTAGCAATTGCTTCTGTGTTTTTTTTCATGCCTTTTCAGGCCAGGGAGCAAGGTGCTTAAAATCTTCTTCCAACATAGGCTGCTCATTGTGCTTTGCTAGGTTTTTGTTTGTTTTATCTTTAATGTGGAAGAATATCGTGGGAAAACTTTCTTGAACGTTGACAAGAATCTTTACTACAGACTTTTTTTGCTAGCAGTGAAGAAGTGTGCTTATAAATTTGACAAGCGGGCAAACGTAGTAAGCAAGAGGGTACCATTTTATGTGACTTTTCTTAAAATATTGTAAATTGTTTTTGTACATATAGTGAACATCCAATTAAAAATACTCTTCCATGTGTGCATTGATGCAACAAGCAAGTATCTCTGGCTGCAGGATTTTCGTTTTCCAATTAAGGATGGAAAAGTGCTTTGGTTTCTGCCCTTCTAAATTATTTTCCAAAGGCCTAGCTGACTCTTCACAATCATATCAATATATGATGACTTCTTAGATGATTTTACTAACTGTTGGTACTGCTAGGGATGTAGCTGTACATATATTCCTGACAGTAGTTCATAATTTAACCTGAAAAAGTCCATCTTGCTATTTAGAAATGCATTCTCTGGCTTTTTCAAAGAGGTGTTTCTAGGTCTATCAGCAACATATCCTCTTTTTCCTAACACTGGAATCAGAGAATCTCAAGTACTACATACCTTCAGTATTGTGATACCATATTCCAATCTACAGTAATATTGTGATATACTACATGTGTGTGCATATATATATATATATAAATATATAAGCAACATGACTGATGAATAAAACTTTCACGGAGGTGTCTCATATTTCAATTTTTCTTAGTTTTTTCTAAATAAGAGGCACAGTTGTAGGAAAAATTTGAGTGAAAAGCCCACATATTTCTTCCCTTTCACAAATCTTCAGAAATTTTCATCCTTTTTTATAATTCTGATTTTTTTTAATAAAAGGTTATATTATCAGTCTATTGGACTTGACCAGCCCATCAGTAAGTTTCTAGAAATGCCTCCAGTATTGTTGGGCTTAYGACTCAGAACATCATAATTTTAGGGTATTTCCTGAAATTATAGTGATTCTGCTATACTTGAGATCATCTTGAAATCATCTGCTGAAATGGAAGCTGAAGCATAACGTTTTACTGTTGTGTCTGAAAGTATCTATTCTTTCTTTTGACTGTTGGAAAAATATTAATAGGTTTTCTGCCACTGATGACTTGAGGTACTTCACAAATGCATGTCTTTTAAATTCTTGTGAACAAATGAAATAGTGATCTTTTAGTTTTTTCAAACATTACAAATTTTTCCATCACCATTTTAGTGTGTTAATGAACTGCACATCTCTTCAGCCCTTTTTTTAAGTTTCTGTTGAAGAACAGGCTCTCCAGCATAATCTTTTCCTCCCAAAAGTTGCTTAGGAAATCCATCTTGGCACAACCTTTTCTGTATTTTTTTCCAAAATCTTTAGGCAACTCCCTCCTTTGTTGATCTGACCCAAATTCATCCTTACTGGCCTTATGGATGCCTGTGTATAAAATATTGATAATAAGAATCTGCACACAGCAACTGCCTAATCTTGGATGCCTCTGAAGTTCACAAGTACCTAAAGCTTTCATTGCTAGCTTTCCCTGGAAGTCTGTCACCTCCAGCACATGCTAGAACTGCCCACGTCCTTGGAAAAACCTGAACAGCCAGATACCAAGTTCATGCCTCCTTTCATCCAATGAGTAGGTGTTCCTTTGCTCACCTTACCTGCAAGACAGCAATGCTAAGCGTTCTGAAAGTGTGCTCACTGGATTAGAGCCCACGCAAGCACAGCAGGAGGTAACTCACTGGTTAGATCAGTCGTCCAGGAAATGAGAGAGTAGTTACCAATTTTGAGCCCACATCTACTGCCTCTTACAGCATTGTTCTAACCATCAGGGCTGAGGACATTCTGTAATAAAGCACTCACAGTTGCCTGCTGGAATTGCTTTTCTTTTTATAAAATAAGATATCCTCTGCATCACAGGGAAAATGTATGTAGTGATTATGGTACTTTCCTGGGAGAGGAGAGTCCCTGAATTCTGGTCCCTGCTCAGGAAGTATATGGTATCAAATGGTCTTTGGAGCAGGCACTAGAATTTCTTCTCCAACCCTTTTGTGAGTCTAGCACTTAGTAGTAAAAGTAGTAAAAGATGGATTACAGAGTTGTGAAGTGCCAGCTTCTTCATTCAACTCTTGGGAATTCTAATTTAATTTTGAAAGATGAATTGCAATAGATATTATTCAGTGACAATTTACAGGCAGACTTTGTCCTAAAAGTAGAGAGATATGAATAAAAAGATGGAGAGAAAACATGTAGTCGAATAAGACTGTAAATCTGTGGTAATGATTATGAGGAGATATATTCAACATAAGTACTTGAAAAGTGGAGACAGTAGAAGAGGCTGAACAAAAGAAAATACATGATTTTTTTGAGACTGCAGAAAGGAAGATTTAAAACTAAACCACTGAGAAATATGAGAAACGATAGTAAACAGGTTTTCCCCATCAAACTGAAAGATGGCAAAGCCACAGCTAAAAAAAATTTTGGCAGTGTGAAAGAATTACTTTGGATGTGAAGGAAAAGGATGAAGATGGTGGATGAAGATGCATAGAATTAACAAAGGAAGAGAGATATTTTATTTGTATTATTGCAGTCCATATGTATCCTTATCATAGATCACAATCTCAGCATACTGAGATGATGTACAGCACAAAACAGATGTTGTTTGTCCCCCAGAAGTTCAAAATCTAACTATAAAACAAAGGACAACAAGGACAGATGCAAAATACATGGAAGTATGAAATGTGGACAGTGGATAGCATGAACAGCTGTGTGACCTTCACAGCAGCAGACTTCCAAGAAGTTTTCTTTGTTTGTTTATTTTTAAATAAGCATGATAGCAAAGGGGAGAGTTTGAAGGGAAATTGTTTTGTAGACACTTACGGAGAACTTGTGCTAAGCATAAGAAGCTGCATGGAAGAAAATAAAAAAGTCTAGGTTAAAAATGTCATGTGAGTAAGAGTGACCATCTCTGTCAACTGACTGGAGGAAAGAGTAGTTTTGGTAAAATTGAAGGTGATAGTATTGACTATAAAGTTAAAATAAGTAGCCTATGTCTATGCTAGAGAATGGCAAATCAGTGGAGGTATCTAAAGAGAATGCCCCATCTTAGCAGTTTGTTCAGAAAGTGGACTTTACTGTGTTCTGAGTGGATATAAAGAGAGTTAAAAATTCATTTGCTGAAGCCAGAGAAAGGGTATGGCAGTAACTGAGAAATGAGGTAAGAGCCTGGACAATTTGTTTATGTACATGGCTAGAAAAAGTTTTAGTTTAGGTTATGCAAAAAGAATCTGCGAGATTTAGACATTGTCTGTCTTAGGGATCTAAACAGAGCTTGAGTTAAAAAATAAAATAATGGTGACGGAGAGCAATGAGGTGAAGACATGAGATGTTGTTTTTCAGACAGATTAAGCCTAAGTAGATGATCTAAAAGCCAGGATTTCAGTGCTTATTCCTAAGTGCAAATCAGCAGGCCTAAAAATGATTGCATGTTTCCATTAATAGAAATAATAGAAGATTAAGAAAATACATAAAATGGATGTAATGCAAATGAGATTTTATTTGCAATGACTGAAACCTGAGTGACCTCTAAAGGTACAATTTCTGTTTTTTGCTTGTATTGCTTCTATTTTCAGAACAAAAACTTCTGAAAAATGGATTCATTTCGGCAAATCTTTAGATTTTTTGTTAAGCATTTGGTGGATTAAATATCTGTAAGTATTTAGCTGACAGACTAGGGAGATTACCTGTTAAATTAATGTAGGTATCTTACCATTTTTATCCTTTTTGGGGGAGTCTATTTAGCACCTTCTTCAGCAGTAGAAAGCTCCCAGTATTGTTAGTTTATGTTTTTAGTCACTCTCTGTGCCAGTTTCTCCACTGGTTTGTCCGTGCATCCTTCCCATTCCCTCTTAATTGCTGATGCCAGTGGCAACGTCCACTCACAGTAAGAATATAGCTTGCATTGCCCTATTATTACTAGCCATTGAGTTTGTATGTGCCAC
Source organism: Apteryx rowi (assembly GCF_003343035.1). NCBI lineage: Eukaryota > Metazoa > Chordata > Aves > Apterygiformes > Apterygidae > Apteryx > Apteryx rowi. Next base: position 2,323,264 of record NW_020451182.1, read on the forward strand.
TCAATTTATAGGTGCTAATAACTCTTCCCTAGAGAGCAGCATTTTAAAGGAATAAATGTCTAGCCTATTAGAAGTAATGTAAAAATTAACTACTATCTTGCAGATAGTTGCATTCAAACATAGTGTAAAACTAGATTATCTCAGCCACAAATGCATACAAATTTGGAGTTTTTAAATATTAAAATGTTCTCAAAGTATAAATGAATAGAAGATATAAACATCCAAATCTCAGCTATTCAGTTTCTAATACAGAAAAGGAGTTCTAAGGAGAGTATGTCATTCCTTAGTGCAGAATACTGCAAACTTTGGACTTGGCTTTCACAACAAATTTTTGTTTTAAGTGGGGTTCTGTTTTAAAGAGCTGCAGACAATTTTGTAGATTGTTGAGAAGAAGCAGCAGCTTGACTAGCTGAATTATTTTTCTCTGACTGTACTAAGTGCACATTTGAATTTAGCCTACTAGAACTGATGTAAGCGTGTCTTCTCTGTTACTTCTTACTTCTCTGTGTAATAACAGCATTATTTTCCTCAGTCAGCATCTGTGTCAAGACTTCTTTGTTTGGTTAGGAGATAGGTGCCCAGACTGGAGAATGGGAATGTCCTTGTCACATTCAAAGTAGTAACCTTCCTTCATTTCTGCCTTATTTGTGTATAAGCTTTGGATATAATAAGATAAACTAAAAGGTTTCCTTTAGAGACCTCTGAAAGTAGAACATTTTAAAAGCAGGTAGGTGTCTCCACCCTGCTTTTTCATGAAACATTTTACCCATTCAAGCAGACTTTTAAAAACAGCTTGTTTTGATAGCAGCCTGTTCTCCTGTGGGCCTTCAGCCTTTGCTTCCTGGCAGCACCTTTGGTGCGAAAAGAGAGTGATCAATTGGGAGACTATCAGTGCCAGCGTGCATAGAGTGATAAGTTAACACACCACTGGGAATTTCTAGGACCCACCAAGATACTTCACTTCTAATGTGCTAACAAGCTCATTTTTCTACCTCTTGCCTCTTCAGTTATTTTTTTTCTCAGAAGAGCTTAGAAGTTGAGTGCATCAGGCATAATGAAAAGCTCTGTAGGAGGGAGAAGCAATAACCCCATTTTTCCCTTTTCAGCCAAATAGAAAATTAGTTTCTGGTAATACACAAAGGCCAGTATTTTTTGTGCAAGGGGCACTGCTGTGAATCAAAGGACTCTATTAACTGCAGAAAATTCAGCAGCCGTGAATCTCCCCCAATGAAAAAAGTGCTTTTCAACAAGTTGTGAGATATGTAGTATTATTTAGACTTCAACCATCAGTTTCATCCTCTAACACTTATACATAGCCTCTTAAAAACTGTGCTATATTACTCTCCTGTGTTAAGGCTCAATACTGTACTGTGTTTATCCCCCAATGGAAGAACCTTTACAATGGAAGATTTTTGTATTTTCCCTTGTCCCAGTGCTGGATTCTCCAGATTCAGAATTCTTCTGAGGTTTAGCTGTCTGAGGATACAGAAAGAATTTGGAACACAAATTTTGGAGGAAAAAATGTTTCATAGTTTCACTATGTAATCAAGTTGTGGTCTAAAGAAATACTATGAAGATGCTTTTACTCACTAGAAAATTGTTTCAGATACTTTATACATTTTTTCATAGTTAGACTGCAAAATCTACTGTAAATATTGTACAGAAAACAATTACAAAAACAGGTTTATAGGAACAATTCTGTAACTGTTGAAGTATGGTTTTAATAGCTAAGGTGAAGGGTACTGTTTTCAGCTATAATTCCGGGATGAGAATTGTTAATCATAACTTAAAATAGTTAGTCATTTATTTAAAATGTTAGCACTTGTTATTAAGAACTGTTTATCACTTGTAATGCACTTCTCATGTGTGGATTGCCAAAAATATATATACATAGAAGAATATTATCCTCACTTCACAGATGGTGAAATTGAGGCAGTAGAGTCTCTTCCTCACTCAAAATCAGAACTCAGGAACTTCGAAGAACTGTTTCCGAGTGCATTCCTCTACAGCATGTCAGGGTGTTTTTGTTTGGTTGTTTGGCTTTTTAGGAAAAGAAAACAAGTATCTAAGGAGAAAATTATCTCACTATCTGCAAATAAAATACGGAAAACAAAAATGTGCACAAGAGTAAATGCCAGGAAACATTTCTGCTCGTTTTATGGTTACATAAGGTAGCTTAGGAAGGCATCCCTCATTCAACATATAGAGTCCAGCTGGAGAACTTTAAAAGTTGTGAAAGAAAAGGTTAACTGATTTCTCAGTTCAGGAACTATACGGCATAAAGTCAGCATGGTAGTTTTTCTTGATAATTGTATGTTGCTTCCTGCTGCTCTACATTTTGACAGCCATTTCCATAGTTGCTTTCATGAACAGCAGAAATATTCTCTCTTTTTCTCGCTCTCTCTGTGCTAACAGCACAATCAGGCCTGCTGGAACAAGAAGCCTGGAGAGGGTTCTTCAAAAGCAACAACACTTCAAGATGCTGGTCTCTTGTCAATAATATCAGAGAGGGAGAACACAGTGAAAAGGAAGAAGTACAGTATTTTGCTGTCGGTGCCCTGCCGACACCCTGTTAGCCAGTACTTAAGGGTCCTGCAGATTCTTTACAAATATTCTTGCTTGTTTTAATGGCATAACTGATGGGGTGTTTTTCCCAATACTCAGATTTAGCTATGTATTTATCTTAACTGCATGTGTATGTTTAGGGATTATGGAAGCAGTTTTTTATTGAAAAGTGCAAAAAAATTTATTTTGTTAATGCTAATGTTATTGTTCATGCCATACCTCTTAAAARTTGTAAAATGTTTATACTTAATTGTAACTAGTGTACAGCCAAATCAGTTAATTAACGGAGTATTTAGGTTGCCATTGTTTGAAAAAATTTTCATAAAGTATTGCATCAGACTCTTGCAAACAAGATAGCTGAGCCATAAGGTTCACATTCATCATGCTTATCTTACAGTCAACATTATTTCAGTGCATCAGGTAATATGATGGTTATGTAAAAGTTTAAAAGAAATTATATGCAATCACAGAAACACATGATATGCATTTAACAAAAATAAGAATTCTGAATTACTACGCATTGATATTTAGCAGTTATAGAACATGACCTTAAATTGCTCCTTAATTCTTGGCTAAATCAGTTATGAGGAAAGAGCACGATACCTGCAAACAATTGTTCAACATCACCTAGAACCTACAACTTTTGAGGATTTTGCTGCTCAGGTTTTCTGTCCAGCACCTTACCACCATTTGCCCTCTGAGACAGGTAAGAAATACAGTGAAGAACTGTTTTTACACAGTCTCACTTAAAATGCAGTATCCTTACTTATAAAGGCTAAAAATTCAGACCTTCACGTATCATAAGAGTTAACATTAATCCAAAAGACTATATTTACATATATAAGAACCCTGGGAAAAGTTGCCTTTAAATCCTTATTGTGTTATCTGGCACTGTGAACTGATGCCTAGCATTAAGATTTGGGAAAATATTTCAATATAGCATCCAGAGCCTGGTTTTCTACAGTGAATTTTATCATGTTCGCCTACATAAAATCTCCATGAAAGTGCTAGTACTTCATCTAGTCTAGTTCAGGCAGGTACATCCATTAATATTTGTACACCTTCTCTATAAGAAAGTTTTAAATTTACTAAATTGTTAGAATGTAAAGTTTTAAATTGGAAAGCTGAGAGCCTTGCAATCATCAATTTCGTTTCAGGTTATGATCCACAAAATTGTTTTAAGGTCCTTTTTAGTTTCTAGTAAAATACATGTTTTATAAGTGGATACTGCATTTTCAGTTACTAATAAGAAAATCAGAAAATGAGTAACTGAAGGCCTTCCTGTTCTGAAATTTCTTGAACTCCTTATGATTATTTCATTTATTTTATTTCCCCTCTTTTTAGATCATTAAATATCAGTTCTGTTTATCTGAAGGTAAGACAAAGTGTCCAAAAAAACCCTTTGTTCCTATTACTTTTACTAGACCACTAAGCTTGTAACCAAGTTGTATGCAAACTTTCCTTGTTGCCCTTGTTCACACTAAAAAGAATTTCACACTGATTGAGAAATGACCACTGCATCTTTTTAAAGTTTTAGTCTTTTACTAACCTCAGGTCTGCATGAAGCACTAACACTGGTTCTGGGATGAAGGTAACTAATGGTAGAGACAGTCGTTGAATGAGTAACACTTTATTGTGTTGACCTTTGTTTCTCAGCATGAACAAGTAGTACTGGATGGCAGTGGTGTGTTTTGTACCCTGTACTGTCTTTCATTGATGTTGTAGAACATTCTGCAGTGATAATATAGGAGAGAAGGAGAAGAAGAATGTGTAACACTTGAAATTCTTTATTAAGAAACCTTTATTTAATGCCAAATAAATCCAAATACTACTGTGGAAAAGTTATAATTCTCAGCAAAATAAATTTTGAAAGACTAAATTAGATATGGTGAGTTATCTAAAAATTTTGTTCCCTGATTGCAAAAATATGTGGAAATGAGTTCTACAATTATTAGAAGAGTCCAGATTAGGCAGAAGGAATGACTGACAGATGTTAAAAACATTGAGATGCCTTTGTTTGAAAGTATAAACTGTAAGTAGAAATGAGGTGCAGTTTCAAGAGTATGATAAATGGTATAGTTAAGCCAGTGCAAATAGTCAAGAACCAAGGGAAACTAAATTAAAAGCCAGTAATGTAAAACAAATTAAACCAGTACAAAAAATAGTAATATGATTTAATTAATCTCTTTGTCAACCAGCACACTTAATTGATAGAGAATATTAAGCTGCTTGATAAAAAAATAAGTATAAAAACATTCGAATTTGAAAGATCTCTAACTAGAAATATTAAAAGCAATAACCAGAGTTACCAGTCCTTGCCCCTTTTCCTCCCTAATGCACTCCATAAGTATTCAGCATCAGAGACTTTGATATTGCTAGTATAAGTTGTATTTGCATTTGTGTTTGTAAAGTGCATTTGCACTTACATCAGTTCTACCTGTTCACTTAAAAAAATCTCATTCCAGGCTAAATCGTACTGCACAGTTGATCTAATTCATTCTTTCGGGGTGAACCAAAGCTGCCTTTCTCCAATGCACCGGACTATTACAGAACACTCTCTACACTGCTGTACAGTGGCAATTCCTATATTACTTTAAAAATCATCCTAATCATACTTGATATTCTCTGACTTGATCTAGAAAAACAAAATGATTGAAAAACTTGTTTCTTGACTTAATCTTTCTATCAAACATACTAATTTTCTGCAGCAATCTCATTAATAGGAGCTTGTGATTTATTTCACATCTGAGTATGCACATGCGTGTGTTTATGTACCACAAAACATGACGTCCCATCCTAAGGGACACATTCTTCTGGACATCATGCTATTTAGTGGAACTGGCCAGCCCATCAATGTCAGGAGAAGCGAGGAGCTTCCTAGGACGGACGCGCAGCACAGTCTGACCCAGCACCAGAGTCAAGAGACCTGTCCCCAGGCCTCCCTGACTCTGAGTTTTAATTGCAGCACAGGGAAGCTGGGGATGCTCTGGGAGTCCTGATTCCAGCCTGGATTCCCAGCGCTGCAGGGCCCTGCCTGGGCTTCAGGGCTGACCCAGCTTTGATCCAGGGCTCCTGGTGCTCTTGTGCTCAGCTCCAGGACAGAACACCTGGAATAGCGGCACACTGTCTGCCTCCGAGCTGACTCCGGAGTGCCCAAATTCCAAAGCATGAGTTCAGGTTTGAATAAATACTGCAGTCATCTGCCCAACTGGTGACCCTAAGGCTTGGTTAGCCTGGAAACCACTGATTTCCCATTCTCATGCAGACCTGTGAGTGAGATGGCTCCAGAAGACCCAGAGCTTTGAGGGAGCATGATCCCAAAGATGAATCCAGCATTATGTACTATTAAAAAAATAGGTACTCTTAAGTTTCCAGGGTTCCTGCAACAGGCAGATTTCTTGAAAGACAGGTACAGAGCTCTAATTCCTGCCAGGATTATATACAGGAGTGGTACTGGAGTCCTGCCTTGGAATCCGCACACATTCATCAACCCCAGATGACTCAAAATCTCTCAGGCTCCCCACCTGACACTTTGATCTCATCTGAAAATTTCTGACTAGCTTCTAAAAGTGACTGTCATAACTATTATTTAAAAAAAATCATTTATGTCTGTTATTTATGAAAAATAATTGGATGGAAGAGACTAGAAAAGATTTCCAGGTTATAGATCTTGATCTCCAAGGCTACAATGGCTTAAGTTGTTTAATTTTTATAAAATATTATATACACTTTCTTCTTCTAAGAAAAAAAATGTATGTAGAAACTGTGAAGCTACTACAGACCATCCCAACTGATGTAATTTTTTTTGTTGCTGCAATCCCATTGGCCAGTTTCAGCATGCCAGTTTTTTCATTTGAACTGTGAAAATCAGAGCAAACAGAGCACATGCCATTCTGTAATAAACAGTGTTTCCTCAGACTGACATATTTTATCAAAGTTTCTTTCCTCAGAAGGAGCTGTATCCTTCATTAGAGTGACTGCTGCTGTTTTATCTAGATATTTACATTGCCCTGTCAAAATAGCATCTGAAAATTTCACCTCCCATGTTTAGGAATCTGACTAGCAGAGTAAATGTATACATTTAAAAAAATTAGATTTACTTGCACTTTGATCACAGAATATAGTGCAGTTGCCTCTGTTTTTTTTTTTTTTTCCCCGTGATGACTGATAAATAGAGTAATTGCAAAAATAGTATTTCCTGTTAAACAGCTATTGAGTAAAACAGATTTCTGTATTGCAGAACAGGTTGAGAAACCTGTCAGTGGTAAGCTCAATGGTATTGGAGGGCTTATTGACCCCATGATGCTAAGATTCTGAGTTTTTAATAGTACTGATGTTTTGGGTTTTGTTTTTTCTCTATCTTCTTGCATGAGATGCAAGCAGAAGACTTTTTGGTCCCAGCAATCATTCATGTATTTTCAAGCCATTGTTCAGGACAATCCAACTGCCCCAATCCCAAAGTAAGTGGCGTTGCCAACTTACAGGTAAAGAAGCAGGGGAATATAGAGGTAATGATACTTCAGCCTTGCACAGGAGAAACTCAAATTCAGTAGCTTGGTACAATAGCCAGCATCATCATCTCCTGTGCTGTTCATTTGCTATGTAACTTTGAATAGATAACTTAATCTTTCTGGCCTTCTATTACCCCTTTACACATGAGAATGATGGTCTTTTTCTCACTGTAGGATGCTCTAAGCAATACTGTGTGTGGTGGTGGTTGAAGTTTGTGTTCTGAAGCACAGCTGAAGTACCAAAATGTATTAGGGAGGCTGTATGTCTGGCAGGGCTGGGAAGAGCTTCCCGTTATCCCTTCTCCAGTCCAGGCTTATGAAGAGCTTCTTTCATTTCAAATCAGAACAAACCACAAAAAGTACTGAAATTTTCCAAAAATAACATATTGGAAGACTTGAGGCTGAAACTTTACAGATTTCTGAATTATTTTCCCTGAGTCAACCACCTGGGGTGTGGGAAGCTGGCCATCCTCTGCACTTTGAGGCAATAGTGTGGACTGCCAGAGACCCAAACAAATCAACTTTCTACATTTAATGAACTTGGTCCAATGAAAAAATAAATTTGATAATCCAATTAAAAAAAATCCTATGCATATGCACAAAGGGATGAAATTAAGGCTCTATATGCAGTTTTAATTCTGACATTTCCTAGCTTGTAAATGTTTCACTGAACAAATTTAATGCCTTGTAACAACATTTTCCATGTGTTAATTCCTTCCATTTTTGTTTTCTTTAAGGCATAGGGCAAAAAGAGAAATTATGTAATACTGATTAATGGCCGCGTGATTCATCAGCAAAATTCTGACCTGTAGATCCAACACCAACCTCTTCAAATTGAGATAGCACACTAATTTGTAGCGATAGTAAGCTGTCTCATCTCTGCCTGAAACTCTACTAGTGGAAAGATGGGAAGTTTTGCCAGTGGGCTTCACACATCTTTGCTGGCACAGAGGATCTGGTTGACCCAGAAGTCGTGTTCCCAGCCAGTTTCTGAGCATCCTTTATTGGGCATAGGCTCTTCCGCTCGCTCCCCATAAACTTGATCCTTCTTGCTCTGTTCTTCATGTCTGGCTCTTAGTTCTCTTTGTCCTGCCACTTCCAGTCTCCCAGGTCTTTAGGCCACTCACCCTCTCCTCCTTCCCTCCTCCATTTGCTTTGCAGCTGCTTTTGCAGTCTTTCTCTCTGCAGCCCCTTCTTGCTTCCTTTCCTCAATTTTGGGGGAGATTTAATACCTTGACTGTAGCTAGGCTCTGCTGAGCATGTGTTTATTGGGACTGACAACTGTCTAGGTTTGGACTGGTATTTGTAAGAGGGACGAAAAGGACATGCTGTACAAAATGTCGCCCTCTTCCCTGGAGTTCAGGCAGGGGACTAAAGTGTCTTAAAAGGTCATTGAAATTTGCTAACATGCACAAATGGTATTTTCCTCTTTTGTCATTCTCAGAAATGGCACTCTGGAAAATGTTGATCCAGACAATCGGTATGGTAAAGCTAGAAGTACTGAGAGTAGTCAAAACATGCAGTATATCAGCACCTTTTCAGACTCCTATTCTGTGAATATTTACCTTTTGGAAAGTCAGAATTGACTAGCAGGATGCAAACTCTCAGTCTGTCAGAATTTATTATGACAAAGAAGAGTGTATTTTGATATGTCTGGGTTCCTCCACTTCATTTCACTTTTAACTCAAAAGTGCAGGTGTAATTAGTATTCCATTTTACATTTAAATAGTTAATTTCTGAGTCAAATAACCAACATAGCTTTTTAGAAGATCCTAAAAATTTCAATAGAACGCGTGAAAATGTCTTATTTCAACTTTGCTGTTAACTTCTTTGTTCATAAACAGTTGAAACAGCTTTATATTATGGCCCCAAAATATCATAGCTCATCAAATTTCTTTATACCAGTCTGGTCTATTGTCAAGCCTAGGAGATGAAAAAAAAAATGAATTGCTCTCTGACATTTTTCAAACTCTTTAAAATGTTAATAGATCTTTTTTTTATTTAATACTTTCTGGTTCTAAGTCAGTTATCAACAAAGCCTTTTATTTAACTCTATTTTTATATTTGGGGTAACTAAACATTTCTTTGTATAGAAATATAAAGATATAACATTTTACACTAAAGATTTTAAAACTGCGAGGGGGGAAAAAAACACAACATTTATATATACCACATTGAATATCCACATATGTGTATGTGCGTGTGTGTGTGTATATATATTCATATCTAAAATCCAAAGAAATTGAGTTATTAAACAGTCTGTTGATTGCTATCAGACTAAAATATATTTTAAGTGCCATTATTCTTCACTCTTCTGGTGTGATATGTTCAGATGTGAAAATCACTTTGTATGTCTTCTGTTCCTCAATAAATCCGAGTCAGTTTTTTAAAAATGGGATTACATGTAAATCCGTGCTTTCTGTTCTCTGTCTACAGGAATTATAAACAAATTTTTAAGATGACAAGAATAATACCTTAATCAAGACAGTGAATTTTTAAAGGTGTTCTTTATCAAGAGTGTCATATTGAATAAAATTTCACACTACAATTTTACCCTTTGACTCGGACTAACTAGCTTAAATATTAGGGTTTTTTTCTTCTTTGCATGATTTCAGGAGTCTCATGTTGAGACTGGCTGTAATTCTAGCATACTTAAAAATGTGAAACAGCTGGGGAGCAGAAGCCATATATCAAGTTGCCATTTGTTTTTCCTTCTAGATTGTGTGTGTGTGTGTGTATTTAACTGTTTTCACAGACTTTAAGAAAGGATTTGAGACAATGTTTAGGATGTATCTCAGTTGCTATAAAAAGGTTGCTGGATCTAGATAATGTTATAGAATTCTTTTCTTTCTCTCTCTCTTCCTTTTTTCTTGTAATGCTTAGTTGGTAAGTATGACACCTGATTTCAGAGCTGTTGCTTCATTGCACATAACTAACTCATCACTCTCTTTAACCTGTAGCATGAACAGCAATTACATAATGAAATTCTGAATTCTGTTTCCTGTGCTCATCTGTTAATACCCTTCAATCTTTGCAGTTCGTGTCTCATGTCTCACACCTGTTATCTTTTATCTTTTCTCCTCCCCCTTCCTCACTTCTTTCCACTTCTCCTTCCTCATCACTTCTTCATTCTCAACAAAGAAAGAAATGCTGTGATATTTCTTCTCCTTCCAAAACCTCCACTAGAAAGCATTGGCCACATCAAGGTAAAGGGCAAAGGCTTGAAACGGAAGGTCTTTCACGCTAGCTGTGAATGGTATGCTGTGCAAAACAACAACGGTTATTTTCTATTCTCTAACTTCCACCATTTGAAATGCTTTAATTCCTTGTAAAATTAGAACAAGATAGAATTTCAGAAAATGAGAGCGCATGTTTCCCTGCTTGCCTTTTTTTTTTTATAAGGCACAGTGAGTCAGACATTATCATGTTTTTCCAGATTGTTTGGCAGTGAAGTACCTAGTTCATGAACAGAATTACTGTCACCAGCTGGGGTACAAATAACAGCCCTTTTTCCTCCGTCACTTCGATGGGTCATGTCAGTTTGAACAAGGTAGAAAGTATTGTGTCGTCTCTTTGGAGCAGGCAGATGATGGACCAGACAAGGCAGACATCCAGGTTGCTAAATCAGTTAGGTTCATGACAAATGACCTGTGATTTTATTTTAGAGGAATCTTTCAAAATAAATTATGTTCAGTTTTGAATGTTTTTTTGCACCCATTATATATGAAACATATGCTGAGGGAGAGAGATCTTTAGTTCTGATTATTGCATTATTATTTTAAAGAATTACCACTAGTAATATGGTGTGAAAGAAATAGCAAATGACATTCTGGCTTACTGAAGTCAGCAGGGGTTTTTTCTATTGAATTCTACAGGACTAGGCTTCCATCCATAATTTGTACAGGTCAAAAGTGATCAGTAGGGATTGAGGTAATTGAGTTCAATCAGTCTGTCAGTCTCTATAAATAGCTAATTAAAATACAGTTTAGTTTTGTGTATGTGAGTCCATAGTGTTAATTTTTTTTCCTGTACACAGGAAGGAGAATGTAATTCTGATTTCATATTTTCTCCTTTTCCTTTTGTATCTCTTTATGGAAAAGAATTTTGAGATGGAAGATTCTGATAGTTTGCTTGTAAGGAGAAGAGCTCTTGAAAAAAGGACTCGGCCCACTGTAGAGTAGCTCTGGGTGCTTGGGTAATGAACTGCATACTGTAGTCTCAAATTCATCTTGTTCCTTTTACAAAGAAAATGTGATGTATAGTGCATCTGGTTAGTATGATCTGTTCAAGCTTCTGCCTTGTGGGCCCTGTAGGAATTTACCTTTTGAAGCTCTGACTCATGATTAGATGGGAGAAGATTATTTGCTCTCCCGAGTCACCCCCAATTCACTCCACCTTTTCAGTTGCATTCCCAGAACTCCCTTCATGCGCAATGAGCTGTTAACCTTCATGTTCTCATTAAAGATTGAATTCTTCTGGGTTAAAACTCTCCATCGCTACTAGGGAACTTGAGGTGTTTGTTCTCCTGGTTGGCAGGATAATGTTGCCCGTTTCAGTGCTGTCTCAGTTGCAGGGAGTGAGGGTTTTCTGCAGTCTTGTAGCTGAGTTGTTTCTGGCATCATCTTTTCTCTAGAGGTGAATTTGTGGCAGTTGCTAGCTCCATGTATGGTRTGGTCTCCCACAGCTGGTAAAGGGCTAGTATATGCTGTGGGATTGACAGCAGCACTGAAATTCCTGTTTGCCCCTTGTGTATAGCTCCCCTTGCTGTGCGCGCGGACGATGGCACTGACAGGTACGGTTCTTGCTGTCCTCTGCAGGCTTCTGCCCAGAGACTCAGCTGGGAGAAACTCCAGCAGCAGCAACAGCACAGGCGGATGGAACAGACTTAGCCTCTCCAATGTCTCCTCGGACTAGCAAGAGCCGAATGTCCATGAAGCTACGCCGCTCCTCTGGCTCAGCCAACAAGTCCTAAGTGTTGAGATACCTGCAGCTTTCTAATAAACAGTGAGCGGCAGCCCTTCTCACACTGACTCACAGCTTTCAGTTAAACGATAATGTCTCTAATGTGTGTGTGTCCCTTTCCCAGCATACCCCTTTTTTGTACGTTTATTTTAAACAGTGACACTGGAATTTTACTTTAATATTTTAGCTTTTGTTTTTTATCAAACTCCAGGCTGCTTTTTTTTTTTTTTTTTTTTCAGTGCTGTTTGTTCTCTGCACCTTTTACCTTCCTGGATGATTATGATATCTAACAGTAGTAATTTTTAACTCTGGTTGATCTTGAGTCATATATGGAATTGGAGACTGCAGTTTGATTACACTATATTTATTATGCCCCATTGCAATTTTCTCTGTAACAAAGAAATAAATATGTACAATTTGAAAATGAATGTACAATTTTAAATTGAAGTTGCATTTGTAAAGTCCTTGTCAGATGTCATGTTGTTAATGCACAGGATGTGTACAGATTATTTATGTTAAGAATAAAATAAACAGCTTTCAAGCATTTCAGAGTCCAAACGAATTAACTTGCTAGTAGCACCAACTCTTTCTTCACAAAGCAATGTATCATTTCATAACTGCAGGTGATGCCATAACCTATGTCGGAAAACCAGAAAAAAAATCACTGTGCTGAAATTCTGCTTATGCTTGGCTTCCAAATATTTTTATAATGTTTGCTTTTCAAAGTGGTATCAATAGTAAATGCCATTAAGTTTCATGTTTTGTAGCCTTTATCACCAGGCTGCAGGTCTGTATATTATTGTTTCTCACATCTGAAAAAAAAAAGAAAAAAAAGCACTTTCCTGATGTAAATTCATTGCTCTGATGATGTGTACTGCGTAAGAAAAGGGAGCATGCTCCAGGAGTCTGACCTGAAATGCTGATGATTCCAACCTTGTAAGTGCAGATTAGTACACGCATTCCACCCATCCAGAGGTATTTTCCTACAGAAGATGAAATGCTCACATTTTGAGTCTGGCAAACAACAAAATGCTGTAACAAAATGTAGCATGGCATCGGTACTAACTGCATGTGTAAATATATCATATGAGCAACAATAGAAATATAAATTCTGTATTGTCATTCATGTAGTATCTACAAATTTGTAATGGTTAAAGAAAAGACATGCTATTTAATAATACAATAAAAATATTCTTACCACCTTTTGTATGTTATTCATTCACCTCAGGGATTGGATTCTTGCTCCATTTTATAGAACAGCTTACTACAGGTGGAGCAGTAAGTGTGATATACAGCTTAGTTTTCATTCATGTTAGAAATTTGGTGTATACACTAGTTATTTAGGAACTCTTTCTGTATCTGTTGCATGAAAACTGTATTGAAAACTTGTCCCCAGATTCAGCAAATGCAATACATGAAGCTCCTCAGATAATGCAAAGTGCAGGGCATTCGCTCTTGCAGGCTGGTTGTTCAAGTGCTAATTGTGGGAACAGGTCATAATCATTAGGTTTCTGTGTGATCTGTAGCCCTTCTTTGACGGTGCAAGTAGAGAAAGGAGAATGATGGTTTAAAAAAACATAGTGACCTTCTCCACAAGAGAACTCATTTAAGGAGATAAACGGGTATTTTTGTCTAAGCCTCAGTTGTCAATAAATGATTGGAAAATGCACAACTTACTTAAAAGTAACGTTTTATTTCTGGTATATGAGAATGGTGAGCTGTAGGCTTAGCCACCTTCCTCAGGCATAACACCTTGGCTGCTTTAGGTTATATTGTATTAATTCATTTTTTCCAAGTCCTGGAACCAAAACAAGGAAAAAAGTCTGCAAAGTACATTTGAAATAAAGCACTTGCAGCTTGCTTTCAGCCTTCAGGCATGATATACATGACTTTTGTGTAACAGAATACAAAACTAGGGAAATGATTGCTTTAAAGGATGCTAATCAAAAGACTGAAATATTTTGCATGCTCATTTCGTAGACAGTATTATAAAAAAGGCTATGGCTGCGATCAGTTCGTCTGTTCAGAAATTGTCAAATGACCCGCTTTTCCTTGCTGACTTCAAGAAAAGCATTAGCTTTGTTTCAAGTCATGTATTGAATTTGCCTGTCCTTATTTTTGGTCTCATCTGCTATCGCATTTGGAAACAAGCACTAGCATGTGAAAACAAACAAACAGATAAATGAATAAAGCTGCAATGTCAGTAGCTGATAAATTCTACAATATTTTAAAGCGTTTGGCCAGACCACTGCTAAAGCCAGGAAATACACGCTCTTGGTTGCTTTGCTAAAGGTAGGACTAATTAGGGAGAAGGAAGGTAGCCTGTTGTCTGCACTTCAATAACATATCAAAAGACTGGTTCATGTTCTAAATTTAGCTGTTTACAGAAGACTCAGAGGAGCTTGTGTTTATAGTGGAGGAGAGGGGTTGGAGGCTGCCCGAAAGGCTGGGTGCTAACCAGAGCCCATTACCTACGTGTGATGCAGGGCTTGGCACGGTCTGCAAAGACCGTACCGCACTTCTTGCTATTGTCGATGCTGCACTAACAAGCCACTAATAGAGCGGATTTTGAAACCAGCAGTTGCCGAAGACGCACGTTTTGCCTACCACACGGTTGCTAGAGTACAGAAACACATAATAAGCAGGAGATGCATACTTAGCTATAGAAGATCAACAGCTCTTATTTTAATAAGCAGACAGCACGATTAATTTTCCAGACGTTTTGCTAGCTATTATATGACTTGACATTGACTTAATATGAACATTTACCTTCTTGACTATTTTAATACAGGATACAGCAAACAAAACACTTCACAATAAATTAAATGTTGAAGCTTAGGGGCTGCTATTAAAACAAAGTAACTAGATCAGGCTCCTTTATCTCACGAAAAAAATAATTCCTCTCTTTAAATATTATATGTACAGCTGTACTTCTATCCGGGGAATGAGAGTAGCTATGGAAGATGTACTTTCAGTGGGTCGACGTCCGCTTCCTCGGCTGTGCCGCGTCCAGCCAGACGCTCTTGGGGACGGTGTGTGCGCGCTGCCACAAGGCCGCGCCGCGCCGCGCACCGGGACCGGCACCCGGGGGCCGTCCCGCCGGCTCCCTCCCGCGCGCGGCAGCGCGGCGGCGGAACTTCAGCCGCGGTGACGAGGCGACGAGTCCCGCTACCCAGCGGCGGGAGGCTGGGGGGGAGATGGGGTGCGGGCGGCCGCTCCGCCTTCGTGGCCACGTACGCACAAATTGCGCCTTTCCATAGGAACTGCAGCTTGGACGGGGCTCGCTCGGCGCGCCCGGGCTCTCGGAGGAATCCCATGGGGCCCTAGCAGCCCGGCCGGACGGGCACCTGGAGCAGCAGGACCTGCCTGCCCTCCGGCGGGTGGCACTTGGTGGCGTGCCGCGCCAGGCCGGGCGCGCTGAAGAAGGTGGCGGGGCAGTGCTTGCAGGGGAAGCCCTGCGGCTCGCCGCCCGCCGCGCCGCCCTCGGGCTGCGCCGCGGGCAGCAGCAGCTCGTCGCGCACGGCGTGCCACAGCCGGTGCTTGTCCCTGATGTCCGCCGAGGGGAAGCGGGCGCCGCAGAGCGGGCAGGCGAAGGCGAGCGGCCCCCGCTGGGGCGGGCCGCAGGCCGCCGCCCGCGCCGCCTCGTGGGTGCCCAGGTGCTTGCGGAGGTA
>NW_020451182.1:2340430-2382744 GCF_003343035.1 Apteryx rowi
GAGCTGCCCGTGGGGGTGCACAGCGGGAGCGCTGACCCCCGGCGGGGCTGGGGGAGCCTGCCCGGCCCGCCCTGCCCCTGGGGAGAGCGCGGGGCGGCGTGCACAGCTGGGCGCACAGCTGGGCGCACAGCTGTACTCTTCTTCAGCACCTCCAGATCAAGAGTTTTTCCACAAGCAGCAAGAAAGATGTTGGACTAGGCTGAGGCCCCCATGCGAGAGCAGAATTTCCTCTCCTGCTCAAAATGCTAAATCATTTATCTGTGTTATTCCTGTGACTATAGTGCCCCAGCAGCTCCGCTGGTGGGCGGTCTCTAGAGCACAGGAGGGAAGTAAGCGAGGTTGAGTTGCAGTGCAACAAATTGCAAAAGAGCCAAAATCTCCCTCCGCCCTCTCCGCCCCTGCAGCCTCCCGTCCCCGGCTGCATGGCCCATTTGCGGATACCATGTGTCTAGGGACAACTTGCACATCGATGAAGCAGACTAGTAGTGACATTTGCTAATTCACTAACCTATTTTGAATGCTGTTTACTCAAGTAGAGAATAAAGTACAATAGCAGCACTTTGTCAACAGCCCCTCCAGCCCTACTTTATGTTATGTCAGCATCTCTCTTTTTGTTCACTCTTCTATCTCAGATCAGTTTTGAAGACAGGACAGACCTGTCCTGTGTGGAGACCTGCTGCTTGTGGTATACACAAGATGGCCTGCTGTTGAACATGAACACGGTAAAGCCTTATTCCATTTCTTGTTCAGAAACAGATACCCCAAGCCATGTCAGTGCAGTTGGGCTGACCRCACAGGGAACATCCTCTAGCAGAAGCATTTATAGAGCACAAGGAGAAAGGGAAAATCAGCACATCAAGATCAAGGGTTTTTTTCAGAAATGTCAAGAAAAATTTGAGGTCCTCATGCAAGAACAGGATTTCCCCCACCTGCTCAAAATGCTAAAACACTTGTCTATGTAGTTGCTTTGATTATAGCACCTCAGCAAATTCCTAATCATGTTTTACATTACTCTCCTCTTCCATTTTTCTCCATTTTCATTGTTGCACTGAGTTTTAGATTAGATTATGAAGTCTGTGGGCCAGAGAGCAACCAGTGATAGTACGAACTATTTTATTTGGAACCAATGATGAACCACGTTGCAGCAAAGTTAAATCACTCCACTGACTGCACAGTTTTTTCCTAATATTTGATTTGACCTTTGTAACTGGAACTTCCCAGTTACATTTCTCACTGAGTAACTGTATCTCTGATTACATAGTCACTATCTTAGACTGTTCTCCAAGCAGTTCATAAATAGTTCTTTCAGTTTCTCCCTGTAAGTGGTTTCCCATAATCATTCATTCACTTTTGTCATACCGCAAAAAACATCTGTTGTAGGGACGTCCAGCTTCACTTCTGTCCTGAGGGGTGAGGAACCAAATAATGCATTTTCTTATTTACCTGATTAGGCATTTTCCTACTTACAGAGGAGTAGCCATAGGTGAAGTTAGTGCCAGGTGGACAGCAGGTGCATTGAGTGCACTTACTGGGATGCCAAACATTTTTCCAATAAAAGCTACGTAATCTGGAGGCTGGAGTTGCGTGGGGGGGTTGTTAGCCCTGTCGTGGTCAGGACTGACGTGGCTTAGAGGTCACAGGAAGGCTGCGGGGTAGTTGAGGCTCTCCCCTCCCAGAGTAGCAGAGGTCAAATCCACCACTCCAGAGCAGCCTGGGGTGGCAGCACCTCCTCCAACAGGTGGGGTGGGACCCAGAACTGAAGAGCCCGTTCATCTTGTCATTGGTCCTATAACAACAGTTGCCGATTCCAGCAGATCTTTTGGAAAAATACTGGCAAATTTGTTTTGGGGTTCTTAATGTTGTGGCCGCTTTGTGATTCATGTCTGAATTCATCTCAGTGCTTTTTTCCCTACCCTGCCCCATTTCCATTGCTGGCGTCTTGTTGCTTGGCTCCCATTTATGGTTTCTTTATAGATTACTTCACCTCCCCATTCACAAGTGAATTTAACCATGGTAACTGTCATTACAGTGGGCACTGTGAGTTTCTAAGCTTTCTGAATTGTTCCATGGCTTTATGCTCTTGCCTTCAGCTTTTAATCCTTTCAAAATATTTATAATTACAAAACTTCAGATAATTTAAATATTTAAGTCTCCCTCTCCCAAAAAAAAGAATTCTGTGGAAATTTGGTGGATTTTCTTTTTCCATTGAACTTCCATTAGCCTCATTACACAGCTGTGAGTGCAGCACTTAACCCATCTGAACATCTTATGGGGGGGTGGGGGGGGAACAGGACCCGTTTAAGGCTGAGGGTTTTCTAAGCAAGAAACTGAGCAATGTGAGGAGAACTGACTAATTTAGAGACTGACCATACAGTGTTCTCTAGAGCCTGGTAAGATTAGGTTAGTCCTGATCAAACATGTTGGTAAAAGATTTCTCCTAGAGTAATGCTCATCTGGTATCTTCACTTATGTATCAGGGTCATTCTTAGATGACCTTGGATTAGCCAAGAGGTTAATCCCATAGTCATGGAAAACCAAACTTCCAGCTGAAAAGCACAATAACTAATGAGTCTAGAGGAAAGGACACAGTCTCTCCCAAGGAACCAGCAGGGATTAAAACGTGGGGAAATAGTTCCTTCTGTTCTTTGCTTCCTCAGACCATTCCCTCCTTTCTGGTTTAGTTTACATGCTGATATATCCAGGAACTGGAAGCATGACTTGTGTGCCGCTACCCAGCTTTGCAAACACAGTCTCTCTTCCTCCCATTCGGCAGGAGTTTCCCGTCTAATGTTAATGTACTTTTACCATTGTTTACAACTTTCCTGATAAAATAAGCCTATATCAGACCCATTCAAGCACTTATCAAGATTCAGAGTTCAGGTGCAATGATAGTTGAACCAGCCTCCTTAGGACCTTCTCAAGCCATCACAAACTTCAGATTCCTCTAAATATCTTCCACAGTCAAAAGCTGACACTAAACAGAAATGATTGAAAGTGCGTTCGGGAGGAAACTCAGTTAAATTACTGAGGGGAGTTTCCCAGCAAAGCCCCGGGCAGCTCGTGCCCGCGTGGCTCGGGACAGGGCTGCCCTCGCAGCTCCAGTGCGCACGGCAAAATCGGTGATTGTGAGCGGCAGCAACTCAGTTGCAGGACAGAAATCGCATCTCTGACAAACAGCCACATTTGTAACTCTGCCAGGCTCTGTAGGCTGGGACTAACACCTTGCGTTACACCTGGTAACGGACTGGGAGCCTGCGCAGACAATGGAAAAGAAGTGTAATATGTTCGCCGAATAAACATCGTTAAGCAAGCAGGCAGCCGCATTTGATGTTTCTGAACATCTTTGGGCATAAACAGAAACAGGAGTGTGTGACAGCAATCCTGGCCAGCAGGGAGAAGGTCTTGTGTGAGGTCTGGTTCTCAGAGAAAAGGCTGAAAACGCTTTTGGAGGCTGAGGGGGCAGAAAGAAAAAGAGAAGTGCCTTTGGCCACTTAATAAAAGAAAATAATGACAACTTTAAGAAATAAGAGTTAAAAATAAAATAGAAAGGAACTATAAGCAAAGGATTAAAGAGCATTTCTCTCCTTCATGTTTCCCCTCCCCACCACAAAAAAATTGTTGTGGTAAATTTTTAGCCCATCCAGTTTTTTATATTTTGGGATTTCGAATAAAGTTGACTTTCAAATCTTCCCTCAACATCTGGTTTATAATTAAAGAACCAGTAAATAGAAGGGAGACACAAGCAGCCTCAGATGACTGTCCTTGATACATGGCTCTATAACAATATAGCTAGATGAGCGATACCACCCTGAGGCTCGAGCACTCACACAAACAAAATACAGGCTGTTTTTGGTGGCAGCACAAGCCATTTAATCTTCCCTGTAGAAGTAGGCTGCCAATTATCTTGCTGCAGTTGGGGATTTGATGCTGGTGATAGACACTGAAGGAAATATCTGCATTACGAGGATATGTGTTGTCTAGTAGAACTGACCTTGCTGGTACGTTAATTGTGTTTTGTTTTACCTGAGGACAATCTGCCTCAAGGGAAATATTATGCTAACAGCTGCTGTGTTTTCTTTATTGCTCAAATATTAACAAAAAAGGTTTACATAATAGGAGGCTTGAAGCACTCTGTTCTGTGAAGGTACTCGGACTAGAGGGATTTTAAAACACTATGGAAACGTTCACCTTGCTCCTTTTTGGCAAACAAAGTTACAGTGTGAATGTCGCGGCGCCGCCAGCACTGAGCAGAAGCGGTGAGGCCAGCGACGCTGCAGCCTGGGGAGGACCCGGAGCGGCGCCGGCGGCACCGCTGCGCCCCGTGAGCTCTTGCCCACCTCGGTCTGCAGCCGCGGTCCCGGGGCTGCCAGGCCCCTGGCTGACAGTCCCACACTCGTATGAGCCATCAAAGAGCCTGGATGGGACCACTCTGGCTTTCATTATCTCATTACTGACTTCAGCTAGTGTCCCACAGGCTGAAGCCATTTGCCATTACAATTTTACTTGTAATGGAGCTATTTATTGATCTTGCTGTGTTATAAAATTGGAAGCTTTGGCATCCTTCGGCATGAGATACTCAGCAGCCTGTTTTCTACAGTCATCTTTATATGTTGTCAGTCACTGAAAAACATACTCCTTTTGCAGAAGAGTTACGGTTATTGTATGAATAGCAATGGTGGCCTTCAAGGGGATCAAGTCCCAGCTGTGCTACATTCGGCCATACATGCAGCCAGGCAGAGGGGTCTGGGTGCAACGAGCAGAGCAACCCAAGAGACGCAAGGCGGGAGCACGATGTGGGGGCAGAAGGAAGCCGCTGGCTGGCTTTCTCCACCAGCGCAGTGTCCTGGGGGACAGCACAAGGGCAGCAGCAGCACCGCAGTCACAGATGGGGAGAGGGGAGTCGCAGGACGCTCCTTGCTTGGTGGCTGCCAGATTGGCCTAGCCGTAACATCAAACCTCTCTTTTCYGTACCTGTCTCAGGGCAGCTCACCACGGGAGGACGAACTGCCTGTGCCTCTCTGCCATGACCACGGGGGAAGTCTAGCCAACTAGCTTAAACAAATCCCTAACTTTTAAAAGTTAGGGATAGACTTAGGTGAGTTGAACCTTACCCAAGGAGCTGGGATATGACACCTACATGGATTGTGCTGCTACTGTTGCAGTTTACTTCTGAATAAAATACGGGCCCTGGCTCCCAGCCTTTCTCCCTGGACCTCTAGGCAGCCTGGCAAGTGCCTGTTTTGCCTGTAGCCATGTAGCTAATAGGAGCTGTATTTCTGCCCCTTGTGCCTTTGGCAACAGCAAAGGCAGTTGCCATTTTGCAAATGATTTTGGAACTCGATACTAAAAAGCTAAAAAAAAAAAGCTATCTCCTGTCCTCAGAAACATCATCTTCGTTCCTTCTTCCTGTGTTGACTGAACAAACCTGAAGCAAATGGGCTTTGTTTTTAATACACAGCACTGAGCATATTCTGGTTGTTTCCATGGGGTTCCCAGCCTCCTAGAACTAGCAAATTTGGGCACATTTCTGTTGCTTTTTTTCTCCACACTGTGCTGCCATCATCTGACCTCCTTATCTGCTCTGTGCTCCTGAGCCCTCTGATGGGGAAAAAACTCCTGGGGAAAGTGTTATAATAAACTAACACCAACTGCCTCCAGAATATTCCTCTGCCGTAGAGGGGGGGAATGAGCAATGCCCTACGGCTGGTGCCTCGGACCTTTCCCACATAGCTGCTCCATGGCACCCTGTCTGAAGGAGAGAAGGAGAGAAAAACAATAGAGGAAGCTGACTGGAAACAACTGCACAGAAGAGCACCCTATAGAAACAAGTAGGAAAGCTGCATTTCAAGGACATAAAGCACATCTGAGTTGGGTACCTGCATCTCACAAGAACAACAAAGAGGGCAACAGCTCCAGTAAGGAAATAACTCACGTCACTCATTTCAGTGCATGAAATATAAAAAACAAGGGAAAAGAACAAGGAGTGCTGATCCAGACACCTGGCTGCTCTTTTTAAAAAGCACATGTCCAAGCTCTGCCATCAGAGTGGACTAGCTGAACACAGGGGGACTATCAGCCCAAATCAGAAATCATTATCTTTTTCAAACCAAATAACCGAACATCAATCATTGTTTCAAAAATATTTTTCCAGTTAGGAACTACCTATGTTTATTTCAGAGTCAGACAAAACACAGGGACTTCAAAAAAAAAGCATCAGGCTCTAAGTACTGCAGATGCAAATGATCACTGGCAGTTGCCATGCAAGATGCTCCAAATACATCTGCTTTGCTTCTTTTGTGACATTTGATTAAAGTCTTGCTATCCTGACTATTAATCAAAGTGTTTGGAGGCGAGCCCCAAATTTCACTTATCCTTCCCAAGTTCACCAGCTCAATACTCCTCCTCCTCCAAATATGTTTTGCTATAAATTACTGGCACTGTTTCTGTTGATAGTCAATATAATCAAACATTTGTAAGCATGCTGTCTCTTCAATCTGTTCAGTTGATGCACTTTACCTGATCTTTCATTAAAGTAATCAAAACACTTGCTGTGCCGCATCTAATGAATGTTGCATGTATGATTAAGTACTTTCATTCATATTGCAAGTTTGATTTAATGTAATCTGCCTTTCAGACAGCCATTAGCCTAGCTCCTGCGTGAATTCGATTAATTGGCTGAATTCTTCCAGATGTCCATTAAGTATTACAGGAATTTCTATGTAAAAACAGCAGGGACTGTCTAGCAGAGAACCAAACAATGATATGTTATATTGCTGCCATGACTTACAAAAAGCTGGATTCATTTTCATTAATAAAACATCTGTACTCCTGCACAGCTATGCATCAAGATGCATTTATTTTATATGTTTATTTCTCTTATGACTATAAATAGATAGTTAAACAGAAGCACAGTATGTTCAGTTGGAAGATACACAAACAGAAATGTATTTGAAATGGAAATAGAAATAAAGAATAGCTGAGTTAATACTTAAAGTAAGTATTAGGCATTGTTAACAAACAAGGCAGTGACTGTTAGAGCTGCATGATAGGCATTTTGTTCAGACACTTATGAATCTGCAGAATAACTGGCTCCTGGGTTGAAATGCTCTGTGCCTTTACAAGGAACTTCATACCTTTAAATGCAAGCAAAAAAACAGTCCAACATTTTTAAATGGCAGGGGATAAAGAGAAAAATTGCCATTATAATAAACAATTCTGGTAAAGTCTTTCTTCTTAATGCTCAAAATGGGGATTTTCTCTTTTTTTCTTTCCTAAAGCTGTGGTTTAGAGAGGAATCACTCTTTTCCTAAAAAGCAAAGACCCTAGTTTTGACTTCGGTGTCTGCTGTACTGAGCTCGTGCAGGGGATGCTGGTGCTTTGGGGGGGGCAGGAGGGGGAATGCCGGCCTACACATGCAAAGTTCATTTAACTTTGCACTAAAGTGCCCAGATCCAGGAGTGTCTTCCCAAAGATCATGGGCAACCTCTGTGCCTGCCTGCCCCTTTTGCTTCCTTCCCCAAATGCCCTTCCTCTCCGTGGAGCATGAGCGTGGCGCTGGGACCCCCGAAGGGCAGACCCAAGACACTTGGCAGGAATTTCACTCTGGCCCTGTGAAACGCAAAGTGTCTCCTGTTATGGCTGCAAATTCAGCACAGCTTCATTTTCAGACTGTGCTGTAAGGCACCGCAAAGTTAGCGAGCAATAAGTATATACCTGAAACTCTGTGTGTACTAATGTGCTGTGCTGAGGCAGAGGCTGATGAACAGCAAAGCCACAGCACTGTAAACGCATTATAGCTCTTCCCTGTGATGCTCWGGAAGGCAGTGGTAGGTCCCTGCAGGCTCCACAGAAACGCTCACTTGGAAGGACCACACCAAATCAGTCTACCCCACTCCTCTCTGGCTATTTCTTTCYCTACTGTTGCTCATCCTTAAAAGTATATTTGGTCTTTGAAGCACCACTCCCACTCTGGCAAAATTACTGCCACTTACCCCCAGTTCGGGTTAGCAGAAGCTGGATGAGGCCAGTTCGTCTTCTATGAGCTGGCTCGTAGATGTCTCACTGATGGTCAGCTTAGAGAAGACATCTAAAGCAGCATTCTTCAGAAAAATTCAGACTGTGCAACAAGAGGAATTTGGACTTGCTAAATTGCAATTCCTGTTTTCTTCTGAAAGGTCACATGGTCAGAGCCCTAGCTAATAGTTTTCTGTTTATTTACATGTTTTCTCTTGGTTTCACTTTTTTCTCCATTTCTTGCTTTGTTGCTGTGTTCTCTACTGTCCTCCTATTGTATATGTACACATAAAAGCCCTGTAAGTTGTGCGCATTTTTAGAAAGTAATGCTATATTCTGCTATGGCTAATACTTAAATACAAATCTTTTACAATAGTTGTGCTGTGAGCTGTTGCTCCAGTACCCATGTAACCTAATAAGAGAGTGTCCCTATGAAAGGAGTGAATTTGAGTGATCATACCAAAATCCTTACAATAACTCACTGAACCAGTCCCATACAAATGACAGGGGAAAGCAAAACATATTGTCCTAACATATTTTCCTCTCTCATAAGAATATGCATCTGAATGACTACCTTGATCTCTGTTACAAACCGGTATTAGCAGCCAAAGCTCCATCTCAGAAAGCAGTTTATTGAAAGGGGAAGGAGAGAGTCTGCCAAAGTGAACAGAGAGCAGAACACACACCTGCCGCCTCGCTGTCCCCAGGCTGCTGCACGCTAGTCAGCAGCATCAGGAGAAACAGTTCACAGGTTTGAAATACATCAGAAATCTGACCCACAACACAATGAAAAGCAATTCTTAGATTTTTGCAAACAAGAAAATTGTGTAAATATCATATATAGATGGCTAATTCAACAAAGAAATGGAGCAAAGCAAACGTAACCATTGCTAATTTACAGAACTGTATGCTTTTGAAGGCAAATGTGGACAAGTCACTACATCTTTTGAAGCCCGAGAGACTGAAAAATTAAATCAGTGGGCTTTGTTATTGATGGTTTTTTAATACAAATGTTTTGAAATCCCTGCCTTTCATGTGTATCTTACAAATAAGCAGAAATGTGTGATGAATAATCTTAGCTTTTAATTCCTTTAATAGATTCTTATCTCACCCACTAACATCTAAACAATTTTTGTTTCTCTAACAATCCCTTCCTCAGTGGTAAACATTGCACTCGAAAAGCGTCTTCCTTTTTGGAGGTTCATTATGTTCACTCTGTGGCTGAGACTCATTATACTCACTTATTTATTTAAAAGAACAAAATGACAGCAAATGCCTGCATTTATCATGTTTCCCTTTACACATTTATAAAATCTACTTCAGCAGGAAGGCCCAGCCTCTCTCTCGGTTTTGAAAGATCAGCTGGCCTTCCTTCGTAATCATCACTCCCCGACAAAGAAATAGTTAAAGGTTATGCTACACTCTAACTTTGCACACTAAATGAGACTCCACTGATGGTAATGGGATATTTGGCAGAGAGGAAAATAATATGTGAACTATTCAAATTTTTTCAATTACAAAATAAAACTTTGGGAATCATTGCAAAGCAAGAAGCAAATGAAAATGCCACCATAAAGCCTGGTAAAATGATACACACAGAACCAGTCCAAGAAACAATTCGGATACCTAAGGACAGGTGGGAATCTTCCTGAACTAATGTAGTGTCACCCATCTACCACCAAGTTGCTTGCACCCTGTCACACCAGAAAAAGCTCGCATTCTTTTCTGCATAAAAATCATGAGCCCTTAAAGTAACACTTCACCAATCCAACACTGGTAGAGTTGCTTCTGTTCATGTTATTCTTATACGGTCTCAGACCACAATCTCCTAAACCAAAAAACAAGTCCTATGGTGGCTGGTACCCATTTCTGTCCACACCAAAGTACATCTAGCTCTCAAAAGAGAGGCACTAACTGGCTCATAGTCATAGCAAAAACTTAGCGAGATAACTATATAAATTGTAATCAACATAATTATAAAATGGGAGAGCGGCTTGGCCTCAGTGAGCTGTAAAATACATTTTTAAATGGGCCATTGATACAATAGATACAAGATAAAAAACAAGAGGGAGGAGGGCAAAGGTTTGGCTGTGTGGCCATTCTAGGAACTGCCTGAAAAACAAGAACACAGCTATTCAGAGCAGAACTGTTAAAGAAAAAATAATCTAAACCGTGTTCCAAAGATATGAAATAGAAATATGACAAGGTAGCTTACAAAGGAGAGGTCAAAAAGACACCAGTAATTAATGATCAGAAGATAAAGAACCAAGCACTTAAATAAAAAGAAATAGTAGGAGAAGGAGTAATGGTTCTGCAATCAGGAAAAAAGATTTTTGCAGAAATAAATGAAAATGAGTAAGATCTCAATAGGGGAAAAATGGATAATAGAAAAAGTAGAAGAACTGTAAATTACTGTCGAAATTCACCTGGAACAGAAATCAGTTATTTAAGATAGAAGGTGAAATACATTTTTTTGACTGGATCAATTTTTTCAAAGGGATCTCTAGGCGCACACCAGCAATTTTGCACTAATACTGTTTCACATCCAGTTTCTGTGCGTAGAAAATACAGGTGAAAATGTCCACTGTGTTTGGAAGTTTAAAGACTACTTTCTGAAATACAGACTGACGTGTTTTACTTTTGTTTAATCATGAAATACTGCAGAGTGTAAAACAGCAGGGGACAGTCTACACCAGCACAGCCTCAGTTATTGTCCTGAGCTGTAACAATAGCAGTAAATCTCAAGGAAAAGAAAAAAAGTGAAGGTATGGCTTTCCCACAAGCTCTGGTGTAGGAGACTGTCACACTGCCCCCACCAAAAAGAGATAAGGAAGAGTGAATGATTTATCTTACTCTTGTTTCTTGAAATGTTGCAGTTTATTTCCCAGTTAGGCACCTTTTACTTTTCTTCAAGAACTGTATGAGAAGACTCATTTACAAGAAAACATCGTTATGTCAAGTGGCGTCTTAAACAGATGGAATTAATCAGAATAATCTAACCTAACCTGCCCCTCCCTTGGTTATGTCCCCTGGTGCTGGCTCGGCGCCCCCGTCGTCACCGGCCGCCCTGGTACACTTGTCCCTGCACAGAGGCACACGAGAGGCAGGGGAAAATTTATCTGCTCTCTAGAAGAAGCTGCAGCATCGGAGGTTTGACGTATTGTGCAGCAATACACAAGCCCTTATACCAGACGGTGACTGCTCCGGTCTTATCAGAAGGATTAATAACCACATCATCCCAGTATTGCAGGGCTAGCTCAGACACTGTAATTCCCAGGGGCTGGGCCACAACATTGAACTTTTACATGAAAATGTAATCTGAGGTGCCGCTGACTGTAARATATAGCGAGGCAGTGGTCTGCTCTGCGAGAGGATTCACAACAGGTTCACCTGGCAAGGCTGCGGCGCTCTTTGACGGTGAAGGAGGGTGTCTGTGGTGTCTGGTCTGTGTAAAGGTGACCTGTTCTCAGCAGAAAAGACACAGTGCTTTCTTTCAAATACTGCTTTTCAGTAATATATCTGCCTGTGGATCCAGGAAGAGAACCAGAGTCCATGATATTCTGCATGTCACTGGGACTTAACAAAATTAAGAGTATATTTGCTGTCATCTCCAAAAAGGAAGGAAAAGAAATCTTGCCAGCTAAAAGTGCTGAGGGAAGGCATAAAGACCTTAAACACCATAAGTCACACCAGGGTGCATTCCCCCCTCTGGGCTCTGATCCATAATCTCCAAGCGCCCCAAGCTCTCAGGGGCTTAATCTCTTTCAACAACGGGATGAGCTGGGAGTTGTATCCTTTCAGGATTTACATAACACCCCAGTGCACATGTCTTTCAGGAGGATAAGAGCTACTTAGCATGTCCTGAATTCACATTTTTACAGCCATTCATTTCCTATCCCTGTCTCTCTCGCCAGCGAGGAAAACCTGAAATACTGAAATTGTCCTCTGTTGGCCAGCACAGCGGGTTGTGAACTTCACGGCCAGCTCAGCTCAGCAGAAAGCACCTCTGCGTGCAGACTACAACCCTTGCCTGATGCATGCCACCTCTCCTCATGGTAACCTCTCCACTGCCCACCCCCACCAAACACATGTATTTTGTATCCTCTGAGGGCCTGCAGCAGGAGCTTGTTGGAGGAGTCCTTGGTGGGAGGCCACTGCTTGGGGAAGGGCAACAGCAAACTGGTGTCTCTTGTGGAGAGAGAGAGCCAAGGGATACCAACACATGCCAGGGACATAGCCTTATTTAACCCTGTCTCCTGTTGGGAACTGAAGATCAGTCTTTTAATGGCCATTTAATGTGCCATGCTTTTGTTGTACCCTTACCTTGAGGGTGGTCCCCACCACAGAGCTCCATGGCTGTGCTCCATTTCTGCAGAGCTATAATAAGCCATATTTTAATTTATGTCCGTATGTACAYTATGTCCAGTGGAATGAAGTTTTCTTTGAAATAAACCTGTTTTCTGGTTAAGTTCTTAGCTCCTTTGAAAGGGAGAAGCAAGCCTGTCATCAGCTTTCCTCACTTTAATTGCGGTAAGTGTTTTCTTCATGCCCAGCAATCTCCCATGGATGTAACGATCAATTCTTAGGACAAGGATAGATGAACAGCTAACACATCTGAACTGAAAGGAGGAAAGAGATATGAAATTGAAAAAAAAAAACTACAATGAAAATGAGCACAACCTTTGCTTTTCAGTTGGTATCCTCGCATCTTCCTTTTCCCATCAACAGTGTTTTCTCATTCTTCTCCTACGTGCCCAAGTAGCTGCTTCATCTGCAAACTGGCAGATTCACAGAGCTCCCTTGGCTCTTCTTCAGAAACATACAGCATTTGTCATTAGCTGGAAAGACCTTTTTTCTTTTTGCCAGGGAAACATCCCAGCATTATTAACTGCAGGTTTTTCAACATAAGTTTTAGCTTAGCAAGACTTTTCCAAATCAACAGTAAGAACACAGGAAAGTCCACCCACGTGAGGGTCATCCCCTGACCCCTTATTTGGAAGAGCAGGACAGTAGCAAAAAAAGTGAGGAGGAAACTTGGAAACATAACAACAACATTAATAAATAAAATTAGATATTTTTAAAATCTGTCCTAAATGTTTAATTATTTTTCCTTCATCCATTTGTTTTTACAATGTAYTCTGTAATCTTCTTTCTGACATCACAGCATATAAAAACCTATAAGAATGTAATGAATACTGTGAGGCAGCTGCACAGATATTAAAAAAATGGCTTGTTCTTTTCTGTACTTGCTTTAGCCACTGTTTAAGCAATTAGCTCTATTTCTGTGAAGGTTTGTGAAAAACAAACTTGGCATTTGCGTGCTAAATACCTGATGCAGCAATGGTCAAGATTCCCTAAATCTGTCTCCAGAGTCATTGCATGAAAGCAATTAAGCCAGCAGAGAAAGGATGTGAGCACATCCTTAACAGCTAGAAATGGACACTTACTAATTTTATGCAAACCTGGTAAGTGGGGTAGAGTCAAAACCATCATTATTGTAATCTGACAGGAAAACATAAAATGTCCTAATCCAATTTATCAGCTGCTTCTCCAGAAACTCTGTCTATTCCTGAGGATGCCCCTCTGCCAGAAAAGGTGTTCTTCCTTTTCCACCGTCTGCCCAGCTGCAAGTTCCAGGACGCAGCCCGCAGGTGCTGGCAGCCTGCACGCAGGGCTGGACGCGTGCACGGCGGCCACTGCCGGACAGAGCTTCAGCACCGGCAAGACCCGAGGGAGCCAAGAGGGCCAGCGCCACCAGCCCCTCCGTCGATGGCCAAGGGGGCCGGCCGGGCAGGGGGGAGCGAGGGGCTCCCAGCACCACTCCCCACTGGCCTTGGCGCTGGATGGCACCCGGCACCCGCAGGGGACTCTGCTGGCCCCCTCCCGAAACCTCCCCTCCACCCGGCCAGACGCTGCTTCACAGAGGGAAGCAAAATGGGAAGAATGGCAGGAGCGCTCATATTTCGGCTTCAGGGGCTGAGTGTGCTTGCACCCCTCACTTGAAACAAAAAAAAACATTGTGTCTGGTTTACTGGCTTAAAATATACTTAGAAAAGCACTAGGACACAGCCAACA
Organism: Apteryx rowi; assembly: GCF_003343035.1. Classification (NCBI taxonomy): domain Eukaryota; kingdom Metazoa; phylum Chordata; class Aves; order Apterygiformes; family Apterygidae; genus Apteryx; species Apteryx rowi. The sequence goes on from NW_020451182.1 coordinate 2,354,519, forward strand.
GGACATATACAGAGGTATACAAAGGTCAGGATAGAAACACATGCAATAAAAAAAAATAAAAGATGAATATAAAATGGGTTTGTTTCTCATTTCAAAATATTGTCATAGAAAGAGAAACACAAAAGAAAACAGAAGTTATTCAGAAAAAAATTGGGAAATGTTGTCTCTCGATTGGTATATTTCAGATTTGGATTTTGTTTTGTTTTTCCAGCAAACCAAAACACAGAATTTCCATTTAGTTGGCAATCCAGTTTTATATCCCATAAAACTTTTCATCAACCTTAAAGTCAAAAAATTGCCAGTAAAATAAGAGCTACTGGGGTTGCTGGGAAGAATTTTGTGACAGGCAGCTTCCTGTTAATAGCCCCTTATCCACAATGTTGTGCAAGAGAGAGAGGTGAAAAAACACTGCTATAAGCAATATGGCCATTTAATCCGTAACATGGGAATGTATTTCTGCTCTTTTTCCCTCCCTAGATTCATTTTATGTTCCCATCAGAAGGTTAATTGTGTTAACAGGAGTTACGGCCACAGGGGAAAGATGTGATTGAATGCTGAGTGCAGTTTTAGCTGATAACCTCAGAGTGAGTGAAAGGGCACAAAAAAGGGTTGATCTCCTCTAAAGGGGTTGTCAGTCATTCAGGAAAAATGCAGCTGTGGGAGAAACAGCCTTATCTCTCAGGACACGAAGAAGAGAAGCTATCAAAATAATCTTGAGCCTACACTCATCCCAGGTTATATGTCTGTGCCTGTGGATCTGAGTAAGATACGAATGACTGGCTTTTTTGTGTGCATGAATAAGCAGACCCTGACTTTATGCGCATTCTTGAAGACTGATCAGATTGGATGAAAATGTATAATTAACAACAAAAGACCCAAAATAATTATGTCTCTAAATAGCTGGTATGAAATCTTGACCTCTTTTAACTTGACAGCACAACTCTTGTTTGTTGAATTGGGGACATCGTTGAATTCCAAGATTTTAGTTAAGACTAGCAGTAAGATCTTTCCTATATATTTAATCTTAATTAAAAAATGCAAACAAGGGGTCCACATGAAAAACTAGGACTTCTCTCTCCATTGATCATTTAGACCTATGTCTGAACTTATTCTGAAAAATTACATCGGATTTAAGGTAAGTAGCTTGGAGAGGAAGGGATTTTTTTTTTTAAGATTAAATATTTCAGTAAGCCATAGTTGGTGAGAATGGGTGCATGTGGGAATGTCTGCACCCACAGAGATGGGATGAAGGACAGGAGTATGATTCAGTGTTAGAATATGGGCCAGTGAAGTCTGCGGCTGGTGTGTCTTCAAGGTGAACTGCAAACTGGGGAAACAGAAGGTCTCCTCCTCCCCTGCACTCCAAGAGAACCGCAGAAATATCTTGGGAGCACTCAGGAAATGGTTTGAGATGTTGTTACCAGGTGCATCACAGTTATCCATCTCTACCTAGAAAATGGAAGGGACCCCAAACCTCCAAAAACTGGCAGGCCCTTCCCATTCAAGCTCTGGTTCTTCTGCCTTTACAATTAAGATCCTTTTCTGACATCCAGAGCCAAAATTGCATGTATCTTTGTATGGTTATGTCCACAATATATAAATTCTCTCCTGTAAGAAAAGTAAAGCAGACAAAACCCAAGCATTTAGACTTTTACTTTAAGATGCCCAAATATAAACCTAGCTTCCAAGTGCAAAAAAGTTCTGTAATGTTAACATAACAGTATAACTTGAACAAAACAACCAAAATGCTTATTGACTTGGTAGCAGGGAAAGCCAGTTTGAAATATTTGATCCTAACACCAGCTAAGCAACTATGTGTAAAGTGTAAAGCCTGCACTTGTTGATTTCTGAGATAAAAATCAATAAAACTGTCCATAACCTATAACTCTTTGGTTTACCTCTCCATAGAGATCAAAAGAGAGTAATTAGATTTCTGCCTGACTAGCAGGGGTATAAAACTGTTTCATTTTGGATCAAAACCTTCCCAGTGGATTACACCTTCCATCCACTGCCTATCAACACTTAACAATTGCTTCTGTATTTGACTTTGACAGAACTACCAGAATGTTACTATCTAATTTTCAGTGAAGCTGATACAAGGTTTTGAAGCTTTATTCTAGTGACAGATTTTAAAATTAATTCTTTCCACTTCATATTTTACATTTTTACTCTGCTTGGTGTTTTGTAACATTCAGTCTTGCTAATGCTATAAATAATTAAAAAACAAAATGACAATAGCCATCCAACCCCTAATTTACAACAAGCAAAAAATCTTAATCTATTATTGATGATCCAGCCTTTGGATTCGGATATAATTCTAAACAAGCAGTCATCTGCCTTGGATTGTCTTTGCATTTCATATTCAAATGAGGTTGACACTGTTGCGTATATTTTCATCTGATGACATTTTAATATCACCAGATGCTATTGCCTGCACAGATAACTGCTTCAGATACAACCTCCTTCCTCCTCTAAGCACAGTGATATTAAGGGATGGGCAGAAAGCAGGTCATGTTTTAAAATAACAGTTTTATAACTTGCTACTATCACTGTATTCTCAYATTTCAACAGTCCTGGAGTTTTTCTATAATAATGGCTCTTAAAAGAGAAATGTCACTCTGAATTTTGATCTTCCTTAACTTAGCAGCTTTTTGAACAGTCTGAGAGCATGAAATATCAAATAACAAATAGTGCTCGCAACAACTTCACATGCTAGATAGAGATTATCAGAAAATATGTGACAGCTTAAGTTCAAGTTCCATGTAATGAACTGTGTTGATGGACAGATGCAATAAATTTGTGTCCTGATACAGAGAACTTTGTCAGATGAAGTCCAGATCACAAACAGACACCCCAGCCTCCCAGCATCTCCTATCATACTTAGAGTGAGCATTTGAGGGCATTTTGTTTGCTTACTTGCTTACAGAGTTAACAAAACTTCCCACTCTCACAACTCTGAGCATTTTAAATATAAAAATTAACCTCTTAAAAAAAATCCTCCAGTATTTGAATCTGGTCACACTGTATATTTGTGCAAATGCTTGTATTACCTAAGATTTGAGCTTACTACCCTAAGGGTATGCATTTAGACTCAAAGTCCCTGTAGGCTGGGACATCTTTTGCTGTATCTTGGACAGCATCCTGTCCCCAAAAGTCCAGAAGAGCAAATATCCCATGAGAGTTCATCAGACCAGAGCATAAGGCAGAGCCCCAGTCTTGAGACAGTAAATTTACATTGTACGACAGCCTTGCATGGCACTGCACAAGCTCACGTTGAGAAGCAAGATGGCCATTTTCCTCTTTCTAAAGATTTACTAGCTAGGGCACAAGAGACATGCAAACATGGATTACTGGAAACTACTTCTGCACTTTGGCTCACTTGCATGGATCCAGCTCAGGCAGGGATTTTGGCATTGTTCTCCCCAGTGTAAGATTAATACATCTGGGACAGCTCTCTGCTTAGGGGACTGTTTCCACAGGGACAGTTTGGGGTGATGGCACTGGGACAGTCTGGGTGCTGCAGAAATCTCCTTGCCATGCCTGAGCTGGGGACAACCATCAGCACTCACCTCCAAAGACAAGAAAGAACTACATTCAGTGTTCRGTGATAACTGTGCTCAGCATGCCCAGAAGAAACATCACCAAGCAGCAGTGAAATGCTCTATTTTTGTGAATTCACATACAAGATGGTACAACTCACCCCTGCTTCCCCATTTTCTTTGTCCGTGCCCAGACTTATATGTGCTCTCTGAATCCAGACAGCATTTTCACTGCAAAGCCCAGCCACCACAGTGGCCACTGCACATGCAGCACCGCTCGTTCATACACCCAAGCAGTGGATTCTGGTGGCTTTGTACAGGGATATGACTGTTTGTGAAATGTGCCAGTAAATATTGTACACTTAAACATGCACTATTAGAGCCATTTTTTTTAACTTCAGGACCATCAGCTCAGCTTGTTTCCCTACATTACATTCTGCTTTAAACTAGATTCAGTTCTGTCCATGGTTTCACTCTTCCTCTAGCGAAATATCTCTTTATCCAATCTTTATGCTTTATCAGTTTCCTTTAAATGCTGCCCACATGCATTAGCATTAGAACAGAGACAGTAAAGGTTTTCCATGTTGCATCCATAGAAGAGTTACACGGGCAGAAACAACTTCATGTGTAGTTCCACAGCACAATTTCCAAGTGGCAAAGCTAGCTGAAGATCATCCCACCCTTCTTTGAAGAAATTTGCTAGTCCCACACACTGACTTGATAGAACTACTTGGAGAAATGTGCCCTAAATTGCACCAGTAAAAATGGCATAGATTCTTAAAAATGATATTTTTAGAGCGTTACTACATCACCTCAGAAATAGCTGTATCATCATGGCTGCTCAGGTGGCTAAACTGAAGCAGAGACTCTTCAAATACATTCACCACTCAAGAAATCATAACATGGAACAAACCTGCATTTTTCTGAGGGGCAGAAGTGTCAAGTGGTCAATTCCTGAAGTGCACCCAAAAGAAAAGTCTTGATTCTGACTTTCTGAAGAACAACAAATAGACAGCAGGGGTTGGGGGAAAGACATCAGAGGAAACACAGCTCAGCAAAGCACTTATCCCCGTGTCTAATTTTAAGAAGCAACTTACATGGTTTGCTGAATTGGGACCAATGACCTAATTGTGAAATTATTTGCATTTTGTCCCGTGTAAGGGACAACAATTTTATTAGACAATGTAGCACCTAAGGGGAACTGTTAAATAATAAGTGACACCATCTTAGTGCAAAGCTATTGTTCACCTGACATCTCTGGCAAGGCTTTTGGGCATTTCGTGGTCCCTCAACTGATTCTGATTTTCCCAATGAGAAGACTGTTCTGGTCTCCATCACTGCCCCTGCCCTCCCCCCGGCTTTGTTCTCTCTACTCTGCGAGGAGGAAGCTTTCTGTCTTTGTTAAAGTCACACCAGTCAAGAAGTACTCCCTTGACATGTAACAGACTGAAACATAACAGATTTTGAAGAGTTGGCAATTGCATATTATTCTGGAGTGCACCTTTCTCTCCCTTCTCTTTTTGGACAATGTGTGATTATGTGAAAGATACATACAGATCCTTTTCCACGTGCACGTGTGTGTGTATGACTGTCTGTGTGCCTTGGTCTCACAGGCATAGGAATTGCACACTAGCTATTTCCAGGCAGGCAGTGTTCTTAGACCTTTCTCTATAGATGCCAATTAGAAGATTAGCGTCTTTTCTCTCCCCCTCTTTGCTATTAAATAGTCACACAAAAGCTGAGCTGACAAATTGCTCTCTCTATGGTGTTAGACAAAGACAGACAATAGATCAACATCATTTACTATACTCAAATCCTATTAATCACAGATTAATGAGAACATGTCTAGGGGGGGAGAAATTACCAGAATGCGGGCATATTGGTTTGTTACTCATGTAACATCTGCTGTAGCTTTACCTTTAGTGTCATGTCATCTTTTATCACATTGAAATAATGTTTGCTCCAGAAACGTAATTAAGATAATGGGTCCTTCCTTTAACAATTACTGAGATACTGCAGGATTATATTTCCTAGCCATTTGGTTTTAAAAAAAAATCTCTCTTAACTAATTTCTGAATGTTTCTCTCTATCATTATCTGATTAATGAAAACATATTTATAGACATTAAAGGCAAATTATCTTTATTATTATTAATTTTAATTTCATGCATTACCTCTTTCCTCCAGCAAATTACATGCACAGAAGCAAAACTAGAGTTTAGCTTGGGGGTTTTAAGCTTAAAGATCTCTTACTGTTTTGGGAGTAACTATTATTAATTTCTCATCAATTCACATTACAACAGTATTCAAGCATGATGCTTGCTTTCATAAATATGCACTTTTATAACCTTCTTAGTAAAATAATTCTATAGATGAATAGCTTATCAATTTGTTCTCCAATTTTTTTCTGTTTTTATTGGTAAGGAATACTGTTCAGATCAACATCTTAATATACATACTGACTCAGTGCATTTAACTACCTACCCTCACTCGAATCTTCTTTCTGAATTAATTCCTCCTTTTGCCTTTAAGACCTAAAATGTGAAGTTCTGGTTTTAATTAATTAGTATTCTTCATGAGGCCTCCTAATGCTGTTATCCTCAATATGGGGGAAGCTACTGCAAAGATAAATAGCAAAGCAATTACATTTATAATCAACCGATAAATAAGGAGAGACTGCAGTCTACACGTGTGATCATGTATTTTAAAAATTAATTGGCCCTTGTTCTTAATATCCCAAGCACTTACTGGTCTCTGCTGGAGGGCGGCCGTGATTAAGGCCGAGGCTGGTGCCGGATCAGCCGCCGCCGCGGCGCTGTGATCCCCGCGCTTCAGCACCGCGGGGCGGGGACAGCTCCTCCGGCGCGCCTGGCGCGGGGCGGCTGCCGCGGGCTCCTTAATTAAATTGCAATTAGTGCTAATGAGCACTGCTCCGCCTCCCTTGCTGCGCCTGGGTTTTTACCTTCCCCTGCCTGGTGGCCGCATTCCCCGCTAGTCGGAGCGGCGCGGGGAGCAGGGTAGCCCCCTCCCGCAGCGCCGCCGGCTGAAGCCACCGGGACCTGCGTGCCTCGGCAAGTCAACCCCAGCAGACGTCTGAGCTCTAACCTGAAGTGCCTAAATGCCTTCTAAATCTGCCCGTTAATCTCACTACATCCAAGAAAAGCTCTAGCCACCACGAGGCACACTTACTCTTGCAGTATCTAGCCCACAGGTGCCCGTTTCCCCGAGCACATAGCACAGCCCTCACCTGAGCACCCAGGGTCTCCCGGCAGCCAAGGACACATTGGAGCCAGCTTTTCAGCTGCCATCACGTGGAGCAGGAAAACACATCAGGCGGCCTGCTGGCAACGTTAAGACTGCTAGATCTTAATTTCCTTAGGATTTGGGCACTCTGATGCAGCATTGCAATAAGTGCCTCTGCTCACTTGGGATTCACAGGCCTTCACTCTCTTCTCAATGTAGGTATGTTAGCTCAGTGTTTGGAAAAACAAGGCGGGGGCTATGTCTTTTTGTAAAGTGAAATCTTCTTTCACACCCTTACACAACTGTTCAGAGCACTCACCAAAGACATGGGAAAACCAAACTCAATGATTTTATCTATCCAAGGTGATTCAGTTCCACCCTTCCCCCTCCTAAGAGTGTCCCCTCACCACCTGGTGACAGAGTTAGCTGAACTGGGACACTCTCTGCTCCTACAGAAATGAGGTCACTGTGCTTTAAATATTTAAATATTCATGGGGGGGGGAAGAGGGAGGTCAGCTTGCTTGGTGGCTAAGACGAGAACCAGAGGAAAATCTAGCCATCTGTTCCAGTCCTTGCTCCAAAAATGGCTCAGACTTCCTTATCCAACAGTTGTTGTACAAAGCATCTTATAGCAGGGTTACTCCAATAGCAGCAATGTCCAGATTCTGCCTACAGGAAAATTTTGCCCAAACCATAATTAGTCTAGCATGAAATCCCATATTTATTACACCTCTCTCAAGGACCAAGTTCAATTTAGTGGCCTGGTTCCCCATCGGGAAGATGGCATGCAGAGATGGAGATGGTGCACTGCACCTTGTTCACCAGGCCTCAGTGAGATTACCCAGTGGATTACAGTAAATTGGAAAGCCCTGTTCTCTAGCCCTGGTTTGGACAGTTCACTGGGGGCAGCACACACAGATCTGAATTCTCTCAAATAGAGCACAAAACACACTCTTTCCTACATCCTGCATGACTAATCTAGCCATTCACCTATAGGATATAAGACTGGTGCTAATGCTTTCAGAGCTCTTTGTATCTGGGGGAAAAAAAAAAGAAAACAAAAAAAGTGGTTCCAGTAGTGTTTAGTGTGAAATCCAGCCTGAGGATTTCAGCACACTTGGAGCAGCTGGTGATAGATTGACCTCCTGGGAAATGGGGAGAGGCCTGCCTAGACCACAGACTCTGATAGGAGAAAGCTCAAACATGCACCTGCTGAGCCCTAACAAGGCTGAAGTACTTCAAGGTGTGGCCAAAAAGAAATCTTCAGGTATGTGGGAGTTTAATGTCCAAAACAGAGGTACTTTGAAAGTTGGAAGACTGGGTAGCATTCCCCCAGGGCAGTCTTGAGGATTAGATTTGGATTTAGGTGCCTAATTTCTACCTAAATTCTACACTCTTTCGTGGCCTGTAAAATGGGGATATGCAGCCTTTCCAAGTGACTGTAAGGATAAAAGTATTCCTGGTTTTGAGGTAATGGTGCTAAAATTCTGGTAATGGAAAGCCAGAGATAGATCAGGGCTGCTTACTCACACTGTGCTTCCTTTCTCAATAACTAATAGCATGTCTAGGCTTTGATGTTGATGGGTAGGCAGAAGAGTGGTCTTGATTAAAAGCATTAATTTACCTCTCCGAGATAACAGATTCATATACACTGGTCTAAATCAGAAGTAACTCCATCAAAATAAACAGCCCTCGGGTAAAACAGGTGTAAAAGAGAAGAGAACCAGGCCCTGCATCTAGCAGATATATGGCAAGGTAAATGGGTGAACACAAGGAAAGTGAATTATTGTTATTATATGTGCATGTTACATTTGGTACCATTAAAATCTAATGCTACAAAGAAAATACCTTTCAAGCTTGCAAACTATGCACAATAGTGACTACCAAGAATTCATCAAAATCTGTGAATGTTTCATTTGTAAATGTTGTCTTGATTGCTGCATTGATGTAAATCAGGAGTACCTTCATTGGCATAAAACTGATAGGAGAAAAAAATTCAGGTCTGTTAGTGCTAAGGAAATTAACTGAGACCCATTGACTCAAGAAAACCTTTACAGAATTTGAATTACATTTTAAATGAACATTTAATTTCATAATTTGTCACCTTAGATAATAATGTTAAGAGATCTATGCTGGTACAAACCATTGTGTTAATTACAGTAAAAGCCATTAAATTAAATTTCTGGAATCAATAGCATTTCTCCAACTACCATTCCTAATGACAGCCATACATTTCATTTGGAGTTTTATTAATGCATGTGTTATATCTGTCACCTTCTTCAGCTGTGACCAAACTCGCTATATGTTAATTCACACCTGATAACAATTGTTTTTCTTGTACTTATTTTCTAAACCTGATGATAAGATGTGTCAACACCTATAGAGGGCTTTTTTGTTTTGTTTTGGGATTTTGATTAAGTTTTTGCTGTTTTTGTTTTAAATTTGCTGCTAAATGACTCAATTTCTGGTGATTTTAATTATAATAACTCACAATATAAACAAAGAGTAAAAAACTTTACTGTCTGCTGCAGTCTCCATTATAGACTCTAGACATATTAGGAAGTAATAAAATCTGAGCAAATTATCTTTTAGAAGTTTCTCAGTGCAAGGGGAAAGTTCCCTCATGCTTCCACACAGATAAGCCATGGCATGATTCGTGTGGTTATCTACAACCCCAAAATATAATCTGCTTACACTGAGTTTAGACCTAAGCTTCCAGAAAATTCACCCTCACACCGAGCTTCCTGTTTATCACATGTTTTCATGCTGTGTTTCACAGCTGAAGCATCATCTCCTTCCACAGTTGCTCTCATGACAAACTCCCGGGATACTACAGAGATTGCCCTGAGTGCATAGCACCTTATGTTAATTTTCAGCATGTTTAATCTCTGCAGTCCTGCCTCCTTCCACCCACCACACTGTCAACGAACTTTTCCAAAGCAACATAACCTAACTACTTTTTAACTTCATTACACAGAAAAGTGATATATTCTTTTATTTATGGGAGCCAATTTTCAGGTTGAATTGCAGCTGTCTTTTCATAGTGACTGTTTCTTCAGACAAGGCACAACTACAGCAACATATTAGAAGAACAATTTTTTTCCTTAGCTCTCAGTCTTCCTTTAATTGATTATGAAACTCTATTTTTTTTTCTTTTTAAACCTTTCATGTCACACAAACTGACTCTAGGAACATGAGGTCAAGATGTCCCTGCTCATCTCACTGAATTTTAGCCACTTAAAAGAGAGCTGTCATTTAGAGAGCCATTTAGATTACTAAATGGGTCTGTTAACCTCCTCGCATGCTGAGTGGAGGGAGGCAGACGTGTTCAGAGGACATTGCATCCCAACCTGAAACAGGGGTTCAGAGGGGCCCCTTCATTCCCCTCACCACACAACAGGGAGGGAGCGCGGGCAATTCAACCAAGGTATGATGAATCTACCTGTAATCTCTATGTTTTTTTTCACATCATGGGCACAAAGAAAACTCTATTTAGCTTTACTGCAGACTGAGAAGCCTCCACTGGCACAACCCATAACTGAACCCAAACCTCACCCCAAAGACAAAAAGCGCCATTGTGTGAGGTAAAGGGCTCTAAGCAGAACAGGGGGACATGAGGAAAGCTGGCAAAAGTGACCCTGAGAGGTAACGAAAAAGTGTTACAGTTGAGGCAGAAGAGCAGCTATTAAAGGGGAAGTGGAGGGGTTACCAGACTCAAACAAGGAACTGAAAACTTTATGAAAGGTGACAACCCAGGACATCTGCCCAACGGCTGCAGAGATCTCGGGTGTAGGAACTACCTACCACTGTGTAATTTTGCAGCATTATACAACACAAATAAAGCTTGTCTGTTAGAGGACAGATTGTCTTTGTATCTGTTGCTGTCTGCTCAGCTGACAGATTTATCAGCCTGGCAGTATGACAAGCTACCTGTATAAGCACGTGTGATCACACCGGAAGAATGATTATACTGAAACGCACTACTGTGCAAGGAAACCCTTTACATGTACTTACAGAAGTATTAGACAACATTCTGGCTATCAGTACTGCCTCCATCAAAACACATGCTCTCATGTATTTTTATACTGAAGTACATCCCTATGAAAGACTACACAGACACTGTTATAAGCAAGATCTATCTTTCAAAATACTTACTTAGTAAGAATTATTCTTTGTTTGTAAAATAGAATAAACATCCAATGTGCCCAAGTCAGCTTATGGGAATTTATCGGTCTTCACTTATTCTTTAGCTGTAATAATATTTATTTTAGGTAACCCATGAATGCATTCAACTTCTCAGAAAAAGGAAAGAGGTGATGCAATTTGCCCATCAAAAATTTCCTATCAAAAGAAATAACAGCTTTTTTTTTCAGTCTAGAAAAGTTAACATAAAATTTTCTTTCCACTAYGGAAATATTGTAGATACGAGATTTTGCGTAACAGCAAAATCAAAGAAAGGGGCATTCACATCTTCATTTAGATTCTGCTCCATGTTAGCAAAGAACATGCTTCCTTGAGAGCAATTTACCATTTGGTTTTGATCTGAGGGGCCCCAACTTCGGTTCTGTGCCCAGTTCACATACACAAGCCCTTGTGTGAGTCAATCCGATTTCCCCTGGTGACAGAGTTTAGAATTGGGCCCTTAAGTAGAAATTTCACTAGACCGTAAGTGGACCTACAAATAAGGCCCAAGGTACCCTCAGCACCCCAAAATGAGGAGCAGTCTGCGCCCTCTTTTGAAACACAAGCTTTCAAGGGGCAGGGTCCAATGGCACTCAGCAGTGTTACTGCTAGTGTAGTGTTACTACACAGAGTGAGTCTGTCTCCTTGTGCACACATGAAGGCATCCATTAAGATGGTTAATGGTTAAAGATTCTTGAAGATTGCCATAAGACACCTTATTTTGACATTTTCTTCCCTCTGAGTGCTTGACATTGCAACCTGAATGCGGTTATTCTCATTTTTGTTATTTTATTATCAGGCTAATTTTTAGTTTTCTGATACAATTAACATCACTGTCAGAGATTCATTTATGCAAAAATATTGGATTTGGTGACACACTAACAACAGAGCAACACTAGAAGGCCTGCTCACTTTTATCTGTTCTAAAAACATTCAGTTCACTTGCTAAAAGTTCATCCAGCCCAACATTTTGGCTCCTACAGCAGCCAAAAGCAGTTGCTTGGGGAAAGGTAAAGGAACGTGAAAGCATGAAGTGATACTTCCCCTGAATATCCTTTCAACACCTGGTGATCTTTGGCTAGGAGTGGCAGTTATCATCATCATCATCATAATCATCACAGCTTTGAATATAAGTGCCTAAGTTCTGCCACAGTCCTGAGATTACATCCCTTTTAGAGCTGGAGGCACATCTGAGAGGCATTATTTGGGCATCCCTTTCATTGGTGCTTTGCCGAAGCAAATACTAATTAAGAACCTTTAAAGCTGGTCCTAAAGACTTAATATAATAATATTTAAAAGATATAACATTACTGAATGTTCATTAATCAATATTATTTAGTTTAATTTTTAATGTTAATACTTAAACATACTAAACAATTTAAAGTACCCATAACGGCTTTTTCTTTTTAAGAGAAATAATCAGAAAAATCACCTTCTTCCCCTACTAGATGTTGAGGAGCAAAACAATATTCCCTTTCTCATCAGGAGACCAAATTAATCTTTTCACATACACATCAAGGAACTATTGCACGTACTTTACCCCACTCTGTGGTCTTTCTGAAGGGGAAGAGAGAAAACAGAAATCAAGAAGACTGCTATGTGCTTAGGTAGTTTTATCAGGGAGGGCTTTTGACAATCTTTGTAAAATGCCATTTTGACAATGACACATATGTATGAAAATCAAAAATAAGGTTTGCAACTCAGCAGTCAGTATTGCATGTGGCTTAGGAAGCTGGATTTGGACCAAGACCCTGGTAAGAAGATTGAAGTCATTGAATGGCTTCTAGCAGCTGCTGATGAAGGGAAGGGGCAGGGGGAGGGAGGGGGGCAGCTTAGTAGGAAAGTAGATGGAAGCAACAAGGACAAGGGTAATACAGAAGGATCTAGGTGAGATTGCCAGGATCAGGGTGTCAAGATGGCCAAAAGTGAAGTGAGGATCAGCAGCAGGTGATCCTCTCTCCCCGACAAAAGTCTTCCTTGTACTGTCTCAGAAGAGACTGTATAGTTAGACTGAGCAAGGGGTTTATTCTGAAACACAGTTACACAGTGGCCCAGGGCAATGTCTCATGCAACTGAACCTAGAGGCATATCTGCAGGTCCAGCATCATGCTCCACCAAGTCTTTGATTTGATTAATATAACACACAACTACAAACAGCTGCACTGGGCTTTCTAGCACTCACAGTTGATAGGCAGTGAATAGCAGGCACTGTCAGGACACTCAGCTGGTGTAACTTCACATTCTTCGGAAAGCTGGAGTGTACTACAGTTATGAAGGCAGCTTATTAACTTGGGTAGGACACTGCACAGGCAGGGCTTCCCTGGGTTTTGATTCAAGACAGCGTGCTCTGTACTGCACTGATCATTAAGGATCATTGGCATTAAGATCATAATTCATTAAGGATCTCTGCAATACACTTGATGACATTTACATCAGATTTAACAGCAGCTGGAGGTTTTAGCTACCCACTTCCCTCTGGTTTGAGACATGAGACATTTCTAAAAGGGTGTGCAAATCCCCTTACCCAAAACAGGGGGGGGTTGGACTAGATGATCTCCAGAGGTCCCTTCCAACCTCAGCGATTCTGTGATTCTGTGTGATTCAGAAATTTCAAAAGTCCTGCGAGACACTGTAGGTAAGTAACTTATCAGAAGGCTTATACAGCAGCTAGGGAACAATTTTGGCTGTTATTTGTGAAGAGATTCTTGTCTGTAAAAAGTATTTTACCTCTGTTTTGGTACATTTAATGCTTTCTTCTCTGGAGTATGTTTATTTTTACCATTTCTCCTCAGTTTCTGCCTATTGCTTGTAATACTAGCTAACAGCAAATCAGTGAGAGATGAACACAGCCCAATGCAAACATCCCCCAAAGATGTCTAGGGCTCAGGAACAACCTTGATGCTTCAGCATCCTATCTCAACAAAGTACAGATTCTTGGAAATAGGCTTTTCAGCTGTGTCAGGAATGCTGTGCCAAATGCCAATAGACTTTGGCTGCGCTAAGCAATGCCATCATATATCCGGAACGCGTAGTGAATGATCACTTGACATGTACAAGGACAGATTAAGTTTACTTCACCAAGATGTACCTCAGGAGTCTAATGAGGGAGGCACATGTGCTGCGGTCAGAGCATTGCCGTTCACTTGGAGACCTACCGCCATCTCTTTGGACTGGTCACTGAAGCAAGGATTACTTTTGTGGCCTCTGAAACTAATCACCTGAGTGGTTCCTGCAAAGCAATGCGAGTCTATAGGTCAAGTGTTTTTGCAGGGTCACTTAATTTTTCTGCAGGGCTCAGGCACCACTAGAGGGAAACACAGCACCACCCTAGGTAGTTTTCAGTGTGCTTGCATAAGAAAGAGGACAAGTGGCAGGAAAAAGCCGGGCGTTGAGATGGGAAGGTGGGCTCCTGCCCTTGCGTGCAGCTGCAGGGAAGGCGTGAGAGAAGGCAGCCGGTGCTGAACGTGGGAGCCCTCCTCTGCGGGCACCTGCGGAGCAGCTCTGCAGGCACCTGCGGAGCAGCTCTGCGCTCGCTGCTTCAGAAAACACTGAAAAGAGGGGGCCCTGCACTAAACATATGTAATATGACTACACAAGAAAGGGCGACAGGGAAGGAACTGAGTCCTAATAAGCTGGCAAGCAGCTGCTGGAAGGGACAAAAAAGTTTCTGAGGCAACCGTTCAAGGGTCTCCTGACAGGTGCCACGTGTGGATTTCCATACCAGTAAAATGAAAAGAATCAGGAGGCAGCAGTCTCTGGACAAAAAGTACATTAAAACAAAGAGCTTCTCCCAGGGGTCTGGGAGATGGGAGTGGAAGGTTTTCTCTGTTCATTACAATATCTTTGAAAGAGCTACCTGAAAGCTAATGAGTACCAAGGCACCAGCGGTCTTGGGGGCACAAGGCCTTTCCCACGTCTGTTCGGTAGCTGTGTGTCAAAACAACTGGTGCTGTGTTCAGGCAGCAAATAAGGGGCAGATCAACAGCTTGCCTGTGTAAGAGCAATAACCCTCTCCCTCTTAAAGGGCGCGCGATCTACCACTTCCCAGCATAGAAGCAAGGATCTTGGCAATTTTCCTAAAAGTCTCATGCTCCAAACTTTCCTTTGGCTTAGCACAGAGGGRAATGGATATATTTAGCTCATGAAAAGACAATACTGTTCCAGACAGCTACTGAATTGGTTTGTTACTAACAAAATAGCTATGAAAGGACAGATTAATGACACAAAAATTTGAAAATGAGCATTATCATAATCATTATTATAACATAACACATTTAGCTTTTATAATAGACATTTCCTCCCCCAGATCTTGCCTTTAAAAAAACAATGCTCGGTTCTCACAGTGCTCTTTAACATATCCATAAATGATCTAGAAAAGGGAATGAAGAGTAAAGTAGCAAAGATTGCAGCTGATACAGAATTATTCAGAACAGGCAAAACTACAGCTGAGAAGAGATGCGGAAACGTTTCATAATACTATGTAGCAGCGCAATAAGAGSTCAGATATTGCATTAAATTCCATGTCAACAGATGCACTGTACAGTACCTGAGGGGAAAAAAAATATATTTATACATAAGCATTTATGGGCTTTAAATTAACTATTTCTACTACCAAATAGATCTTGGAGACATGGTAGATACTTGAGGTTCCATGGTGGGCAAAATAGCAGAAAGGATTATCAGAATTAATAGGAAGAAATAGGAAAAAGAGCAGGAAACATCACTTTACCTCTGTATAAATCCTTCTTAAATACAGTGTGCATCCTGTATCAAAGAGATAGCCAGAAAAAAACCAAAAGCAAAACCAATAAAGGCTCTGTAAAGGGTGACAAAGCATGGAATGGCTCTCATATGAGAAGAAACTAAGCAGATCAGAAGTAGGACTAGCTGAAGCCTGGAAAGGAGACAGCAAAGGGTGGTTTGATAAAGATCAGTTACATCATGAGTGGCCTAAGAAGATGAGGAAGGAATCCCATTCCGTTTCACATAACAGAAGTACGCCTATTTCTCAACTAAACTATCACCTTGTAGTTTTAAAACAAACACCAGGGAGTTTTGCTGGAGTTTTCTTTTCAGAGCATGTATAATTAAGTAAGTTGTGGATCTCAGTGTCACAGGATATCGTAGAGACCAAAGACACGGAGAAGCCCATCAATGAATTAGACAAATTCACTGAGGCTAAATCCATAAGTGGCTATTAAACACAGGTGCAACCGCTGCACAGGAAGCCCAAAAGCACTAAAAGCTGGATGCATATTCCAGAAGCAGACTTGTTATATGTTTATCTTCTTATACTTTTTCTTTCATAGGCATCTTCAGTTGTCCAGTGTCAGAGACAGGGCACTGGACTTCATGGACTGGCATGGCATAGTTGTTTCAGTGTTCTTGTATTCAACTTAGGAAGTGGGCAATAGGGTGCAATATCTATTCTCAGATATGAGCTAGTTTTTGCTCACTGACAATTGACAGCTTGGTACCAAAGTGCAGCTGGGCTATGCATCTGTGGCTGCCATGCCCAGCTGTGTAGTATGAATGCTATGTATTTGAGGACAGTCCTGTTGGAAAGTGATGGAGTGACAACCCTCCAAGTGCAGCAATCAGCCTGGCAAGAGTCTTTTTTGGAAATTACGGCCTCATGGCTGATGCGTATAGGCAGTTTTGAGATAATATCCTTGTGGCAACTTGTGTGATAGGAGAGTGTCATTATACCCATTTCCCTAAGTAGAAAGCTGGAACCTGGTAAGGCTGTGATTTTCTGAAGTTCATATGAAACTTAGGATGGCGCCAGGAACTGATTTCACATCTACAAAGCATCATACTGAGGATACAGGGGTGCATAACTGCAGCAGCAGTTTCCCTGCACAACTGTAAGCCAAAGTTTCACTTGCTGGTCTGGAAATGAAGCAGGCAGTAAAAGCGATTAGCAGTAGAAAGACACTAGACAGCTGTAATTATCCAAATGCCTTCCCATTAACCATGCGAGAAACTAAATCCTCACAATCACATTCATTACTGAATGCTAATGACAAACTAACTACATGAAGCTTCATTTGATTAGATATAAGAATTCTACTCCAATATGATTATATTACACAAAACGACCTAAAAAAATAAAAACGGCCTGCCTCAGAGAGCAAATGAATACTAGCAGTCAAGCAGAAGAGCCCCGTCTGTTGGTACGAGAGCTGTTCCTGCTGCCTGTGAGAGAGGTCAGGTGCTGCCTTGTGCACGTGTGCTGCTGACACCTCGCGGAGAGCCGCGCTGTATGGCCAAGCTCTCTTGGCTGCCAGCGAGCAAAGCAGTGGCAGGTCACTTGGGCCAGCTCCTGCCCCAGCTGCAGGGACCTGCTGCTACAGCTCCGGGGCACAGCCAGACCTGCTGCTACAGCCCTGGGACACAGCCAGACCTGCTGTTATGGCCCCGGGGCACAGCCCCAAGGGAGGCTGCCACTCGCCTCCTGCGGATGAGACCTGAGAGTGGGACAGAGCTGCTCCTGCCGGGGCATGTCGTGATTCATTTTGTGATAGTGTCATTCAGAAAACCCTAAAATGGCACAGTGAGACTAGATAGGGGGTAGTAGGAGAAGTTTGCCTTGCTGATGTCTGTGATAATTTCACCTGAGGAGACAACGTGGTTCAGCACACAGAGTGTGGGCGTGAAACCCATGAGCCGCAGTCTGGCTCCTGCTGACCTCCGGGGTGCTCAGCTTTCGCTGGCCCTGGCACCCTGAAAGTGCATCACCAGTCCATACACCATAGCTACTCACTATTTCCTGCAGTGTCAAGCACTGCAAGATCTACACAAATTCCTACAGAAGTGTGAACATAACAGACAACAGTTTTCAGAGCAGGCTGCCTTCGTACCTTCGCTGATTCTATTTTTGGAATACTGATAAAAAACAAGCTTTCTTGAATTCATGTCTTCAGAGCACCCACAAATATTAACTAAGAAATAGTCCCTCTCACAGACCTGGTGCAGCCCAGTATGCATTCACATTTTCTAGAAATAATATATCCCTGACCTATTTGCAAAGAAGTGTCTAAAATTATATAGATTCAGCTCCTCCACATTAGTGAACAAGATGGGGTTATACTATTTGCCCTGTACACTAATCGCACATACCTGCAATGGTCTGGCTGTAAGGGGGCAGGAGGAGTTCACTGCACTTTTGAGGGAAGACTGAGGGGAGTTCTCACACCAGTTTGGATCCTATTGAATCTATAGTTTCCATCATTTCTAGAGATCCAGATACTGCAGTGACAAGCGCGATGTCAGTGTCCAGACACAACAAAATAAGTAAGTGTACTACAGTTCATTCATGCCATGAAGTACTTCAGAAAAAAATCTGTGTGCGCCCAGAGCCTAGATACTGCAGTGATGAGGGAATGAGCAGAGAATAAAAGCTTGAGGCAGAGGGTCCATTTCCAGCACACGTACAGTGTGCTGTGCTCTCAGCTGAAATTGTAACTCATTTTTAAGTGCGAGTCCCCCTGTACCACTTATTCTCAAGCTGATTATACGGATTTCTGGTGTTGTCTGTGTGATTTTGCCTGGTTTTTGTCCTGTTTAGGAGATTCAGACGCACATGACACCATTCAGGCAAGGAGGCAGCCAGGAAGGCGTAGCCTCTCCTGCGAGGCCGCACCGCCTTTCTGTGTGGGCACAAGTCCCTCCCAGGCCCACGAAAGCTGCTCCCTGACAGCTGAAGGACACCCTAGATACCATGTCACCAAGCCCATTTCCGCTCCAGCCAGACCCGCGGGTGCTGGGCACACCACTCGCCAGCCCGGGGCGCATGGAGGCACACGGCAGTCCTTGGGCTGCTGCGGGAGCGCCCGGCTGGCTCCGCATCCTCGGAGTGCACCAGCACTGCAGGTGAGAGCTTTACACACAGTCACAGAAACAAGAAGGTTATTAGACTCAAATTAGTATTCACTAACAGAATTGATTCTGTGGATTTAGTCATCGAAATGGTCAATAGTAGGACATTTGGATAATTATTGTTTAGTGATATTTCTTCAGCTAATTGTTTTTATTGAATGATTCACTTCAGTGAAGCAGCTGAAACTAGTGTGCAGCTGGGCTCCTAAGGACAGGCTTTTATCAGCCCAATCCACCTCCCAGAGGCGCCACCCTTCCTGAAAGAGAGCACATTTGGGTCCCTCAGGATGGTCCTTAGGAAAAGGAACCATTTGGGAACTAGTCCTGCCGCTGCCAATGAATGCCTTACCGTGTTTGGGGTAATTTCTCAGGATAGCTCACCCCCTAAGGGTTAAACAAAAATAAGCTAAGCTTAACTAATAAACTAAGCTAACATGGGGTTTTTCCAGGTTTTGCTTGAGCAAGTGCCACCTGCGAGGCTCACAGTGCAGCAGCCCACATGAGCTGAGACATTTCCTCCTCCTCCTCCTCCCGCTCGGGCACCCCCGTGGCCCCCCGAGCAAGGTCTTGACCGTGCTGCCTTCCTGCCACCCTCCTCCACAGAGGGGCTCGGTGCCCATGGCCCTGCTCGCCTGCCCCCAGAACATCACGCAGCAGTGCCTGCCCGCGTGGGAAGCTGCTGCAAGGTCGAGCCCTCAGCATCTCCCGTGCATGGGCAGGCAGCAAGTGGGAGGGRGCTGCCTACCACAGCCCCTGCCCCAGGGCTTCTCGCCACGTTCACACCGCACCAATGGAAACACCAGGGAGTTCAGAGTTAAGGTTAAAATTTGCCCACATGTACATGGGAAAAGCCCAAATGAGCAGAACGCTACACTAGCAAAAAAAATACACCCCTGCCTGCTTCCTCATACTCAGCAGCTTCCCCTGGGTACGAGGTCTCTCCAGACCACTTTTTGGTTCCACGCTTTGATAGCATCAAAGCAGTGTTTATCAGAGACCTATAAATGAGGCAGATGAGGAAAGTTACTGAGATATGAGAGTATGACTGGGTCTCACAGCCAGGTGTGCCTGAAACTGGTTTTTGGATGATCTGGCTTGTTTTTAATTCTACTATATGTTGTTATTTAAGATCAGCTAAGCCAAACATACAGAAAGAGTCACAGAGACTTGCAGGTAATTCCCAACCCAAAGACTTTGTCTTTTAAATAGGGAAGTAGCCAAGGACGTGGAGTGTGGGTATTGAGTTGGGGGGTGGGGGGTACGTCATGAAAGCTCCCAGAGTGACACAAATGGGACTGTACAGGCTGAATCCATCTCCCACCTTTACCAGGGAGGACGGGGGGGAGCAGCCCAGCACCTCTGCCTGGGCCTGCAAATAACCTAGCGCTACTCCTGCACAGTGGTGGAGCAGAGGAAGGGCTGGTGGCGCAGCTCCTCCTGGGTATGGAGTGGGGAGCTCCCGCCAAGCCCCTGCAGGAGGTCTTCAGCTTCTCTGCAGTTTTGGAGCTTGGGTGACCTCAAGGTGATGGGGATTTGACAGACACATTGCTAGTTAGTAAGGGTGGGAGAGGGCATCTCACGTATACAGTCCACAAATGCCTTTCTGCTGTTCGTCACTCGCTGGCTAATCTCTCATACACATCCCAGAAGGAGCCTCCCTTTAAAAAGTACCTGACTGCACAGGCACATGGCTTCGCTGAGCAGCTTCGGAGGCTGCCGCAGGCAGCGCTGAGAGCACAGACATGCCAGCGGGACAGGCAGAGGCACCAAGCAACATGACGGCGGCAGGAACAGCAGGCAGCGTGGGAGAGCAAAGACTGCCTTGAGAGGGGAAGATATGAATATAATAAGGTCTAGGGACCACTTAAGAGTAAATAAGGGCATCCTGGTGTTGTACCCATAGAGGGTGAGACACAGGGTAATGATGGTACAGCTGGCTGAGTGCTGCAAGGGGTCAGATTCCTGCAGGTTCCTGGGAGTCAGGAATACTTCGGCTCTGATGTTTGCTCCCTCCCAGGACTGTCAGGATAAAGAACAGCCAGCTGGTGAGGACACAGAAGGTAACTGCAAAGGCCAGTGGGATGCAGGGCTTTGGGAAGCAGGAGATGCAGCCAAGAGAAGGGTTTGTGCCTGCAGATGCAGACAGAATCAGAATTAAATAATGTGACCATCAAACACGAGAGCATCTTGTTTCAAAGAGGGGACTGATACTGCTTCTCTTCACCGCTCTGGAGAAAAACATCCCCCTACCATCTCACTTTCCACACTGGCTTTCCCACAAATGTGTTTCAGAGTCTTCATGGATCTCCCTCTCTAGAGAATAAAATCAGGGCCCTAAGTCAGGGTTGCAACAGGTCATGGTTCCCCCAAACAAGTTCTCTTTTTTTCTGCCCAGAAATTGGTTCTGGGAAGAATTCAAGAATTACTTTTTCCCATTTGTCCAGGGTTGCCGGACATCTAGAGAAGGCAGGCACTGTGTGTAGTCAGGGTTATCCCACGCACAGGAACTCCGGACGTCACCACAGCGCACACACAACAGAGTTCCTAGAAGAACTGAATTTACTGTATACGCACAAACCAACTGGCCAGGAAAGGCAGAAGGTTATCCCCCAGAGATATTTTCCTCTGGGAAACGCCACGGCCCTAAATCAGTAAACAACACTCATTAAATCTGAAGTAATAGAACTCTGAAGGGATGCAGCCTAGGAGGGAGAGAAACTCCGTCCAGGCTGAAAAATCTCAGTGTCTTCTCCAGCTGCTCCCTCTTCTTCTCTGATACAGCTCTAGGAATGAATCACCAGCCCCAGCATCCTCTAAAGTATTGGCACTGTTGACTCCAGTTCCTCCTTACCGTATTTCCACATGCAGTTCAGAGACCCACACAATGGGGAACGGTGAGCCTCCAACTCGTCCGCATCATGCAGGCTGCAGCCAGATCCCRCACAGCTGGGCTGGGCCGGGAGCTGTTTGGTGGCCCGAACTCCCAGCTTAGGGAGGCTAATTTTCAAATGCAAACAAATTTTCAAAGAAGGAAACAGAATACAGGGGAAAGGAAAAGTTACTAGTATTTTTTCTATTTCACACTGTTTCTTGTTTTAGGATAGAAGGAAGACAGACTTTAAGCTGATTTGATGAAAATATAATTAAGGAAAACAGAGAATGAACATAAGAGCTTCTAGAAACCCAGCCCTGGGAGCAACCTGCACGACCCACCCTGCTTGTCCACCCTCCCCACCATCACAGAGCAAGGGCACTGCTGAGCAGCCGCTGTCTTTGCTTACTTGTGTCTGTGTCTTTCGTCTCTCAGCTCTCCTGGAATATGGCTTGTGGCCATAGTATGTGGTCAAAAGATGGGCCCTCTGAAACGGCAGGTGACAAGCCATTTTTCGGCAAGGCAGAGCTCCACAGCAACACCACAGGGTGGCACTGCTCAGTGCCACTTCTCGCAGGCCCTGAGAGGCGCTGGGCTTGCTGACAGCAGTCACCAGCCCTTCAGGAGGTTATGCACGGAGTAAATAGTTGGCTACGTGAAAACAAACCACAATATGAAGGAGTGAGGACTATGTGAGAAAATGAGGCTTTTATTAAAATGTGGCCTAGAAAACTGATGTCCTTGGAGCGTATGTCCCTCCCCAGAGCATGCAGAGCATGGGATGTTTGTAGCTTGACAGAATCTGCATTTAGTCCCCACGATGCTCTTTAGCCTCTTTCAGTCCGTCAGCCAGAGCTCACCTCACACCCATATAAACGCGGTCTACCTCTTTGCTATCCTTTGGAGCTCTTCTCTCAGCTTGCTTCCCTTAAGAAAGTAACTCAGCTGTCACAGGCACTGCAGCCCTGTTCTCATCAATGTCCGTTTGTACACGGAGAGGAAGGGTGGGCTGGAAGAGGACACTGCATCGGAAACACACCCCGTCCTGGGCAACGCTGTGCGTGCTCCCTCCTGCAAAGCAGAGCACCCAGATTCAAGCACAGCCCAGAAGTATTCCAGAAACTGAGGTTAAAACCTGAGAGGACTTCCCAAGCACAGTCGCAGAGCACTCTTACAAGTCATTTTACATGGAGACATTTGAAGCAAAGCCCCGCTTGGCGCTAGTTCAGCAGCAGTTGCTGCTGACATACATTGCCAGTCACAGGTGGTTTACAGGTTGTAGATCCCTGTTGCCCTCCCAGACCCAAGCAGCAGCCAGACTGCAGGGCTCCAAAGGCTGTTGGCCAGGAGAAGCAGAGGAGAGCAAGGTCTGGAGCTGGTGGAGGCTTCTTCCCTGCAAAGAGCGTGTGCGTGTGCAGGAGACACCCACCTCAAGACAGTCCCTCTGCTCACGGTCCCAAGGCTTTTTCAGGAAGCACCCAGCCCAAAGTTCATTTTCTCTGTTTTTTTTTGCTCAGGGTTATGCTGTTAGTATTCTGTCTAGTATTTCCTGTTTCCTTCCTTCTCAGCTCCTCCACTATCTCACAGACACACAGCTGCAGCAGTCAGTACATTAAGCCCCTGTGCTTGCCACATCCGTCCCCAGGGAAATCCCTGGGCCCACACAGTTCAGCTTCTAATTAAGGCTTGCCATGTGCCCGTCTTCTGGGGAGGGCTCCAACTGCTGCAGCTAGTTACATATCAGAAGCGTATGGGTTTTTTATGTTTATCCAGAATGAAAAGCAGCCATTGCACCCACCAGCTTCAGGGAAAAGGGTTGCACAAAAGCATGAGGAGGCCCAGAGCAACTGTGACCTGCTACGGCTTGAAACGTCCAGGCACACACCATGCAGCCAGGGCACTCCTGGGCTGCAAGCCGGCAGCCTGAGACAAGCCACCCAGTATATCGCCTAGTACTACAGGGAAATCTGGATTCAGATCCAACTTCCACCTTCTGGATCCATAATCCAAAYGGAAAGGAGACTGCGTCCTTTCTCAGTGTGTCCCCGTTTGCTGGCCTGTACTCCCCTGGGCCTGGCAGCGTTCCTCRTCCCATGCTCCCACAGGGTCAGTTTTCCACATGGTCCCACAGGGTTTCTCTCCACCTTTGCAAGATTCTTACTTGCTGGGAAAAACTAGAGAAAGTAACATTACCAAATGGCCCAGTTGCCAGTGGGGGGAAAGTACCTGCTTCATTTTAATTGCTAGCGTGCTTCCAATTCATTTTTTGCTTGTCAGGTGCTTCCACTCTGCTTGCAACCAAAGAAGGGGCTGTACTGACGCGTAACAACACTATTCATCTTGCTAAAGGGAAAGTGGTAAAACAAGCTCGACAGACTTGCCTCTGCTTCCCTTCTCTTCCTCCACCCTTAGCCTCTTCTTTCCTACGTGAAACACCCACAGTAGCAACTTTGCTGCATCAGGCAACAAGCATCAGCTTAAGGCATAAGCATTGCAAATAACATGCTTTAACAAAACTTCCATGTGAGAAACAGGAATGACACCAGAGAAAACTTGTCTTCCAAGCAGCAGCAGATTTCAAATGAACTGACCTATGTTTACCCTTAAGGCATAACAATAAAAGCAGTTTAAATATATATGATACATCTCATCCCTAAGGATCTCCAGAAATTCAACAAATTGATAAATAAACAGCCCACAGTTCACTCAGAGAAATGCAGATCTTCCCTGGGATGCAACATCAATTTAAGAGATGCCAAAAATAAGCTTCAGTCTAAAAATAAAAAACAAAGGAGACCATAGTAGTCAGTTGGAAATCTGGGTAGAAGTAATAAAACAAACCCCATTAGGCTCTAGCCAGAACACCTGCATTAACTCCATTTCTGTATCTCCGGAACATACATAGGATTTTAAATGCCCTAATCTGGACCTTAGTTTTATATGTCAAAAGGTACCTCCAGCACTGTTTGCTTGGATATTATGAATAAGCCAGAGAAATACTGCATCCACTACACTATTTGAAGCACCTAACAGTCACATGGCCACCTCGGACCGAAATGCGAGGAGGTAGGTATACAGGCCACACAGCATGTGCAGCACCTGGTAGCTCGCATCTAGGCTGACAAAAATTGACTTTGGTTAAGATTTCCATGACYTCATTTGGCCACTTTTTTTAACCACTTCAAATTAGAAACAGCCAAATTATTATTAGAAAGCAGGAGGAAAACACGTTCTCCCTGCTTAACACTAGAGTCCAGCAAATTGTTCGGATCTGGCAGCTGCCTGGTTCTCATCTCTGTAGCAGCTCTAGATGGGAAGCTGAAATACGCCCATTTTAATTGCAAAATGTTATCCAGATGACAATGTGAAGTGTTCTCTGGCTTCCATTGCCCTAGCAAGGTCCTTAATTTTTTGGAACAGTGAAAAAAAGCCTTATTCCAAAGAGCATACAGGTCAGAAAAGAGGCATCTACGCCGCATGTTTACACACAGATTGCCAGACTGAGAGCAGAAGAAATGCAGTTTTACATGACTGTTTTGCTTTGCTTTTGGTTTCAACAGCCTGGGCAAAGGTCCTGCTGAATGTTGTGAACTACCTTTCATGTTATGTTTACTGCTAAACTTGCATCGCCCTTGAGATTAAATGGGAGGAAACAGTTAATAGGTATTTGCAGCAGCACTCACAGAAGGATGAAGTTGAGGGACCGACTCTGGTAAATCAACAGCACCACAGCAACAGCACTAGACAGCTCTCATGATTAGTGTGGCAATCAGGAAATTACAGTTTAATGTGTTTGCTTGAGGAAGCAGCACGAGAATCTTTCATGTACTTTAAAAACTGATTAAAATCCTACTGCCCCTTTTCAGTATTCAGGCACGCAAGGCTGCTTTTCAGAACCAGCTGCTTGCTGCAAGTTAGAATAAAAACAATCACATAGTTCCTGTAGCCCAACAGCACTGCAAATGGAGTGGTCAGGACACCCAGAGTGGAGGAGACTTTTGCAAAATTTGGTCCTTAGGTATCAGTGCAAAATCACCTTGTATGGTTACAGCCTTTTATATTGTCAAAGAGCTGTTCAGGCAGTCACTTGGTCTTGAAATGCCCTCTGCACTGTGGTATCCATGTAACAAAGAACCAAACCAGTTTGGAGAACAGCCCTGCAGCCATCCTTCTCCGAACGAGAGGGAACTGCTCCTTTGGGCATGCCGGTGTGGAGACTACTAACGCAGTCAACATCAAAAATGCAGAGAACCTCAATCTCCTCTCAAGCTGACAAGCAGAAGCAGCACCGCTGTGACACTAATACATCCATAGCAGAGTGTTAGGCCAGAGTATACAAGAGGATGATCAGGCCTCCAGTTTGACAAAAATGACCGTGGTGTTCATAAAGTTTTGCTCCTGTTTCAGCAGGGCTAAATTTGATCCTCGGGTTTCATGTGCTACCCCCTGTCCCTGGGACGAATGCCTGACTCCACGCCCTGGAAGCACCCCCAAGCCTCACAACCTTAACACCCAGTCATGAGGTTGCATATGAAATCAGGTTTGTGACAGACTGCACAATACCAAAAGGGAAAGAATGTGTATCCCAAAGCTGTTTGCTTCTTTCTGTTATTTTTATTCACTCATGCTGACTGTGTATAAAATTGCATAGAACAATTTAGAATGTGTTAATTTTCAAAAAAAGGATAAATATTTCAGTAGCATAAAAGCAGTGTCAATGACCCTCATCATGGTTTCAAAACCTTTCTTTTGTATTATCTTCCACCAGCTTATTCTATCCCTTTCGGCAAAAAGTGTAAAACGACACTGTTAGCTGTGAGAGCAACAGAAAAGATAACCTCTTTTTATTTTTTTATTTTTTTCATCTTAACATGAGTTCCCTCTGTCCCTGCATCCACAGGTTGTCTGTCACTTTCTACAGGGGTTGGAAGTGGTTTAGGGCAGAGCTGTGTTTTGACCTGCGCTTGTATGCTGCCTAATACCCTGAGGAGCTGGCCCACCTCCAGGTGCACCAAAAGCTACTACTGCTGAGGAAGTCATTTTTCTCAGCGTGAACAAAACCAGCCTGCAGGGCCACTGCCCCAGGGGGCAGCCCGGCGGCCGCAGAGGGGCCAGGCAGTGGAGCGGGACCTCTGCTCAGCTGCAGCCAGTGCCGCATTTTTTGGGGCAGGAGGCAGGCTGATCTCAGTGCGACTTTCCACCGAGAAGTCATTTTCCATTGCCTTTCTGCCCCCTCCAGCTGAATAAGGTAGCGCTGCATGCAGAGGTACACAGAAATAAGCATCTAAACGTGCATGACGCCAAAAAAGAGGTTTCTGCTGGCAAACGCTCTCTAAAAATAGTCCCAAGTCTGCCTGTGATGGCAGCTGGATGTCAGCAATGGAAAGAGGCGAGGAGCTTGTCTGACTGAACTTGGGCTCCAGCCACCTCAGTGAGCGGGGGAGTTTTCAAGTTCAATTCCCACATGGATCTAGCAAAACTCTGACTGGAGACAGCTTCATTCACGCTGCACTTTAGTCCCCCGATAGTCACAGAAGGCACTTGTTTTCAAACACCGATCCTCACTTTTTGCACAGAAGCAGGTAGGAGAGTCATTTGTTAATTAAATTCCCTTGCCAATTTACATTAAAAAGGGGAAACTGTTTCCAGAAGCTCATGACACTTTCATAACCCTTAACCTATAAAAGAAAGAGTTGTACAGCTTTTCTAAACCTTCCCCCAAACCACCAGTGGATTGTCCCAGGCCTAATGGTGAATAATGAAAGAAAGTCCAGGAATGGTACAGCAGGGCTGAAGATTGGGAACATCTGCTCACAGAAAGTCAGGCATTCTCCTCCGGCTCCCCCTTTCATCTTTGGACTTTCTCATAAATTTTTTTCAAAGGGATACAATCCCATGGGAAAATGGCAAAAGAAAAAAATCTCGGACACTATTAGTCAGTGAGGCCAGCAATAGTTGCAAGAGAAGAAAAATTCTTCATGGGAATCCCCCACATCTGAGAAGCAGCAGCAAAATTCACCAGGGAAAAATTCACCATTGTCAGTCTAGCAGACAATGTCTTTTATCCATGTGGGAGCCTGCATTTATCCACTGTTTTCATTACCCGTGGATGGTATGGCATCAGTAAAGAGGATCAAAGAAGAATAATTAGAAATGGGGTGCAGAGAGAATAATGGCAAAAGATGCCATTTCTTTCTTAAAAAGATTTGTTTGTTTACCTGTGTGTATCTCTTGAAAGAAGCCTGTCTGCGAACTAGAGGTGTAGCAATGGAGCAAAATTCTGTTTATTCCTGATGCTGTTGCACTGAAACTAAACGGATACTTACCATCCCCTTCAAGATGTGAAATCCTTTAACCGCTGTTTCTGAGGCAAGACAGCCGTGCAATACCCGCACACCTGCAGGTGTTGCCAGGGTGCAAGGCGCAGCAGCCTGCCACACTAGCGCAACCTCCCCAAAACCCGGTAGAGGGGAGTTAGCACCACCGCGACGCCGTCACGGCTCCCGGCGC
>NW_020451182.1:2383969-2430863 GCF_003343035.1 Apteryx rowi
AGGCGCCGCGCCGGGGCAGGGCCGCGGCCGCGGAAAGTCCCTGGAGAGGCGCCAGGAACAGGCGGCTCCCGGCGGCCCCGCGGAAAGCACCGGCCGCCGAAAAGCCCCGGTTTCGAAACGCGGCACATGACGGCGGGCGCGCCCCGGCGGCCGGCGCGGCCCGCTCGTCACCGCTGCTCCTGCGGGGGGATTTCACTCTTCTTTTTTGGGGTTGTTTCCTTCCTGCAGTTTTCTCCACTTGGCGATTATTCACGAAGAGAAAGCCCTGAGCCTGGAGGTGATCCGGCAGATGGCCGGCGACCGGGCCTTCCTCAGCTTCCAGAACAGCCTCAGCCAGGTACTGGTCTGCACCCGCCACCACCACCCCAAAGAAAAGCTTCTTTCTTATTACTATTTTTTGATGGATATTAAATCAAAGCCTGCGTTCAGACAAGCACCCAAATGACTCCAGTTGTTGTTAATGCAACACTTCCTCTCACCAGCAGTGGCATTTAATGCCTGCATTTTTTAAATATGATGCAGTGGGTTGCACCCCTCTTCATTGTCACATTAATGATGCCCTTCGTATGACTGTTTGGTATCTGGAGAGCTCAGAGTTCATCATTTCCAGACAAAAAAACAACTATCAAGAAGTATTAAAAAAACCCAACTGTTTATAGGGTTTGTTTTCAATTGGGCAAAAATCACCAACTGATTGAGGGTCTGTTCAGACGCTGCTGCTGCCTGCTGTGTTTGTAGTGCCACTTACCAACCTGTGGTTTCCCTTTTGTCTGCAGACTCCGCTTCACCTGGCCATTATCACAGATCAACCTGAAATTGCTGAGAATCTTCTGAAGGCCGGATGTGACCCAGAAATCAGAGACTTCCGAGGGAACACGCCACTCCATATTGCCTGTGAGCAGGGCTCCCTCAGAAGCGTCAGCGTCCTCACACAGTACTGCCAGCAGCACCACCTCCTCCCTGTCCTACAGGCAACCAACTACAACGGTACGCACAATCTGCTGTACCGAAATGCCAGTATGCTGCGCTGAGGACAAGTTCTTGCTCTGTAGATCTCAAAGACCTCTGGAAAGGTGGAGAAGGTTGAGGAAGCCAAA
Source organism: Apteryx rowi (assembly GCF_003343035.1). Classification (NCBI taxonomy): domain Eukaryota; kingdom Metazoa; phylum Chordata; class Aves; order Apterygiformes; family Apterygidae; genus Apteryx; species Apteryx rowi. The sequence goes on from NW_020451182.1 coordinate 2,385,067, forward strand.
GTACATAGCAGTGTCTGATTTCCTTAAAATTTYCCTGATTGGCTTATAGGCCTCCTTACTGATGATCATTGGCTGCCATAACTTTAAACTCTGCATTTTTAATGACTACTTTTGCAGAATTTAATTAACTCTGAATATTTTATTTCAAGTGTTTCTATTTTTTGTTACAATAATTTGGAGTCAAACACTGGAATAAAGTAAAGCTAAGAAATCTTTCCAAAATCTTTTCCTGTTTTCCATACATATTAGAAGTTGAAAGGTTTTCTTGGAAAACACCCCTTTGCCTTTGATAAATTGCAAACCTAGATATTATTCTATCCTCCTGACTTTTAAGTGAAAGATAAGGCATTAGGTAAGAATTACTCAAATTTTACCTTCATTTGTATTTTACAGGACATACATGTCTCCATTTGGCATCTATTCAAGGGTATCTGGCTGTTGTTGAATACTTGCTGTCCTTAGGAGCAGATGTAAATGCTCAGGTATGTGATTTATCTATGAATTTAACTGAACAGGGTTGTGTAGTCATAAGAATCAGCAGTTCTGGCACTGGCAAGCCTGGCTCTCCTAACATGAAACATCTTGGGTTATTTTCATACAGGAGCCATGCAATGGCAGAACTGCACTACACTTGGCTGTAGACCTGCAGAATTCAGACCTGGTGTCCCTTCTGGTGAAACACGGGGCAGATGTGAATAAAGTGACCTACCAGGGCTATTCCCCGTATCAGCTCACGTGGGGAAGAGACAACTCCAGCATACAGGAACAGCTGAAGCAGTTGACCACAGCTGACCTACAAATGTTGCCAGAAAGTGAGGACGAGGAGAGCAGTGAATCGGAATCTGAATTCACAGAGGATGAAGTAAGTAGCTATTTGCACCTTTTCATAGGAAGGACCAAATCCTGCCCTTTTATATGCTTAAGTTGTATTTTTGTTGGTGCTCTGATGACATATGGGTGACCTAAATATCCCCATAAAGTAAGGTTACAGTGTCAAGTGTTGGAAGTATGGCAGTTGGGCCAACATATAAATAGAATAAATGTAAGAATAAAATATAAAAACTACCTTAGGGAACAGATATTAATTTCACAGAGCATGATTCTCTGAACATTGTCCTGTTGCTGATACCTACAGAACCTTGTGACATATAGCTTAAGTTAATTTGTTGTTTTCTCCTCCCCACCATTTATTTTTCTAACATTCTCAGTGCTGTAAATTGCAAATGATAGCAAATGTAACCATTGCTGTGTAGAAATTTTGCACGCTACTGAAGTCAGGGCAAGCAGAATTTGGCTATTCTCCCTGAGTAGATATGATACTTGCAGTGAGAATTTTACATTAACAGCATTTTGGGTTTTTTTTCTTCCAGCTCATATATGATGATTGCCTTATTGGAGGACGACAGCTGGCATTTTAAAGCAGAGGTTTCTGTGAAAGGAAGTGACTGTGTACATATGTATAGGAAAAGGACTGTCATTCTTCATTTTAAAAAAATCGAAATGTGGAAGAAAAAAGTACTGAAATACTACACTGCCCAGCAAGGAGCACTTAAGTGTAACAGCAAGGTTCCACGTTCTGACCTGTGATTAAATAACAGGAGTGGAATATGTAACATCCCTAGAAATCTGTGATTGTTTACACCACTTGATAAGGAACCCCATATCCAAACTTGTTAACAGTATGAAGAAAACGGACTACAGATCCAACATACTATTTACAGAAATGCATTCAAGATCTGTCTATAGGTGTTAAATACTACGAGGAATACTTGTCCACTCATGACAAGACAGGCTCATACAAACATCCCATCTTTTTGGAAACTGTTCCTTAGGTTTCTGTTGGGCTGGTGATACTTCACCTTACTGACTGACCTCAGCTGCTCTTTGTGGGGTATAGCAGACAGAGGATCAACCAAAGGAATGACCTCTTGGCTGTTATGGGAGAGGTAGCAATCATGTTAACTGTGGGCATTGGAAACGATGTGTTTCACACAATGTGTGTCATAATTGCTACACTTTTTAGCAATTGTATAGCTTGTAAATACTGTACATTTTGTTTATAATTATTTTGGTACATGTGAGATGTATTTATTAAAAAATGTCAAATTACTGTGGTCTGTGAAATGATTAATTGTCCACCTCATTGTCCTGAGATATGTGGGATCCACGTGGTTAGTTTTAAGAAACAATTACTACCTAGTATACCTATAAGCTTAGATGCTCATGAGGTGTTACGTGGTTCACTTCAGTAGGAATAAGGTGTCTGTATAGCTTTGAAATCTCAGCCCTTCTGCTGCAGCTAATTTTAGAAATATATGTAGGTGTAGTTTCCTGTGCCCTTTGTCACAGGCGAGGAGGGGGCTGGGATTCCCCCTCTGTCACACAAGTGTCAGACTGCTTAGCCTATAGAAAGATCTGTGACACCATTTGGTAGCAACCACCTGCCTCTCGGGCACCGTCTGTTCCAGCTCTTGGCCCTGTGGCCCTATGCTGGTGCAGGAAAGGGCCGCGGAGCTGCTCGATGCTACTACACGGTGGGGGGAAACCCAGCACATTCTTACGGTGACTTGCGTGGTGAGTCTGGAGGTTTGCAGAGCAGTCCCATGCCTGGCTTCCCTCTCATTTATCAGAGCCCTGCTCCAGTCTGAACTTGGACACCTTCAGATTTTCCAAAGGGGATTTCTGCAGGAAGAGGGGAGTGCAAGCCATGGAACAAGCACTGCCTTCTTCCACCCTTGAAATTCAGGCATTGGGTCTCRCCCCTCTCCTCATGGCTGCTCATTGTCGAGTCTGCAGTGGTGGACTATATTGCCTTAACCCATTTTAATTATTTCTGGGTGTTTTCCCAAGCTTTAATACAAACGGAATCATTTCACTCAAATTTCCATCTGTATCTGATCTTTTGGCATTGTGTTGCAGAGTAGGACTAATTCTAGCCACAGATACAGGATCATTATGTGACCACATAAAGAATCAATTGAGGGAAGTGTGACCATGCCCTTTTCCCAGCCTGGGTTATATGTGCCCTGTTCCTCTTGTGCCATAACCCCCTGGATCAGGATGGGGTGGAGCAGAGCTGCCGACGCAGAACCAAGCTCTGCCAACACAGTATTCACCAGGGGACTTCTGGGCTGCTGGCCCATGGCCAGACTCTAGCCACTGATGAAGGCAGTGGCTCCAGATTGTATAGACACATCCAATCCCTTTTCTTTAAGTAAGATCCTGGCTTTTTTGTCTCTTCCTGAGGGATTTCTGACACATGAACTGCTTTAAGTAAGGCTCTTACGGAGGGCTGTTTGGTATGAGGAAGAGCACCTCAGCAGGCTGGGTTCTTGCTAATTTGCATTGGAGCCAAAGGCCATTGTGGAAATGATTATATAGAAATTGTCATCCTGAGTCATTTTTATTTCCCTTCCACTCTCATTTCATTAGCATAGGCAAAGTGCATGCACCGAAACTTCCTTATTGGAGATAGGGCCATGCCTAATTTCAAGCCTGCAAAGTTTTCCACCACTGGGGCTGGTTGAGAATCTGACAAGCCGTGGCTGTCATCCTGCCCCTCGGGCTTTGGGCTGCGGCAGGGTTTCCACCAGCAAAGAATCCCAAGAAACTTTCAACCTTCTTTGACTAAACACATTGTGATGGCTGAAAATGGAAAAGGCAATCTGTTTCTCTCATCTTGCTAAGACTCAATTTCCCACTTACAAACCATGGGCTTAAAATGATGTCAAGGCTGTGTAGAGGCATTGGCTGTCTATAGCTATCGGTGTTCTGGAAGTGCTCAGGTACATGGCTAGAAATAGTATACAAATATTTAAATAGATACCATCTGAATGCAAATACTCTTTATTCCAGGGCCAGAGGAAGGGAGGAAAGTGCACAGTTATCAGTAGTACTGGGCTGGTCAAGTGGTTTTGGAGGCAGTGGTACATTCTCTGCTGCATATTGCAACATTTAGACAAATAATATCTTAAGAAGGAGCTATTATTATCTTCTAAGAATTCTATGACTTAATAAATAAAGCAAATGCTTTACAACATAAAGATGTTTTGCAGCTAATTAAATCATTGCCACGGTACTGCATGCTGGTTATACTCCTGTTTGCCACCATCAGTCATGCAAATGTAACAAAGTAGTATATACAGAGGAACCACAGTTAAAGCAAGTAGGACAGAGTTTAATGTGACAGAGACAGAGCAAGGACAGAGAATGTGTGGTCCTTAGAAAAATAAGTGTGGGCGTATTGTGTATGTGTGGCCACTTTACAGTGTGCATTGATGACACAGGGCTATTGAGTGCAGTGCTTTGAGTTTTTACCTGAGGATATAACTTCATCATGCTGGAAAAGAAAATTGAAGACTGTCATACATCACACGCGCACACACACACACACACACACACACACGCACGTAAGGTGAATTTTGAGCCCATGCCCTTAACCACTGCACATTATTGTCTCTGTCTTTTCTACACCCATGCCTTTAGAAATCGCTTCTGAGACTGGTTTTGGTGATAATCCACTGCTTTCTTGGAGTCTTCTTGGCACTACGGTGCATGGCTCATGGTCTCCTTTCTCGGACTCAGAGAAACTKCTTCATATCCATCCATCCTGTCAGCATCATTTTTTTCTTATTCAGCCACACGGCTGCCATTAGCAGAGCAGGTTGGGTTGTTCTTGCTTGCCCTCTCCCTTCCCTCAACTCTGTCCAGTGCTTCCCATTTCATGGGTCAGCTTCTCTTCCAGCACCTTCGCCTCCTGCCAAGTGGCTCAACAATCTTTGAAGACTGTAAGAACAGCCATGCTGCCTCAGAGCAAGCTACTGTTAAGCTTATTTTTAGTTTCCTGCCTCTGCCAGAGGCCAGTAGCAGGCATCTACAGAAAAGTATACAAAGATGGCAACTCTAGTGGTACTTAGTGTACTCTCCTAACTTCCAGTGGTCTGTGGTTTAATAATTTCTGGAGATCAAGGTGGCATCTTTTTACATAATGGCTCTTGGTGGAGTTTGCTGCCACATAACTGGTGAACTGTGCCTGAAGCCTCCGTAAACTTCTGACGTGTGCAGCATCTGGTGAAAGGGACTGCCACAGCCCAGCTACAACAGCATGAGGAAGCATGCTGCCATCTGTTTGTTTTGAGCTGGCTGCAGAATATCTTCCCTTGAAATCCCCCTGATTTCAGGCCGAGTCTCATAACACATTCTTCTCCCTCATGTTTGTCCTGTGGTATCAAAACTTAACTCTTTATCTGCTTCCCTGGAAGGCCAATGTCTTCTGCTGTCCTCACACCACTGACATTGCCTTCCTGGCAGTCACTGGGGGCTTCCCCCGAAGGCTCCCTTGCCCCTGCTCTCCCTTTGAGGCAGGGCAGGGGCACAGCAGCACATCTCTCTTCTTTCTTATTAATGCTCTCAGCATCACTTTTTTATTGTCACATCTGCTGTTATTAGCAGAGTCAGTCAGCCCCTCTCCATTAGCCTCCTTCCTCTCCTCAGCTTCTGCTGCGGCTGTTTTCCTCATCCTCCTCCCTCACTGCCTCACAGCACCAGTACCCACCTCTTCCCAATCTTTTCTGCCTCTCAGGTTGAGCTCTCAGTGCCTCTCTCAGGTCCCTCCTTCTCTCTTACAACATCGGACCCACTCATTCCCCATCCACCTCTATGACATTGCACCGCATGAGGTTGCATTTCTGTCTCCAGCCTTTCCCCCCGTGGCCCATTCTTGTAAATCTCTTTCTTTGATAACCCCTCAGGGATACTCCTGCACTTCCTTATATTTCACACGGAGAACTGAACTCCCTATTTCCTCCTACACCCTCCTCTTTTTGCCCTTGGATTCCAGTTCCCTGCAGGCCTCCCTGTCATCCCCAGTCACAACCCGGGGTTGCCTTCAGTTCCTCCTCTCCCTTCTTCTAGGCTCTCCCAGCATCAGCCCTGGACTTCTCAGGACCCTTACTGGTGCGCCAGGAGTGCCAGCACATGGCAGTCCTAACACAGGCAGCAGGGGCAGCACTGACGGAGAGCGCAGCCTGGGGCCGAGGGCTCTTCCCTCCCAGTAAAAGGGGAATCCTTCCCTTTAATTCACTGCAGCTTTTGAAAGTGCAAAGCAGGGGCAAAAGGAAACACCGTGTACCAAGGTAGGTGAGTGGGGAGGCAGGTTCTCCCATGGGCTCTATCACCACCCCGACCGTGGCTGCCAACGAGCAAAAGCTTTCCCTCCCCTCCACTGCTGCGTCTCCCTCAGCTGCTATCTGGCTATGTTACACTGTCCTCCTCTCGCATAGCTTTGGCTGTTTGAAGCACGCGTCTCATATAGGCCCTCTCTTCATCCGGTGGAGAAAGAGGTGGGAAGAACGGCCCTGGGAGCTGCCTTCTCATCTAACGACGGGTTGGGACAACTCCAGCATGACAGTCCCAAATCAAGGGCCTTGACTGATGCCCTCCTCATCATCATCATCCTTCAGCCCTTTGACTTCAACTGATCCTAATTAATTATTATAAAATAACCTAAATCCTAATCCCTATTGATTATTTGGCATTTTATGCACCAAACATAGCATGGAAGAACTATAAGGCCAGACAGGGGCCAGCGGGCAGCATTTACCAACCACTTGCTGTCTGTGCAGCCTGTGTACATGTCTACCTGCTTGTCCCAGCAGGACTCTCAATGCACCAAAAGGCAGTGTGGGCAGCTAGGAGCCTTAATCTGTTAAAAAGAGCCCCACTGCTGCTCTCTTTGCCCCACAGCTTCAGTTCAGATTTAACTAAGTGAGATGGCCGGGTGAGGAAAAAAAGGTGGAACCAGCCATGAATTCTCAAGAAAAACATTGTGATGTGTGAGGAGTGAGACAAGTATCATCTGTGACTTACTCTGTTAATTAAAAATCTATCATGGTGACAGACTCTAGAAATGCCAGGCAGGGGCCCAGGTCCCAGCCAGTTAGGCGCAGCACAGCACAGCACATTTTTCTGCAGAAGCTTAGATTTGGATATAATTAAATGCCTGATTGTTACTAGAAGAAAGAAATGAAGAATAAAGTGCAGGGGAGGATCCTCTCCCTGGAAACCCCGCTCCAACTTCAAGGGGGTGGAGGAAGGGCTTTCCAAGTATTTCTGTGCTTCCAGCTGAAGGTATGTGCTGCAGAGCAGGAGCTGCCTGGGATCCTGGAAAGGCGCAGGAGCAGGAAAGTCCCAGCTCCTCCCTTCAGCGCCGACTGTGTGCACAGCCTGAGCCGCGCACTGCAACTTGCCTGCGAAAAACCATCGCCAGCAAAAGTTTGTAACAGCTCTGCAGCCGCCCTCCCCGCTCCCTTCAGACAGCTCTCTGAAGCGTTAACATCAGAGCCAAAAGGCTCCATTTAAATGCTGACACATTTATCAGGTTGCCATAATGTAAGAAGCTAAAACTCACATTGATTGAAACAGAAAATCCCCTCCCCTTGAGATTTGACTTCCCTCCCTCCCCCTTGCTCCAGTGCTCGTATTTTCCCAGGACAGTCTCCTTGTCCACTTTTCCAAACAGGACATTCCAGYCCATATGGGAAGAAAGTTGGGGTTTTCCCTGCTCAATCAGTCTGGAATTTTAACATTTAGACCACTCATAAGCAATTGCAACATGGTTCGTCACTTCTCCATGCAGCAGACACACAGATTTTTGTCTACCTGCTGCTGGACGTGCTTTCAGCAAGGCTYACTGCATGGGCTGGAGCCCTGCACCAGTCCCACTCCTGGGGGCCTCTGAGGCCCCCCATAAACTTCCAGCAGGACCATGGTTTTGGGTAAACACCCCGCTGGACAAAGATGTCAGCAAGATTTGTGGCTTTGTGTGCCCCTGGAGATGCGAGAGGAACCCTCTCCAGGCCTGGAAATTGGAAGAAGCATCCAGATTTTAAAGATTTAGTGTCTTTGCCAACAGTTAAACATACAAGGAAGGACTTAAAAACACCAACCATGGCTCTAATAACAACTCTAGAAATCACAAATGCAATGGCCTTCATGGCACACTTGCAAGAGGGTTTTTCAAGGGTATCTGCTCTGGGAAACCAGCATGCAAGTATCAGAGAAAACACATGTGTGTTTCAGGAGCTTCCACCCAGCTCACTGCATTCAAAAGGTACCTCCCCATCTAACGGTGAGCCCCTAAACCCCTTAGCTCCTGTGCAAATCAGAGCAAGCTACTTAATCTGCCCCTTCCACAGCCCTTGCTTTTGTTAGGATGCTCTAGAAAGCTAATGCAAATTAACTGAAATCATCAATTTATGAAACTTAGCTAAACATACATTTTGGGCGTGTGCTCATGTTCAGAAGGAGCAAGTATTCAAAGTGAATTTGGCTAAACTGAAATGGGCTACTCTGATCTGAAAGGGTGGTCCCAGGGCAGGCCTCCATACATTTAATTTAAATCCTTTGTACATCCCTAGCTTTAGTTAATTCAGATGATTTTTTTCCCGAATGTCTTTCAAGACACCCTAAAGAGAAGTTCTTCATTCCTTCAACTGAAAACAAAATACAATGCCTAATGTGAAGTCAAATTAGTGAGTATTTGAAAAAAGTGCTGCAAGATTGTCAGACAGAAAGAGCCATAAAATGCAAGTATTTTTAACACATAGGCACGCAGTGAAGGGCACATGGTTACAACTACAACACAATGCTTAATTCCGTTAATTATTACCCATGGATATCAGTAGTTTGGAGGAGGGAGTATCACAAGGATGTACAGAAGATTTCTGTGAATGCTGCTCCTACACTTCAGCATTGGTTTGCACTCTCCTGCCAGGTACTGCTTCAGCAGGACACAGCCCACACCGAGATGCACTGACCAGTTTTAAACAAGAGGCTGTGTTGTTCACTCGTACAGTGTAGGAGGACCTGTGCTGCATTTTTCCACTCTCCATGGGAAAAGAACATAAAGTTTCTAAGTCAGAGCTCTAAATAACATGTTGAACTGACAAGGACTGAAAGTCAGTAGTGATAGCTGCCGAGCCCGTGCAGTAAACAGAACGAAACCACCCTCTTATTTCAGTTTTTCTAAGTGGATGCGTTTCCATTCAAGTGTGCGTCAAGGCTGATGTTTCTGGATTTGATCTAAAATTCAGATCTGACTACTAGTAGCAGCTTCTCTGAGAAGTTTTGCCCCAGCAAACAAACAAACAAACAAACAAACAAAAAACCCAAAGCTACATGAAGCCTACTTACCCTGGGCTGTGCCGACCTTAGTTTGGAGAAAACCCTTCTAAAGAGGGGGATTCACAACACCCTCTTGCCCCCCCAATACACTTGAGATCCACCTCCTGTCTAACAGCCTATGAAATTTCCTGAGCTGCAGTAAAACATCCCCCCTTGTCTGTCTGCCTTAGACCTGTCCCGTCTTTGCGGTCCTCACCAGCACTAACAGCAAGCTGAAAAACATGACACCGAGGTGTTGGACTATACCGTCGTGATGAGGGAAAGACAAGTGAGATCTCCCTCCCTTTGCAAACATGCAGGAAAGATCTGGAGCGTTTCCTGTCTTGACAATTATTCTAGCAGGACAGAGCTCAAACTTGTGGAAACTGAAATACTGATGTACAAATCAGGTTAACTGACAGCTGTGTGGGAGGCTGGCAGCCTTCACCCGCAGCCAGCTCTGTTTAAACAGGCGATCAAACAGCACGAGGGCATGTTTCACAACTTTAAAACAGCATGAAGGCGGAGAGGAGAAATGGTGGTTTATACCACTATGTCTGCAGTGCCACTGGGGTGCAAGATTCAGGTGAGTCACAAGCAACAGGCACAGATTACCCAGGCCCAGGCACCCCACGTTCGTCCCTCATGTACTCTAGATGCTGTAGGCAGGCCAGCAGTGGCACTTTTTCACATGAAAATGTCTTAAACTTTCCCAGTGTACCCTCTTCTCTGGATCTGCCCTCATGGGAGGGGACATGAACAGCAACATGAACAGCCAGGATTTCTGGCTGGTATTGCTTTTAGCACCGGCTCACTAAATGAAAAATCAGCTCCCCTTCTCCATATAGCTTGTTAAAGGAAGCTTGCTCCCAAGGTGAATGGATTAGCTGCTTCCCTTTACAAGTCACTTCTGTTTTTGAAGAGCTTCTGAAGTAAGGAACCGATAAATCTTCATTTCCTTTTTCAGAAAAGTCTTGATAAAGTAGGAAAGGGAAATTTCTCAGGTTATTTTGTCCTTGGCTTCTGTTGATAAGCAATTCCAGGCAAACAGTGACAAGACGATCCCCTTAGATGTGGTGCTCTAGGAAACGTTCTCCTAAAAATAGCTGTGCTGAGGGGCAGARGAAAAGAGGAAATAGCTGCATCCATGCTCTGTACAAAATTAGAGAAGAGCTTGTCAGCACAGCACACTGCAGCTCTATTTCACAACTAGGACCAAACACTTTTTTCACGTATACTTTTTTCTGCAGAATAAGCAGGCTCAGCTACACTGCAACATCCCGTGCATGGTGCCAATTTCACCAAATTTTCTGTTTAGAATTTAATGAAAAGTGGAATAATCCAACATAGCCAATTTTTCCATTTTGCAAAGGAAGCCATTGTTTTGTTTTTTAGTTAGAAACAATGTATTGTTTAAAAAGATCTTTACAGTCAAAATAATATTGACAACTTCCAAAATGAAACCAAATATTTCAGTAGACCCAAAACACAAGCACTTATTTCATTTTTTCTTAGTCATTGAAAACTTCAGATGTTTCTTTTCTCACTCACCTAAAATAGTTTTTCTCCTAAGCTTTTGTGACTGTAACATAACAGAATTTCTTTTCCCACTCTTCTCTTGAGTCATGTGCACCAGGCATACCTCTGACCTGGGGCTTACTTCATGCAAAGCCAACCCCAGAATTTGCATCCAATTGTCATCTATATAATAGCTATTAAATTCCTTGGTTTTGTGTAGGGCCAAGTTTTCAGGCAGCCTGACAATTAGTGGCCTTCAATCAGGTCTGCTTGGCTGCATCTCACACTCACAGGCACTCACTCACCTCACACAGCCGAATCTTACAGTTCCTATATCTTCCGGCTGCTCTAAATATACCACACATTAGAAGAAAAAAACAACTCAACTCACAGAAGATGATATTTTCAAAATTTATCCTGGAAGGTGTTTTTGTGATGTTTGTGGAGTTCCAAAACAACCCGTCACAAGCATACAGCTTCACACAGGTAAACCAGGGCTGGTTCTGACACCRTGTGAATCGATAATGACATGACTGTCTTTCCTGGAATGAGAGATTTTACCTATGACTCTACAGAGACCATGTCTCTACAGAGAGGAATGCTATAGTGAATCAACCAAAGGTGTGAAGCCAATGCACATGAGCTAGGGAGTGTCCGGTATTTCTCACGCAGATACTTTCATTCAGCGATAAAGCAAATGCAGCTCAGTGTGTCCTTCTCTCCCTGTAAGCAAGCCCTTGGGTTGCAAGCAAGTTCATCATGAAATGCCACCACATAAGGCTTCTTAACATCGCCCTAAGAAAAAGGTTATCTCTGCAGCTCTACTAAGTTTGACTGCTGGACCCCTGAATGCAGTCAACAGGAATTGCATATTCCTTTCAAGCATAGAATTAAAGCAATTCAGTGTAACCTTACTAGTCATTTGGCTTAATGTCATATGAAATACCATCTGCATCTCCAGTCTCCAAAGCATCTGAATCCTGTCTTGTTGGACAGCTGAAATTAGCCAGGAAATCAACTGGGACCAGCCTCACTGCAAGTGGTAGCAAACTGCTCACCCAAGGGGAGGTACTCAGGTTTATTGCTGTGTCTGTGAAGATGCTACTGCTGTGCCAGAGGATGGTGTGAATGACCCTGTCCTTTCCAGAGGGATGGACAACCTTGTGTCAGTTCCCCCACTCCCCTTGCACCTCAGGGAGGCAGCAGGTTGAAGAACTTCTGCTCTTCATGCAAAGCAACCGCTGTTTGTGCCAGGGACAGATGGCAGCACGGAGGTGCCGTCAGCTGTGGCACCAGTCACTGCTGGAGCCAGCACTCGGACACAAGTGCTCTGGACGTTTGAGCCCACAGTCAGACCAGGAGGCCTCCCGTGTCTGCAGAGCTCCAGGTGCAAGGCCTGACCCACTAAGCCTTATCCTATGAACCCTAGGAGATCTATTTCAGCAAACCACAGAAGGAAGTCAAGGATCAGATGTGTGAGGTGAGTGAAGTGTGCAAAGAACAGTCCTTCTTAACCTCATCAGTCTGGCACCAACATTTGTACATCTAGCATTGAGGGGCATAACTCACCAAAAGCACATGTAAGCAGTAATGACAATCAGGAGAAAGCAAGATTCAAAATGAGAGTAATCACTGCATATATCACCATTTCAAGGTTTAAAGCAGAGAGGCACCACGTGTCCACAACCTCCCCTGCAGCTAGCAGGAGCTCACCACTTCTCTGAATCGAGTCTTCAGGAGTTCCTCAGAAAGGAAAGCACAAGCTGGCTCCAAGTGACTGAGCTGCTTTGCAGGGGATTTCAATTTACCTTTTTTTTATGACACGGTGGTGAGAAAAAGAGGCAGTGATGGTAAATGCAAATATCTGCAACACATCGAGGCCTCTGCACGGAAAACTTTTTGAACCYGCTCAGTTCTGCAGTACCTGAGTATATAGAGAATGGGAGCTGCCTGGCTATGTGTGGGTCCTGCTGAAATGAATGACCACTCTTCTGGCTGGGAAGTATGATGAAAAGTCCTTTTATTCTGTCATCATCGATAGGGATTTTTTGGCTCCTACTCAGACATGATCAAAATATGTACTGAAGATCTGCTCTTAAAAGTGAGAGCTTGCCATGCCCAGCTGCCTTTGGCATTACAAGAAATACAGGAGAAAGAGGAAATGATTTGAGCTGTGTGCATGCTGCATGACCTGCATTAAACAGCAGATAGTATGTTTCTGCTAAGATTTAGTGTTGCAGCTACACTGGTGGCTCTTTCCCTCACTGCTGACAACTGGTGTATGTCTTGCACAGCTGTAGTCACATACCCAACGAGCTTGCTCCTGCACAGATCCAGAGCATCTCCCCTTTGCTAACTGAGGCCCTGCTAGGCGTTGTGTCTCTGCATGGCCCCTCACAGACCTCGAGTGCAATGTCAGGCATACTTCTGAGCAGCTTTGAGAACCGCGCGGAGTCCCCAGGAGGGGCCCCTACTCCACCGCCCACAGCGAGAGCTGTGCGCTCTCAGCGCCTGCCGGCTGGGGCTGCAGACAGCCCAGGAGAAAACCTCCCTGTGAGGAGCCAGGACAGCAGCTGGAGGAGGCATGAGGGAGAGAGAGGGAAATGTTTTGCTAGCAAATGGCCAACCATTTTCATTAGGAATTGTAATAATACTAGTGAACCTGACCGAGTGTGGTGCTGGCCTCTCACAGTACTCATGGTACAACAAACACTGCAGTCCCCCTGTGGGGAAAAGTGAAGTACCGACAGTCTGTGGTTTATCCTATCCCCAGCTGCAGCACAGGAGGGCTCAGCCTGCTCCTCAAAAGAAAGTAAAATGTCATCACTCCTTAAAAGCACCTTCTAGCAATAAACTGGATCTAGCAGCATGAACTGGAACATGGGGCCCAGGCTTGGGGCTGACAAGAGCCAGGTCTGACCCCATCTCTGCCACCAACCGTCCGTGTGACTGCAGCAAGGCACGTGCACTCCTTGTGGCTCTGCTGCTCCTCTCCTTGGCAGGCTACACAACACCTCAGGGCACCCAAAACCAGCAAGACACAAAATCCTGCCACAGGAAATGAAGTCACAGGCCGCAGCTGGGCCATGGCCCACAGGATCTTGGCCCCAGCCTTAGGCTGTAAGCTCCTTGGGGCTTGGACTGTTTTAAAATATATGTCTGTGGAGCTCTCCAGAGAGTATGTGCTACAAGTTCCACCCTATGCAGAGCCACAAAGAATATGAACTGGTAAAACCAGCAACTACAAAGTTAAAGCAGTTGATGCTTTTAGCTGGAAATGTCCCCACTTTGATGTCTGCTGTGACAGCGGAAGTTCAGGTTGCCTCCTGTGCAGGGTGCCTCCCCCAGGTGTTTTGGGCTCTAGTAAATTAGCAGATTTCCGTCAGTGATGTGCAAGTAAAAGGCTTTGGACTCCAGTAAAGGAGAGCTATTTGGAGCATCCACGTCGCATGGAAATTCAGCAGGATTTCTTGTCAGGCTGGGGCCCTGCTGTTCCAGCAGGTTTCACCTTTGCTCAGCCCTGCTTACAGAGGCACTCTATGCAAATGCAATTCTCTAAGCTTTAACACACATGACTTTCGAGAGGTTTGTGCTCTTCCGAAAAAAAATATAGGCTCAGATAAGTCATTTTATTAATCACTGGGACCGTTCTCAAACTTCTTTCAACATTGAGAAATTCCACTTAATCACAGCCTGCCCTGCTACCACCTATCTCACATCAGATGGAGAAAGAAATGATGTAGGGAGGACTTTAGTCACACTAAAAGGCTTCAGAACTGAGCTGGGGAACATCACATGAATCATCTTTGCCTTTTCTTTTTTTTAAGGGAAACAGAGAAGAAGAATGCTGCTTTGAGAGTAAAAAGCACAAAGCAGTGACGGGTCTTCCTGTTTCCTTCCCATTTCTCAGGTCTCTGCAGCCTATTCTTTCCCTGCACTTAGTTGTATGAGCTGGAAAAAGCCCACCTCTATCCAAAGCTGCTCCTTGGAGAATTTTTCACTACATCTCACTGAATGTAGAGACATGAGCTGCAGCTGGTAGCTCTCCTGGCTTCCCAGGGGAGCTGGTAGAGCAAATCCAATACTTTCCAAACAAGCCTAGTTCTTCTTACTTGTCTGAGTCTCACTGAAGTCCAAGAAGACTTTAGTGCGTGTGCAAATACGTAAGGGCAGCAGGATGTGGTGTTAGGAGATAAAAGGCTAGCTCTTCAGAAAAGCCTAAGTGTGGCAATGCTAAACATGCATGGCCTCCCTTTCGAAAGCCAGGCGGCTTGCTAGAATCCACTGAGCACAGTCGGTGCCCAGGGCACCGAGCAAGGAGCTACCAAAACAAGCAAAGCAAAATACCAAGGCAAGAGGTGCATCTTCAGCCTCATGCCAGCCAACACGGTGGGGAAGAGGAGGGGAATCAGGACCTGAGGTCGTGGCAAAGTTGTGCTGTGAAACCTGTTCCCTCTGTGTCCTCTACAGATACAGAACAGATCCCTCCTCAGGGAGGTGAGGAGGACCTGAAGATCTCTGTTGAAAGAGAAGCACCAGCCACCTGCTCTCTCCTTTCATATCCCTGATCTGAGACACGTGGAAAGTCCCATACAGAGCGCACACCTGCATAGCATGGGGTCTCTGCAGACTGTTCCTTTTCCACAGTAGAATAAAGGAACAAGACTTGCTCTGAGGCAATATAATACTGGATATCAGAAACCCTATCTGTACTGAAGGAGAAAGGATTGGGGGAAATAGCTGGAATATTTTGTCCCCTCTTTCTTCTACTGGAAAATGCATAACTGCAATTACTCATTGGTGCAGGCCCACAGGGGAGGAGCAGACACTCTGCTGTAAAGGAGAATCCAGCATTTTTTACCTGCATGTTTCCTAAACATGCTTTGAACAGGGATTAGACAGCACTCTGCTGAAGAGCCAGGAGCTGATCTCCACTAATGCTCCCTGCACCACTTCAAACTGCACCTGTCCTACTAAATGCTAAGAGATTTCTGGGCATTCAGACCATCATATCACCAGTGGCTTTCTCCCAAAGCGACAGGAAGCTGCAGACTTGCAACTGCACACAGTAACCAGGCACACTGCAGTGCCTGCCTTTGCAAGCTACCCAAAGTGCCAGGTCCAAGCCTCAGGCCTGGGCTTCTCTGTGGCAAGAACTGGTTGCAAGCAAGCTGCACAATTGTTTGCTGCAAACAAACAATTCATTGCATGTCTAAGGAGAAATCCCAGCAAGCTGCTTAGGTAGGCAGGGGGTGCTGTATTTCTGTTTGGGATTTCCTGGCCTGAAATAAAGGTACATGTGCTGAGGGAGGCTGCATAGACAGTGAGTTCAACAGGTTCTGAGCGCGTGGGATTTCCTGCACACAAGCAGACGATCTGCCCGGCACAGCCCCAAGCCGTTCAGCTGCACTTGTGCAACAGATAGTCCAGGATTTCCAAACAGTCCACTGAGTGGTCACAGCTGCTGTTTCGCCAGCACTGCTTGATGCCAGACAGCCAAAGTCCTCAGCTTCAGCATGGACAAAATTTCCAAGGGTGAAAAGAGAGCATGTCCAAGGAGAATCCAAACATGTAGTAACTGGTCTGTCCTCAACGGATCTCCTCTGGAGAAACGGCCAGAGGAATCCCCTCCCTGCAGATTGCGTGCCCAGGATGGAGCCACGCACCAGCCCAGTGTCCCCTCCCACACGTCCAGACGTACACATGCCACGAAGCCGTTACTGTGACCTGCTGATCTGAGGACTGTTTTACACAGCAAGTTGTCATTAATTTAACAGCCAGGTCTGCACATTGAGCAGCTCATTATTATTATTAATTTTGACAAAGCCTGATTTTTGTTGTCACAAGTTTGCAGGCGTCCAAGTTCATATGGCATGTAAAACTGGGAATTTCCCCACCCCCAAACCTTTCTATCCCTGAATAAATCTCCGTCCTCAACCATGGACCATCAGCCTAGATACCGCTCTTGGCCATATGCCTGCATGGACACACTCCAGCCACATAGCAATGTCAGCAATCACAGACGTGCACCAACTGAATTGCACAATCGCCCACAGGAGACACAGTTTCAGGGTTTTTCTGTTTTGATCCCAATACACTCTCTCTTTCTCCCAGCATTTCTGCCCCCCTACTATCTTGGAGCTGCCAGCCAACGGCCAGTCCTGGCTTCTGACAGCTGAGACAGCAAAGACCTGGTCACAAATCCTCCTATACAAAGTGTGTTTAGGAGCTCGCGTAACTTTTGTTTGTTTGTTTTGCTTGATTAGATTTAGCAGCTTAAAGAGAACAAACAAGTCAGTTCCTGGAAACTTTGCAGCAGGAGCTGGCAAGTCCTCTTTTGGTCACCAGAGAGATCTTATGGTGTCACAAGTTACATGCACGGGAGATCCCCCCCCAGCTCTCCCAGGCCAGCGATTTTGTAACATCCTGACCAACTGGGATGTGGATGAGAGCTTCCAAGGTCGCTCTTCTCCGTTCAGCCCCAGTACGTCTCCCTGGCAGGCCTCGCAGTAGCAACATGCTTTCATTGAATGTTTGTGCAACATGACCGTCAAAGCTGTGCTGAGGACATACTGGGCTCAGATTTGCTAATACTCGTACAGCCAAGCAGAGGCCTCCTCTTCAGAGTTCAGCAAAGCCATAATTTGTGCTGGAGGTGATCAGCCTTGGGAGCAGGCTGAGCCACTGAAGCAATCAGTTGCACTGCTAGCTGCTGCACAACTACTGGCTACCCAGACTATTTCAAGCTGTCAGGGAGACAGGGTTACATGAAGAAAACAGCTCATCGAGCAACAGGCTCAGAGTTTGATGCTTAATAAGGATACAGAGATCACCAGCCCAGTGGTCTGTCTAATGCGGTATGCTGCTTTCAGACGTGACCAATGGTGGAAATGTCAGGGGTGTTACTTCACAACTGCAGCTTCTTGGCGACTTACAGTGCAGACCTACGCGGGGAGATGTTTCTCCCCAAACTAGCTAATGACTACCTTAAATACACAGCAGCAGAAATACTAGCAGCAGTGTAATCTGATCCCAACTGGAGCAGACACTGCTGCATGCACAGAAGTGTAATTCTGAAATGCCACAAAAACACAGGTGCTACCCTCTCCCTGCTTTAAGAAAGACCACTTACTCTTCAGGAGCAGAGTAGAAGTCAGCACTTAGGGACAGATCCCAGGAAAGATTTAAGAGACTAAATCAGGTTGCTGGTAGACTGCAAAAGCCTATATCCAAACCTGCCATCCCGAAAGCCCATGCTCAACAGATCCCTGTCTCCTGTAGCATGCAAAACCCACTAGTGGCTTCCCTATTTGTCTGGAAAGTTCCTGAGCAGCAGTGGGTCTGTGTGCCCATCTGCCCAGGGCCACTCCAGTTCAGGAGCTTGGTGTCTGCCTCCCATCTGAGCCCATTCAGGAGCCAGAAGGAGACCACCTGCAGGCATGTGGATAGTAATTTGTCTGAAGATCCTTGGACTGACAGTGCATACACACTCCTTGGAGTAAGGACTGCTGGATTTTCTCTCCCTCCCAGACAAGTAGCCTAATCTTTAGATTAGAGTTGAGCCCTGCTTTGTATACCCTGTTCTGATCCCTTTGACTGTACCAAGCCCTTCTGAGTCCCTGGATTATGGGGAGAGGAGGGGAGAGCACACTTCTGCTTTTTGTCCCTTCAATAATGGGGTGGCTGGGGCACATTTACTATAGAAATGTCTTCGACTGCTTTCAGGTTTAGAAGCAGTAAACTCATTCCTGGGATGAGTGTCCTAACTAGGAGTTTATTATGTTAAGCTGTAGGACTGTCATCTTTGGCATATCTCAAGAGGGAAAGAGAAGACTGGTGAAAGAGCAGCTGTGTCCATCCGGGGCTCTGGATAACCAACAGCCCCAGTTGAACTGAGAGCTGGGGCATTAAGAGAGGCAGATTTTCAGACCGACTCTGTGCTCAGTGTTTCCAGCTGACTAGCAGCTTCCTTTAGCAGAGGACTAGTTTGTGGTGCTCAGTGCATTTTGGAGGACCGTAACGCCAGGACAGACACTTCCTCCAGAGCCAGCTTTGCTGGTGGAAGGGCTGACGATCCTGCTTTGTCTGACCACTGCCGCACGTGCAGTTGCAGCCCACTAAGCTGTTGGCAGAGAGGATCACATAAGCTTTCACCTAATTCAGTTCAGACAGAACCAGCCAGGGTGGCTTAGACAAGCTGAGCTGTTTAAATTAACCTGTATAATTTTGCCTGCACTCTAATTACTCCACCAACTATTTGAGGGGGAGCAATCTCCAACAGGAGGGGTAGGTGAGAGCAGGTAGGCTGAAAACCTCTTCCAGCAGCAGAGCTGGCTCTGGGATGCCTAATGCACACAGGAACCTCCCTAGAAATCCACCAAATTACCAGAGCAGGTAGCAGCAGCATTCCTTCAGGAACGTGCTTTTCTCTCCTTTCTGTTGAAAGATACTAATGTGCACTCTAGATCCTTTTCCTGCTATTGGGGCTCCTCTGTGTTATTTGGCTCTGGCAGCAACTAGGACAGGTTTAGAAGAGGCTTTCCCTGAGCCCAAAAGAATGGAGAGGAGAAGCTTTTGCAGGCATGTATAGAAAGGCCCTGAAGGCTTATCGTGAGAATGAGCAGGAAAAGCCAGTAGGACTGTCTGCAAGCATGTGGGAGATCAGAGCAGATAGCAGGTCCGACAGAGGCCCCTCTCAAAGGGGCAGCCAAGGGCAGGAAGACTGCCAGGGAAATGAACATCAGACAAGTTGGGAGACAGGGTTACCATGAAAGCACAGCCTTGAGAAACCGCCAGGCCCCACAGCTCAGCAGGCAAAGTGGTAAGTTGCAAGAGCAACTATTTATATTGTTGTATTGAAATTTAGAAAAGACCTTTAACAGGCACAATGGGAGAAGAGTATGTTGGCTCTCGGTGTCCTCACTATAACTACCAGAAGGGTCACTCTCCTACCACCCCCAGACTCCCAGGCCACCGTGCCCACAGAGGGAGCAGCACTTCTGTCCTGGTGCACATGTTCCCTCTGCTCAGGGAAGATGGCTTATCTTGAAAGCAGGCCTGACATCAGGTGGACAGATCCCAGTCAGACAATCAATCACAGCGAAGCAATCGCAGCCCGGAGGCTGGACCTGCAAATTCAGGGAACAGTTCTTTTGTCTAGTAACTACGCTGCAGAGGCTGAGGTGGGGCAGTGAAAAGGAAGCCAACTGCTCAGTGAAAAGACAATCATTAAATCCATTGCTGTCATACTGGGAAATTCCCAGTTTCTTCCATAAGTGACCTGCTCCTTTTGCAAACTTGTTTTGGTGGGGTTCCTGCCTACACCCAGTCCGTATAAACAATACCAGTGCTAAAAGTAAAGGTATCAGTACCATGATGTAATACAGGACTCCTGAAAAACGTTTTCTTAGGTTGTCTTGTTAATTGTGGTGTGACAGTCATACTTCTGTCACCTTAGTAACACGTTCAGCTAAATCTGATCCCTTTGAATATCTGTGAAGGGCACATGCCACCACACGTACTGGCCCTCTGAGATGCTTGATATTTCCCAAATCACCTGCTGACAAGTAGGTGTCTTGGTGACTCAGATCATGACGTGCTGCCACTCATCAAGGAGGTTTTTGTCATTTCTGTTACCAAAGGCTCGGTGACATTTCCATCCTAATTAGTCCAGCTGACGATGTGTGTATTTGAGCTGATCCTTTCTTCTGCTTCATGAATGCTGTATTTTGTAGCTGAATTGTCAGCACCCTGCTTTCTTGCATTTCCCCAGAAGGCAGATAGCTACACAGTCGATTTACCTTTCAGCAAGAAGAATTATAACTGATGAGTGTTACATGAGGCTTTTGCATTGCAGAAGCAAACTGTTAAAGGAATGATCGAAACCCTGAAGTGGGAAATGTGCCTTTGGAGGAACAAAAAGCAGATGGTCAGTGCGGAATTGGCTTGGGGCACACAGGGTTGTAACTGTCTGATGCTACACACGTCTGTGAGAGCCTCGGAAAACTTCTTAACAAGGGACGGAGTTGGAGGCAGAAACAGAGCAACTTGCAAAACTTTGAGCAATATGGGAAGGCAATTGTCAGGCAAGAGAAACAGATCAGGGTAGAGATACAGATAAAGACATTGCCTGAAACTGCTACCACAAAACAAAATTACCCCTGGGTCAAACCGGTGTAACTTCTACCTTTATACTGGATTTCAGTGCAGATGGGTGTGTCACGCAGATGCTTTTTTTTTTTTTTTCCTAAAAGTATTTTTGCTCAGAAACCAGTGTTTCCTGTGGAAACTTGCTGAGACAAACTCTTGTTCTCAAGTTTCGAAGGAAGAAATTTTTCCATGCCTGCCAGGGAGAGTCCCTGACAGGACATGCTGAGAAGAAGCATGGGCTTTCTGGTGGGCTCTCGCATGGCAAGGAGGATTGTCCTTCTGTCCTTGCTCTCTTTTTTTCCTCCTTTACACCTCTCTGGCTGCAGCTGAAGCAAGGCCAGGCTGCAGTAAGGGCTCCTATAGAGGGATAGAGCTAGTGGAGTAGTGCCGGTACCCATACCTGCGACTGGCTGCCGGTCTGGCCTTGACTGGAGTTTTCTGGGGAATCACCTGGATCAAAGCAAACAAAGCACACACCTGACAAGTTTTATTAAAGACTTCCCTAACGTACTCATGCAGTGTCCTCGCCTGCTCTCGGGCCAGACAGGTAGGTGGCACAGCAATGCGGTACGGCTGGGGCCAGCCCCAAACCTGTCCAGCAGCAGCCAAGCAGCTCCCTCCACACACCCGGGGCGAGGGGAAGCGCAGGCAACCAGCCAGGCCGACAGTGGGAAAACCCTGCAACAGCACCACTACAGCTCCAGCAACCACTTCCAGCCAGGAATATGGGATCTGAGGGAGGTGGGCACAACCCGTCCCTCATGCAGACAGGACTGAGTTTGCATTTATAAAGGGCTTTAAAGGTGGAAGGGCTTGAGTAACACGCTGCAACCACAGTGGCAGGTTTCACACCTGATTTGAAATGCCAGTTCACACAGGCTCCCTGCTGGTGGAGCAAAGCTGCTTTCCTTGTCACTGGGCCAGCCTCCTTAACTGTCACGCTAATCAGCCGAGTGCATTCTAGTATTAATAGTTGCGGAAAAGGAAAGAAAGAAAAGGAAAGGAAAGGAAAGGAAAGGAAAGGAAAGGAAAGGAAAGGAAAGGAAAGGAAAGGAAAGGAAAGCCTTATGCCATTTTCTGGTCAATATTCATTAATAATATTGATTAATCAAGTGATTCAAGTGGAAAACACTGTTACAGCCTGCTTTCCACTGAACACACACATTTGGAGGGCCACGCATCGATGAGGTGGTCGGTGAGAATCAGTTTGTTCTTTCCGTCCTTATTTTGGCAGTAAGAAAAAAAGCTGATGTTTTCAGCTGGAACAGAGATACAAAAACAATACTGCCAACCCAAACTTATGAACCAGGAGAAGGCTGCTGTGCGCAAACTCAGCTTCAGTGCCAAATAACATAAATACAAGACACTGGCAAAAACATTGGTATTCCAGTGGCTCTCAGGACTGACAGTTCCCTCACAGAGCACCAGTGTTCCCCTTTCTCAGACATATATTCCCCACTACAGTTCCATTTACACTCCCCGATACCCCTCTGCAGTATTCTGCTGTTCTAAAGTGTTGCAGAAAGTGAACTTTTGGTCCACAAGTTGAGAACCCCTTCCCCTAGGCAAAGTGTCACTTTGTGTCTCCCACACTCCTGCCGATCATTTGACCTCAGAAGGAAATTCTTAATGCTATTTACAGCCCATGATTAACAGTCAGCCTGGGTAGAGCCAGGGTAGAAAACACACATCAGAAAAATCAGATTTGTTAGTTAGGGGGAAATAAATAAATAAATAAATAAAACCAAGCCCACAGTAACTGCAGGATGTAAGTGCCACAGTGCTTAAGAAAAAAAAAAAAAAAGCATATTTCTTCCATTTTTTCAGGTGCTTYGCCCTGCAGCTGAACACAGCAGGAGACCTACATGGTGACAAAACATCTTAAGCGCATTTTTCCTCCCTTTTTTTCCCCCCCCATAGGTCTTTTTGTTTGCTCTCTTCCCCCCCCCCCCTTTGGTCTTACGTGGCAAGAGCTGCTTTAATGAAGAACACACTAGCTCTGGCCTCAGCATTCACTGTTTTCAGCTTACTCAGCTTCCACCCAGGGGGATTTCAAGAGGAAGATAATCAGCACTGTCGCAAAAACAGCTTCCCTTTAGCAGGCAGTAAATAACCCCTGACCTCCAGAAGAGGAGCCAATGCACTTCACTGCAGCAAACCATTTCACAGAGCCCATGCTAACACCTGGTCCACATCTTAATGCTACCAGTGAGAGGAGAATCAAGACTGATTCTCTCTGCTGTAGTCTGATCTATCAGTAGCCCCTAATTTACCAGATAATGTAACCGACTAATCAGGCATTAGGGATTTGAAGGGATTTTCACAAGATTCTTTTGTGCAAAATATATTTCTACTTAAGTTTAAAACTCTGTTAACACTGGTTCTGCAGCGTGCATCTTTGTAACTTACACACTACTTGAGACAGTTTTCCCTTACTCCTTATCTGCTTAAAACTAGGAACGTTTTGGCTGAAAAAGTTAGAAAGTTTGTGGTTCCTAAAAGCTATCTATGCCTCAAGGCCTCCTCTATTCTCTTGGCCAGATGGTCCAGGAGAAAGAAGGATCCCTCACTCTTTATCATACAAGAAAGGTCTCCCAAGAACGTGAGTTTGCAGAAATCCTTTCATGAATGGAGCAGGACCGAGCACTCGGTCTAGCTGGGATCCTGACTGTGGTCTCTCATGTTGCTCACAGGCTATTGTATGGTTGTGTAATGACAAAGGCACTGTGTTTTAGGAAGCAGAAAAGAGGAAGGAAACTGTGCAACACAGGGATTTCCCAGACTGAAACACTGTCTTTATACAAGGTACTTTTGAATGGAGGAGAAGTCTGGAAACAGGGAAACCAGGAGGGGTTTTTGATACCTTTGCTTCTTGCTGAGCCAGGAACTCCAACTCCAGACAAAGTTGTGACAGCTCCTAACCTCAGGCTGCCTGCAACGATAACCTGGCAGGCCTGTGCAAAACACACTGCACGCTGTAAGCTGACAGACACACACAAAGCACTGCCCACAAGCCATCTCTGTCCCAGTGACGCTAGAACAGGCTGCTGGCAGGCCTAGGATTACTGGGCAAGCCGCTCTCGGGCAGGCGGCTGCGTCCCCACCAGCCCCGTCTGCACCCGAGCCCTGCCGAGCGGCTGCAGAGCACCATCGGCAGCTGAGCCTCGCACTCCCGGCAGCTTCCCCTGCTCTCAGCAATCCCAGCCAGCACCTTGCTCCCCTCCGCTCTTCTGGGCGGCCAGGATGAGCCGCCAAGGGGGGGCGAGGGAGCGCCCTGCTGCCCTCCCGCCCCTGCGCCCCACGCCAGCCCGGCTCCCTCCTGCTGCTCAGCGCGGCAGGGCAGCGTGCCAGCAGGGAACGCAGGGTGCCGTACGCAGCTGAGCTTGCCCTCTCTGCCCCAGCTCTGGGGAGGGAAGAGGGAGCAGAGCCCCCTCCAGAGCAGCATGCAGCGGCCCCGCGTAGCACATGCCATCCCCGTGGAGCCGTGACACTTTGCCCCACTTGCACGCTCCCGTTCTAACTTGTCCAAATTTGTTCCTAGTTAGGCCTCTTTACAAAGCTTGTTGAAGAGATCAGACCCAAAATTTAAGCGCTCCTCTTAGATGGAGCACTTAACTCAGAGGTGAATTCCGCTGTAAAGTTACTACCTGCATTGCAATATTTAAAGCACAATTAGGTTTGACCTACATCCCTAGCTGAAAAGATGTCACTGTCCATCTAACCACAATAGATAAGAGCAGCATAGACCAGACTGGTCCAGTCTTATTGGAGGAAAAGACATTATTCACTGTTTATCACAGAAATAAAATATTGCCCTACCTGCAAAGGCCATGATATCTTTTTGCACTGAGCAGATAGAGTTTGGCCAAGTTGCACGAGAATAAAAGGCACTAGCACTATGGTTGTTTAATGTTTAGTGTTTGTGTACTAAGGTTGTTTAATATTTAGCGTTAATGCTGCTGTGCAATTAGCGGGCGTGGGAATTCCCTTCAGGGTGGAGCCCTGCCTTTGCAATAGGTGTGGCCCTCAAATAGGCAAAGGCTTTGGTGCTGCTTTCAGGGTGGGCATCTGCATGGCTGGGGGTGGGGAGCTGCCTTAAATCTTTGCTGCTGTTAATAGTTCAGTAGTTGAGAAATTATATATGCTTCACAATTAATTTAGAGGGGACAGGACTAGAACAAGCAGTGATTTGATGAATTTCAAGCCACCATTATTCTGGTATTTTATAACTTCCTTCCTGCAGAATTCATGACTTTTGTATCAGAGGTAGAACACTGCTCCCTACTCTTTCAGATCAAAAAAAAAAAAATATATATATATATATATGTGTGTGTGTGTGTGTGTGTGTGTCTGCGATCCGGACTTAAGAGGTTTTAAAGATACCCAAAAACAAGAGCAGTGTATAGAAGTTTATCAGTTTGTGCAGATGGCTTGCCAAATGTATTGAAAACATTTGGAATAGTCATAACTTATGATAAAGAAGAGAAAAGAAAGAAGGGTGAAGATACTTCTCTGCTAACAGTGGCATGGAGCTGCTTCGAAGCCACCAGCAGTGCAATGCTGCAGCTGTAAGGGAATTAAGCACCGTGCCTGGCAGAATTGCCTTGAGCAGGGTTAGATGACAGTACTCAAAGTCTGGTGAAGATTTGCCCCACCGTGCTATCATTGAAGAAACTGCACTGCATGAGCAATGCGGGGATATTTTTACCAAAATTTGAAAGCACAGATTCAGCTGAAACAAGCTGAGCAGGTTCTGCTGCAACTATATTTAAATTGCTGTTCTGCATCCTGTTCCACAGCCAATGGCACAAGGCTAGCAAGAACACCAACAGTATGAGGCTGGCTTCTTTTTTAGATAGGCTATCCTCAGATGACCTTAGTTGCTAAGGTCAAAGCTGTTTTCTTTCCCCGCTCTACAGTCAATGGGTATGCCAAAGCGAGTATGTATTTTTTTTTCCACAGTTATCACAAACACTCAGTTGTGTTCAATGCACCTCTCTTAGCAGAGATGTAGTTTAAGATTTTGCTTTATTTTACAGGCCTTCAGAATACAAACCCAGGACAGACTGTTACAGTAGAGTAGGCAAGAACATACTAGCCAGCACATCTAACCTGTCACAGCAGCTCCATGATATTTGTTATGAGTACACAGAGTACTCCCTCCCCAGCCTTTCATGAGCAAGGAGACTCCAGGGAGTCATTGCAGCTCTTCAATCTAGTCCTTACAATCATCAGTTTTATGGAAAACTGAAACGAGTATACACGTAAACAGCCACACACACTTTGTACTTCAGCCCAGTTTGTAGATATCTTGCTTCATTCACAGTGATACAATCTGGAGGACTGTACTTCTAGTGCTGGAGAGTGCCACAAGCGCTGTGTGTGAAGGTGGCAAAGAGTAATTGTTTATTCTCCAAGGCAACTATCCATCTTAAGATGGTTTAAAACACCAACACAACATAACCATGGCAACCCGCACTATGTTATACTTGGCATATCCAAATCAAGGGGTGCACTTTTCACATCCTGACAGGATAAAATGCCTGCCTGTGCTAAGCTGGGTTCTACCCTCCCTGTTTCCACAAGCTCTTATCCTCCCCTCTCTACAGGCACTGGACCTTGTGCAACTGTGTGGTGAATAGGTTCAAAGAGTTGAGCCAGTCAAAATTTAATCTTGCAATAAAGAAAGGACCGGTACTGGCCTAGATTAACTCCCTGAACTAGGTCAGCTTGTGATCACATGTGTACCATTGGTGGCACAAGGGATGGTGTGGGGCCACAGAGCCAGCAAAGGCAGACAGTCCTGACTTAGAACTGCTAAAGGTGCTGTGGAGCTGCACCCTCAACTGCTCATGCTAAAAGCCTAACGAAACAGTCTGAGCCTGGAAGCTGAAACACAAGCCCATTTGCCAGTTCTGCTCTTACAGTGCATCTGGCATTGCCAGCTCTTTTGACAGCCCCACGCTCCCAGCAGACCTGGATTATAGCATTTATCCATCCATACACGTTCATTCTTGTTACAAGGCACAAGTGCTCATGCACTGTGATCATACATGCTTTGAATTGCCACCCAAATGGAAAAGCATCACGCACCCATTATCATCTACATCTCAAATAAGAGTTGTAACATCACTTTGAAAATTTGTTTTTAAATCAACAGCAGTTTCACAATCCTCCTCCTGCTAAATGCATTGCACGTGCTTTCATTTGCCAATAGCCCAGCATCAGAATGCATAAGGAGAATCCATTTTACCCTCTTTTTCTATTTTGATAACTGAATCCCCAATTTAAATTGGGGGGTGTGTGGGGGGCAACCTTTGCTACTCATTTGCCATATTATAGACTTCTTGTATTGCTACTTATTTTTGTTATCTTTCTTTTCTGGACCATCCTATGCCCTTTCTCAGACCATCAAAACTGTCAGCTGGATATCAGAACATTCACAATATCCACTCTCCCCTGCCCTCCCCCAGCCTTATTTTGCAGTCCATTTCTGTACCTCTTGCCTTTGATTTATAGACCTTTGCTGCAAGCAGCTGCCCCACTGAGCTACCTACACAAGCACTCAGGTCTGTTTCCTGGGGAAAAAGATGTAGGTGTCAGTGCAGAATACCCCAAGTAGTAAATAAAATAAAATAAAATAAAATGATTTCCCCATAGGTATGGCTGTCACACAGGGGATGTAACTATTTTTGCACTTACAGAGCTAATTTTACACTAGTCTATGCCATATTTACTTGGTTTCTTACTAGGTAAGACAGGTTGCTAATGGGATCTTCTCCTAGAGACAAGAACAGGGAATATTGTCACACGATCTTCTAACAAATATTCAACAAACATTTCACGCATTTCATACGTGCAGACAACCWCACAGCAGAGCAACTGGGAACTGCAGGCTGAGAAATTCTCTAGAGGCTGAGGGTTCAGGCACACTCTCTACCACCTTACTGCAAGTCAAGTAGCCTTCCTGGCCATCGCTGGAAAATGCTTCTCTCTCTCCCTGTCCCTTCTGATAACAGGCTTGAAACTAAACCTCCAGCTTTCATATAGGTGTATCCTGTTACCCTGATACTAGAGAATACATTGGGGGCAGTGAGCAACTAAGCTGACCTGATAGCCTGTTTTTAAGGTTCACCACATCCTTAGGTTAGAAATGTTTTGGGTTGTGTTTTTTTGGGGGAGGGGTTTTGTTGTTTGTTTGGTTTTGTTTGGTTTTGTTATCCAGACATTTCCAATTCTGTTCACTGAAGCTAGGCTAACATTAAATGCAAATAAAAAAAAATTCTCCACAACACCAAAAAGGTATGCACAAGTACAAGTGATTTATAAAGGACACAGATGGAAAGAAGTGAATGAAAAAACTTTGTTCATTCCAAAACCTCTGTCCACTTTGGCATCCAACTTGCTGTAGGCTTTCTTGACACCCTGTTAGACGTTGCATCTTCCTACATGCCCCAAGGTTGCACTGATCTGAGACCCCCCTTTCCCAGCAGGGCACATCAATCTCTTGTTAGTCTCCTTTCTGGAAYCTTTGAGTCAAAGATTGATTGATTGATTCAAACAATTAATATTCCCTCTTTCCCCAAAGAAAATATTTGCTAACAAGGGAGGAATTTCACTACCACCCCTATCAGATGCACTACTAGTTTAACTGGCCCCTGCACATGGTTCCTGTCCCTGCACTGCCCCCTATGCAACACTGCAGGACCATGTACCACTAGATACAACTCTTGCAGGACCACGATTGAGGTTAACTAGTTCCCAGATAAAATTAATACAACTTTTGGGGATGGACTATTTCTAACACAGACCTGTTTCCAAATCAGGTTCTCCAGGTAGCCCTCAATATTGCTGGGCTATACAAGGTTTAGGAACAGGAACAAACAGGGAGCAGAGGAACTGGGGAGAAGCTGCTGAAACAGCACCATCCCCAAAGAAACCTTCAGATTAGAACCTGCCTATTCAAGGGGTATTGAAGGGGTGTTTTGATGCTGCTCAAACTAAGGCTTGTGTCACCTGATGGCAGACACAAATGCCACATCAGTAGGCCAGGTATCGTCACATAGGTTAAGTCAGAGTTGTTAAGGGGACAATCAGATATGAATACTCCTCTTCCTGCCCTCCTTTGGTAATGTAGGCTGTAGTTTCCGCAGCAGCTTGAAATCAGAGACAGCGTACTCTCATTTCCCTCTTCCCTCCCTCACTCCAGCACTACTGCTAACCTCATCCTACAGTGAGTTGATTCAGGTCAGTAATCCAACAGAGAATCAAACCAAACAAAATGAATTTTTCCATCAACTGAGTAAACTGAACAGCTCATAACAGATTTAAATGAGCACCAGTGCTGAAAGAGGGCAGACACATAGCTGGGATCAAAGCTGGGAGGAGGGCAAGTGTAGCTGCAAACAACACAGCAAGTTGATTTGTCACTGGAAGGAGTTCCCACTCCCAATTATGCAATCCCACTCCTTCCCTTGCAGTAGCCTTGGCGTTTGCTGGAAACCTAAGCAGGCCAATTTAACTCACTAAAACAGATAACAGATAAAACAAAAAACAAAAACAAACAGAGAGCCTGTTAGTGATTGAATTGATTAAAGAGGTTGACAAGTACCAGAGCCAGCAAAAGACAGGGGCCATGTATGATGGAAAAGCTAAACCGTTTCCCCACACCACATCCAAAACACTTTCCATCAGATTACCTGGCTTAACCAACTTGCCCTGCAGCTGCAGTCATTAGCTCAGATGTTAGGAAGGAGGGGGAACATGGCTGCTCTTTTCAGCAGCAGCCCACTGCTACTCAGGATTGGATACAGCATYGAGTTGTACCCAAGCTTGTTTGTTTCAGTGCATCTCCCCACTAATATTCATATTTGTACCTTAAACATATTTGCTACAGATACCTGAACGGCGTAAGTGCATGTCACCCATTAGTGATGGCTCACTACTGACAGTGACTATGCATTTGGAGATGATAACTAGTTTAGGGTGGCTGAGCACCTTACAGAAGCATCTTAGTGTGCAGATTCCAGAATATCAATTTTGCATTAAATACCAACACTCATATTATGTGCTAACATACCCTACTGATTTTCAGTGAAGTGTCAGACTCACAGCAAGTCAAAACATCTCATTTCTCCTACAGAATTACAACTCCTTCTTTATAAAAGTTAAATAATGACCAGTCCTATACCTGGGTCAGTTCTGTAAATAGGAAAAGGCTGCTAAAAGAAAGGAAGGAATTACAGTTAGACAAATGCTAGAGCATCATCATAAATATTTCCAGAAGAGATCTCCATGCACATTTATGCAATATTTTTCACAGAAACCCCAAATATCCAAGGAATTCCTCAACCTCTGTGTAAATGACAAGCTGCTTTAGCCTTTAACAAGATGATTTCAATTCTCAAGCCCTCCTACAATTATGAAGTTTAACTCTGTAACTTGGAAAAGGGTTGCTTTACTTTCTAAGGAATCCTATAAAGGATTAAACACCTTATGTTCACAACTCCCTGTGTCAGCAGATGTCACAGAAGTCAGTTTTTGGGAGGCAGGCAGGGGGAGAAAACAGGTATAGTTTACTAACAAAGATTTTCCAGCTTGGTTTGTATGTCTCAATCTGCAGTGCATACTATGCTGCTACTGCCTCAGCTAGAAAACTTTACTCCAAAGGTTTCTAGTTCAACACACATTTCATCAACCAGGACATGATATGTAACGTAGCAAGGGCTTCTAGTGAATCAACAGTGACTAAAAACTCAACTACAGTTGGCAGCTTCTAAAAATTTCTGGAAGAAAGATACTTACCCAAAACAGAAGCACACAGTTCATTTTAGATTTGTCAGTTCTGCCAAATGCAATTAGCAGGATTTTGACTTAGTGACATAGTGGGTCTATTTATTCACCAGGTTTGCAATCAGATACATTACAGTGCCCATATTTACCATCATCTATGAAAATTCTATGCTACTATGTTGACACAGATAACTACTACTAGAGAAAAAATTACTATGCTAAGAAAAGTTTGAACAAGCAGTACTTGCTACTATTTACAAACATTTTGATAGTCATTTAAAAGATGCAAATTTATCTAAACATACATAGTAGAAAGGACAGGAGAAAGTGTTTTTTGTTTTTTAAGCGTGAGGATTGAGGGGAAAAAAGAGAGTCCAGATACTACTTTCTTTAAACAGCCTGGCATGAGTAGCCTGAAATGGAAGCATGTGACAATCATTGTTTTAATCTGAGCCTGAGAGACTTAAGTTCACTGTTCCAAGGGATCCTGAACTACAGGATGTCTTGCATTGTTTTCAAATAGTTTGGGTCACAGCAAAACAAGAGTACAAAACAAACTGTTACTAACAAAACTGGCTGGAACAAGCCATGACAATTAAAGAACTTCCTGTCTGGAAAATGACTGACTGCAAAATGAAAAGCAACTCCCCTACCATTAATATCTCTGATACTGTAGGGTGTTTTTCTAAAAGAAAACATGAATACTCTCACTGGATATGCTTCACAAAGCCCGATTTCATTGACCAACAAGCTTGCTGTTTTGGAGCACTCAAAACAGTAGGATTTGCTCCCATGTCAGGTAAGAATGGAAAATTAACTTTTTTCTTCAGATGTCAGCAAGCTATCGTTCTGATTCTTTTGTCTTACTTTGAAATGATGTGCACTGAACCAAAACATTTACTCTTTGGTACTTCTTTAATGAGAAAGACAGAAGGCAAAGGGGGATGTAATATATTATTTCATGTCATTAAAAATACTGCTTATATACACACACACTCCCTCCACATGTATTCCCAGTCTAGGCCTCTATACTTAGAAAATGTCATCACTAAAGGAGTGAGAAGGTAAGGCCTAATGTTGTGCATTAGAAACTGAATCTGTACCAGATGTTGCATTTAAGAAGTATCTGAAATCCTAGAAAGATTCATTACTACCTGCTTTAATACCTTTTGTTTCCAGGAGGAATACACAAACAACTCCTGATGATCCACAGATGATTTATGACATGATTTCCCATTAAGCTACCTCTATCTGCCAAGACATGCCTCTACTGCTCCTGGAGCCCTCTTCACGGGTTCAAAAGCAATCCAGGTGCTTTTCATAGAGCAGAATCCAAGCTAACAAATCCTGATTTACCTAAGCTGACTGGATGTATTTAGCATTCATTTCCTTTCGTTCTATACCCAAGATTGAGAGCGTGGGGAATATAACACTGACACAATTACAAGGCTGTGAAGAGCCAGTCCAAGTTTAGTACAGCTGACACCAAGCTGAGTCTAATAGGTTAAATAAGACTTGACCCTATTCCTGCTTAACTGTTCAAGTGCATCCATACTGTAGGAACATCTACCAGGATTTTCAGCCTTGGCACAAAAAACCCACAAATATATGGAGTCAGCTCAAGTCTAGTATCACTCTTGATACTCTCTGCCCAAGCCAGAACTGCTGGAATCATACCACACATACTCAAGCTGCTCTGCACATGCCAGTTCTGGGACAGCAAGTGATACCATGTACAGCTCAACACCAGTTATGGCTAATGCAGCTTGGTTGCTCGTGATACCTGCTCCATAGTGTGAGGAATGCGATACACATGTATCTGTAATACACAGCATTTTCTAATTAGATCAGGTATCCCCATCTACTCTCCCTTCTTACCTTAAGTGATAGAAAGAATTGACTGAAAAACTCTCATCACTAATATGAAAAAAGCCATGAATTTTCATTTAGTAAAAACAGCATTTCAGTTGCATCTTTTTTTGATATGCAAAATTAAAATTGCAGCAATATTCCCAATTAATATACTAGTCTATGGACAACTTATTTCATCATCTCTGAACACCAAGTGGGATGTGATGCATGCAGGAGCATAAGGTGTGAATGAACACCCATTGCCCTCAGAAGAAACAACCGAGTTATACAGTCACAGACAAGCTTAAAAATTTAGTATTAAAGGTGTTTTACGGAATCTTAATACTACACACTATGCAAATATGCTCTAGTAATACATCGGCCTGATTGTTGTCTTCCTTTTGTTTTGTTCAAGAAGTCATAACTGAAGTTTGTATACATAATTAAGCTGCTCAAGAACAAACTTAAGGATAATCAAGGTTCCAGGTTGTTGTACAACTGGAGTGTTAGAAACAGATCCTAGGAAGTTTCAGAAACTCAACTGTCACTTGGAAAAAACACAGACCTTTACAAATGTGTTATCAATTTTTGTTCTGACATGGTTGCACAAAAAAACAGACTCCTCAGATAACCAACCCCAAAACAGAAGAAAGTATGGCTTCATCATATTCATTTATACTACAGTATCTGACATAATGGACACATGAAATTTGGAAGCACTACTAGAAATTCAGTAGGTATTGTAAAGTCAACAGTTCACAGTACTTTGGAGGCATGAGACAGACATCTGAATAAAAATCTCAAGTCAGTTATCACATGAGAATGTAGTAAAGGAGATACAATTCAATACTTGTTTTAATAAAGGATAATGCTAACAAAGTACTTAAAATATACATTCAACGGGCTTTAACTGAAAAGTAAAAAGAAGAAAAAATTAAGCAATCTGAGTTTCTGATAACTTGTGAAGCCTCCCTAAAAGATCTCAAAAAATCAAAGACAATTTCAGAGTAATGAAAGCCAGTACAGGAATAGCAAGGCAGAGGAATGAGGGTTAAGGAATTGAGTCATATTAGCTTTGCTTTCTTTCAAGATGACACTCACCTCCAGATATTTTAAGGTGTTGGGCGGCCCTCTTCCCTTTTGCCTCAGTGTCTCCTCCCTCACAGCTTTCCTACCTCCATTTTTGCTGCTGAGGCAGAAACCTCTTCAATTCCAGCAGAACAGAAATGCAGTTTTCTCCACCTTGACTCAAGTTTTTGCCATCTTATTTTTTCTCCTAACCTGGAATCTCTGAATCTCTGAGCCAGGAGAATAGCTTCTCAAAGATATTCTTGTTGATGGACTTTGCCTGTTGGCTCCCCCCTGCCCCAACAATATTTTTTGTACTGCTCAAAGCCTCGAACCAGGTAGGTGATAAACAACCGAAGTACACTGCTTATAGAATTTGTTCCCCTAAATAAAAGTGTTAGCTTTAGAACTGCTTAATTGTAGCAGATGATGTCTATTAAATTCAGTATCTGAAGCAAAAAGTCTGAAGGCTAGAGGAACAAGCTGGAAATCCCAGCTCATTTTTTTTCCTTCAACTTCTGTCCTACATCCTCATTCAAACCTGAGCAAATTAAGATCTTTATTTCCTCATACGTAAAAGAGCAGTGTTATAAGCCTTTCAATCCTGGGGCAAGAAGCAAACATCTGGAAATGTTAAGAATTATCTTAAAACGCACATACCACATATCTGATATAGAACTTTACACTAAGAGTCATGTAGTTCAAACTAAGTATAAAATTTCCTCTTAAAATACAACTAAAAGGCAAGTGATCATCACAGAAATATTCAAAGTCACCAAGCACTTTGAATAACAATTTCATAGCATTGAAAGTCAAAAAAAAAAAAAGTTACATTAAAAGGAGACACCAAGTTATTTCAAAAACCTCTGTTTTATTTGTACAGAGTAAAATACATCATATAGAGAACATACTGTTTTCAACCCATAATCTAGAGCCATTAATAAGTGTTTTCTTTTCACCAAATATCCTGGCCAGAAGCACAGACAATGGGAATAGGAAAGCTAATTAGTCTCTCTCTGCCAGAGCTACAAGGTGCACATCAATCTCTGCTTCTGTAAGGATCCTAAAAGAACAAAAAGAAATCTTAAATAGCTTTGATGATTCTTCCCCTTGAACTCCAATATTTCAACCTAACGTAATAAGTTTTTATATAATGCATCTTTCAGCCCTTTAAAGCACTGCTGTCAGGCCACAAGCCAACATTCCAATTCTTCTTGAAAAATAAAGGAAGAATCAAAGGCACTAGAGAGAAAGAGGTAGCAAAAGCAGAAAAAGAACAGGTTGTTCCTCATGAATAATATATTTGCAGGCTGGGACTGGTGAGAAGAACGGGTATGATAATTAGTAAGATCACTCCAACGGGGACACAGATTTTCATAGCCTTCCTTTCTGGTTGTTACCCACCCTTTCCGAAAAGGACGTTAAGGACTGATAGATAAACTTTGACAGAAAGTTAGCATTAGTCCCTGGAGCAGCAATGGTAAAGGAGCAGCTTTACCATACAGTTCTTGCAACTATTTTCAAAAAACCTGTGCTATTCTATCATTCTAAACCTCACACTATCAAATGCAAAGCCACCCATCATCTCCACGTCAACTTCAAAACATTAAGAACCACTCAGAAGTCTGCATCTGTAGGACCCAAAGGTCTGAAGACTCCCTTCAATCCCTACCTACTAAGTAGCTAGACTAAAGCAGCAAAGGACTTTCTTAAAAAAAGTGGAACAACTGAATGGCAAAAGAGAAAAGCAAGGCAGAATTAACTGAACTCCAGGCTGCAGCAGGCAAGACTTACCTAAATTTCAGATAAGACAAATAGTTCGAGGGTCTTTCTGCAATAACCAAAAAGCCCCCAAACTTACGCTCCTGCTATGGTTTCACTCCTACTTCTGAAGCTATGCACTGTGTTTTGAAAAGGCTGTCCAGTACGCTGTATCTGACGTGGCCTAGAGCCACCAGCAGGAAGATTTCCAGGTCTCTCTGGTTAGACTCACTACGTAACCTTGCTGCACACAGTACCCTGAACTCAGAGAGTGATACAAATAAGGGTGTAAATCACAGGTCTCTTGCTTTCATGCTTGGTGAGAACCTGGCAGTTGCTGGAATGTACTTGAAGTAAAATAAATAAATAAATAAGCAAATAAATCACTTCTGAATCACAGCAGTGATTTTAAATCCAGTATCTTTTAATCCTGTCAAATTTTATTTATATCTATTATTTCAAATCATACAAATCTATAACCTAGTAATTATATACTGGAAATGCTAAAAACTATTACATTTACAAGATAAGTAAGAGTCACTTAAAGATCCCATTTAGACAGGAAGAATTAAAAAAAAAAAAAAAGTTAAGGTACTTAAGCAAACAGATCCCTAATACATAACAAACCTTACTGCATTAGTTGTCATGACTATGATTTGGGAGTGGACTCCAGAATACAGGTACAAATTAAAGCTTTTATTCTTTTAAGTATGAAAAGTCATCTAGACTGGCTGTAAATTCAGTTTAATCATAAAAAAAATACTCTTTAAAAAAGACACTTCCCTCTACTGGACCCCCCTTAACCAGACCACACATTTCCAAATTGTATTAATTTTTTTTTAAACCTATTTCTTTTATCCCTACACATTTGAATAGTTAGAAATAAAAGAGGCCCAAGCATTCAATTTCTGATACTTCCCTGCTTTTCTCAATTTACCATTATACAAGGAGTTAAAACTAACTGTACATAACCAGAGAAACATACACCAAGTTTTATCAATGCTGATCACTTACCTGAATTTAGGATTTTCCACTGTAACTACACCAACTTCTATTTCTGAAGGTTTGAAATCAATGGATAGTACAGTAGACAGGCATGTTATTGCTGTCTGAAAGATAACAAAAGCTACCATTAAGCAGAAAGCACTAGACTATTTGTTTTTTTATAGACCTAGCATCAACAATTATTCTTCTTTCCAATTTTAAATTATTTCCTTCCATCTCAAAACTTCAGCTGAAAAGTTTCAAACAGTTTCCTCTTGTTACAGAATACAGTTCCTCTCCAGGTCTCTCCTTACAAAGCTTGATTTACAAAAACCAAAGGACATGTTTTCTTAGCAGGAAAAAAGAAAGGGGGGGGGGGGGAGAAAGCAAAGATTAAAACCCCTGGTCCCAAAGACAGAACATGTTTGCCACAGACAAAACAAGCCAGACATCATCATTACAATCTAGAATCATTTAGAGTACGTCACTTGCAAAGCATCTATTCTGGATTTTCTTTTGATAATTGAAATTACATTAGCCATTTTTAAATGCCACATTTATTTGTGGTTTAACTTGAATTTTTTCCCCACCCTAAAAAACACCATTTGTTTTAAAAGGTGTTCTCCGCAATCTTGCTCATACTTAATTCTGCAACAGAATCATAATAATGCTGAAGATACACTCCTAAAATGATGATTGTGCAAAGAGAGAAGTTTTGTAAATAGCTAAGAGCTAAGTAGCCAGATGCTTGTCAAAACAGTTATTCTGACATGCTGGGACTTAATTCTATCAGTAATAATGTTTTAGGAAGTGCAGAACACTAGACAGACTTTTCTAAGGTTTTTCACTGTGTTGGTAATACACTGATTTTGCAGAAATTCTATGAGACTGAGACTATGAGAATAAACAGATGTCTTATCAGAAGACTCCATGGAAGTCAAGTCGCAAAAAACTGTTTACCCATGGAGCACTACCTCTAAAAAGAGGGAGGGAAAAAAAAAAAAAAAGAGCTTTTGCTTGACAGACTTGCTTCTCTCTGTTGTTATCTACTTTCAAAGGGACAATATCTGATCTACATTCACAGTTTCAGCATTTTTACAAACAATAAAAAGCTATATAAGTGTATCCAGGATTTGACTGTTAGAACTTGGTTTCAGTTAAGTATTTGTTCCATAAACATGGAAGCTTTATGAATTAAAGGCAAGAATATGAAAAGACTATTTTGCCTACTCTAATCGCTCAACTAAGTGATGGGTACAATAATCAAGTAATGATAGAAAAATACATTTAATTTGAGGATTAATTAGCCAGGATAGGAAAGGGTCTCAGAGAACTTTGAATTCATGGTACGTTCCACTTCAACATGATATGAGCGCTTAAATTGCTCAAGGTCTTATTTTTAAAGAAATCACATATTAAGGAAATTGGTATTTATTATCCCTTTAAGACATACAACGTGACTTTCACAGTAACACAGATTTCAGAAGCAATTTAGCTGAAGTTCTTAATCTGCATAGCATTCACATATACCTTAATACAATAGTCCGTTTAATTTTACAGTGCAGTCAATTACTTAGGTTAGTATACCTCACTGCAACTGCTATCTTGTGATGCAAGAAACGTAACGTTATGAATGAAGAACAAGACTGGGCAGGAGAAGTGGATGGGCCATTGAATAGGACTGTTTATACAATCTCTGCTGTGTAAGTGAAAAAGGATAATTATAAAAAAAGTTCATTGACCAAATTTATAAATAGGATACATTTTTATAATAGGCCTTCAACTTCAGTTTTCACAGCAGCTATAACAACTGGTGATATATTTACTAAATTGACATATATGTACTAACTCTGTCTTGTTGGAATGCTTTGTAGCACAAAGATTGTTTTAAGCGCCACTTAAAGTTACACTGGTATCCCCAGAATCAGGCACTCTAGTAACCAACCACCGGCTACAATGGGAGTGCTATGCTCACAAAGTCTACTTTAGCTAATGGAGAAGCAGAAAAAGCAGATTAGATCGCTCCATCTAAAAACTTGCTAGACACCTTGAAAAGATTTTCTAGTTGGAATAGCCGTATTTGGTCTGCCAGCAAGACAGAACTGCAAGAAAACAGGAAACGCCTAGCTGCGCTCCTCTATATCACAACCCGACATATACCATACTCACTAAAAACACTTTGACAAAACTTTATTTCCCTCTGCTGGCCTACCTCTACTGTCTGTTCATATGTCCAATCAAATTTCTTCTTTACTTTCTTTTCAAGAAAACTGGTCGACTCTGTCTGTTTAACTCCTGCGGCTGTGGCCTTGAATCCACAATAGTAGCCTGCCGGATCGCACTTGTACACCTGAGGGCCATGTTCTTCATCAATACCAATCAAAATCATACCTTGAAGAGAAAATTTGTTATTTATTTTTTTTTTAAATAACATTTCATTCACCTTAGGAGTAGAACAGAGATTCCTCCTCTCCTATGAAAGGCACACATGCACAGCAACACATTTTTGGAAAACAGTCTAACACCTAGAGCTGCAACTTCCTCTTTCTCTCTAAGCTGCCATTTCTTACCAGCACCTCATTATCAGGTGTGCAACTCAGTTTTGCGCAAACTAGATTTCTACCATACTCACACAAGGCTATTCAAGGCAGAAAACTTTTTGCCATGCTTAGAGAACCACACAGTCAGGAAATACAAAAGTTTAAGTCTTGGTAATAAGGTTAACTCAGCCACACTTAACATCCTGTGTATTATACGACATTCAAAAAATGTAAACAATAGTTCAATTAAGATATGCCTTTCATCAGAAAGCAGCTTTACAAATATGTTGAAATTAATGAAAATGTTAAGAGATCAATTTTAGATGTCTTGACTGTAATCCTGATAAGCCCTCCATTACACCTGCATTTCAGATTTATATATATATATTTTTTTTTTTGTAAGAAGAGAGGAAAGGGAAATCTCAGAACATAAAACTGAACCTTTTAAGACCATTTGACTGAGTGATTTCAAGTTGAACAGACTTCAAGTAACTCAAACTTGTCACAACACTGAAGTGCATCTATGCTCAACTACACTTCCAGATTTACAGTTGTATAATCTCAGTATGCACCTTAAAAATAACTCAAGAACAATATTTGTTAAAAATCAAAAAACAAAAAAAATCCCCAAAACACAGAGCAAGACCAAGGTCTTAATGCTTTTAGCTTCACCATGTAGTTTTTAAACCACTAGCTGTAGCTAACAGCTTCTGAACAGCTATTGCTAAAAAACAAAAACAAACAAGAAAAACCCCCCACAAAACACACACGCATCGTCTCTTCCAAAAAGAGAAGTATCAATTCATATTGCTGTACTAAAAAAAAAAAA
This sequence comes from Apteryx rowi, assembly GCF_003343035.1. NCBI lineage: Eukaryota > Metazoa > Chordata > Aves > Apterygiformes > Apterygidae > Apteryx > Apteryx rowi. The sequence goes on from NW_020451182.1 coordinate 2,424,721, forward strand.
AAAAAAAAAAAATCACTTTCCAGTATTATCAAGGCATGGGAAATGCCAAGAGAAAAAAGAAACAGTTATTCCTGAAAGTTACAAGCATAAGAAAATTGGCCCATCACAGGAAGTGTGGTGCAACCCTCAGTGTTACTTCTTTATTAAGAAGTGCTTATGCCTACGATTACGAGAAGTGATTCATCAATTCTAAAAATATTCTAAGAAAAAAAAAAACCACACACACAAACCCCAAATACCCCCCACCAAAACAGACAGAACATTTAACAAAAGAGTCACTGAGGAAACATTAGATCTTTTCCCAGTCAGTTTCCAGGCAGCCTAAGTACCGTTATACACTTAGCTGTGAGTAAAATAAGAGAAAGAACAAGTCAGAATGCTCCCCCCACCTCGCCCCCCCGCTAAGGTAACCAGGAATACCTAGAAAACGTCATACGTATCTTCTTCACCTAAACTTAAAATGTATTTGCAATTACAAAGCAAGACTGGCGCATAAATGTTTTTAAGTAAAATATTTTTAAGCATGTCTTGCCTACATCATAGAGATCGAGGTTAAGTCAAAAGCACAAACTAAACTGATTTTTAGACTATACACATTACTTCAGACAAAAAAGAAATCAAAATCCACACAAGCCTAATTTCACCCTCCAAATATCTGTTTTAATAATGTTCTTTACCCTTCACAGACACTGGTACAAGGAGCATCTTTCATTCACAGGCATCAGTGTGCAGTGCAAACAGACAAGCCCCATAAAACTAAGATGAAACAGTATCAAACATTTTAAAGAGGTTAAATGATTTACTTAAATTCAAATCATTAGTCAATGGTTGAATCAGGGCTTCAATTCAAGACTTCCAACACTACGCTCTTTCAGCTGTCAGTCCCTCTTACTCCTTCCGTTACAACCACATTATTTTGCACAACTTGAAAAATGGGTGAGAATGTCCCATATTTGAAGTTGCAAGTTTAGACAAGAAACAGAGAAGATTAATTTCATACACTATACTTACAGCAACCAAGAGGCCTCATTTCAGCATTTTGCGTATAGACCTGAGAAATATCTGCAATCCTTTTACACAGCATATCCACAGGGATGTCATAGCCATACTTGTACTTCCAGTTAGCAGCCTCATAGCGGGCTCTCTGCACCTGGGATCGGCTGTCAGCTAGAAAAAAAAAAGAGAGCATTAACTTCACTGAACACCTACCACATTGCATTCTCAGAGCTTGGAGTAAAATTCCAGACTCAAAATTATCTTCAAATAAACACATCAGAACTAGACAAATTCTCTAAATACAGTCTGAGTGTAAAAAATCTCCTAGAGCACATCCTTGGTTATATGTGACACAAAGTTGGCAAGTTCTATTTAAAAAAAAAAAAAATACCACCACCACCACACACTTGGGACACTTAAAAAGACTGTGAATTAAATACCTGTCATTCCTGTCATCACACAGCCAATATTTTCAGTAATTCTGAATAAATGAGTCACGGTGTTGGAATCCAGTAACTTGTCCTAAAGAGGAAATAGAAACACTCTAACAGAAAACACTAGTTATTAATAAAAATAATAATAAAAAAGAGACTCTGGATGCTCTGATATCTACAGAAGAGCCCAAAAGAACCAACTTACAGCTAAAAAATGTCTTTCCTGTTCTCTACTATTTACTGCTATGGACATACAGAGGAAGAAACAGGAGAATGAAGAAGATAAAACTCAACATTTGGAAGAGTCTGACAGCTAAGGTATGGTCAATAAAACTGAAGACCTTTTCCTCAGAGGAAACTTTGAGGAGAGACATACAAAAACTTGAGCTCTTATTGCATGCCACCTTTCAAACACAAGAGCTTCAACCTTTGTCAGCAATAAACCACTACTGTGCTGACACATTCATGAAAATCTGTTCTTTGTGCAACTGGCATAATGCTTTGCCAGCAGGAATTATTCAAGAAGAGAAATCAAAAACTGATTTTGGACAACCCGGCCTTTATAAACTACCCATGCCAAAGCAAACCTGGCTCTAACCCATATTTTAGCTTTATCCCTTCATCAGCTATAGAGGAAGCCAGTCCAATGTTACTTGGGTAATGAAAGGTACAACTGAGCACTAAAGGGAGCTAAAATCATAATAAGCACAACAATCAATAATAAGGCATTCAAATAGATATGTATCTCAACATTAATAAACATAGTTTCAATGTTGCAGAGTCTCACCTCCATCTTTTCTCTCCCTTTCCTCCAGCACCCCTCAAAAACAGACTACTTACAGGTACTTTCTTCTGTGTTACAATTACTGCAGAATCTTTCCCACGAACAGCTACTGATGTAAGTCCACCCTGGTTGATAGCCTTAAAAGCATATTCTAGAAAAATATATACAAGTTAACAGAAATAGTGTTAGAGATATTGGTACAAGTACCTCAGACACCCACTCAACACAGAAATCCCACTACGTACTGAACCTTCAATCTCCTTTTTAATACAAAGGCATTTGTGTAGTACTTTGTGTCTTTAAGGTCTTTAGTACAATGCACAACAGAGGCTTCAGATATGAATTAAGCAGTTCTCTCTTCACAAAACCATTGTCACTGCTTCCTTCACACATTTCTAATAAATTTGCCTCTTTGCTCAATTAGAATGCTCAACAGCAACAGATTTTGTTTTAAATCAGAAGGAATGCAGGAGTTTAATATTTCAAGTATTAATACCACTAGAAGAATGTAATTTTCTTTTGTAGATTTAACTGACACAGATAAAAACTGAACTCTGTATTCTAGCTTGTAATAAGACTGGAATTAAATACGTTTGCTTGCTTTAGCATGTAAGAAAACTGAAATAATGGGCCTGGCACAGAAGCTGGGTTTCAACCTTTTATAATCACATGTTCTGACCTGACGTTCTAATACTGTATTGATGTTTTTATTCACTTTTTAAATGAAATCTACACACATGCCTTCTAAACAGCATTATTCAGATAAATGTAACTGATCAAGTTTCATTTGAGGTGACTTACACAATAAGCTTCCCTTGATTAATGCTTCCAAAAGCTTTGTTCTCAAGTCCTTTAAAAATCTGTATCTGGCAATATGGGGCAAACACTCAGAGCTTCCTAATATCTTTTAAGCACTAGTTAAATGTAGATGAAGTTTTTGTTAGCTATGTGAATGAGATGAGAATTTAGAACATGTCTAACCAACATCAGAGCAAACTCCTAAAACAGTCATCTAAAATAGAATAAAGGGAGCAAGAAACTCAGCAGTTTTAAAAGCTGAATTCAAATCTATGGAGGAGACTGTACAACAGGAGAGGGATAATCTGGAAGTTAAAAAAAAAAACAACAAAAAAAACTCACACAGAGCTTGCAATACCAGGATCTTAATGTTTAATCTGTTAAGCCAGTGCCGTGAAAGGGTTGATTACTATTTATTCATGGCACTATTTATTGCTTCAGGGCATCTGTGGTCATGTGACATAAAGAGTTTTCTCCCTTTCTCCCCACTAGATGCACAACTTCACTCCTGAGTCACCCCTTCCACTTGCCTTCCCTAGAAGCATCAGCGCTTGCCCGCAGCAAAGCCAAGAACCCAGGGAGAGATGAGCTAATGCTGTCCGCAAACTGGTTGGGTTTCAAGCCCCAGGCCAAGGCTCAGCAACATGGGGGAGTGAGCAGGAATAGATCCCCTCAAAAAAATGGTTTTGCTCACAAATACCAAGGACCAGGCTTAATGAACCACATAGTCCCTTCTCACCCTGTTCCTATTATCACCTACGATAAAGATTCTAATCAGTTTTCAAAGAGATGAGCCAAAAAACTGCTAGAGGAATTTAAGTCTGTTTTCTGTTACGTAAATGTTTCAGTAATACTGTAAACATTCTTTCCAGTTACAACAGTCCCTTGCAGCTCCCTAAATACTTCACAACAAATGGAAATTTGTACATAACCATTTTCTTCACCTCCCCAAAATTCAACTTAGAAGAAACAAACTTTGAAGACTGGAATGAATAGATTGCAAGACAACAATGATGCTATTAAGGATATTAACCATAGCAATGGGAACTGCGTGTGCAAAAAACATTACTTTTCTAATTTGAAAGCATTTCAAAAGGTACATGAGCTTCTTGTGCTTTGGAAACAGTAGACAGGTCTAAGCCAAAGTGTCTTCAATCTAACGTAGCTACACTGAAAACCTCTGTTCAGCTCCTGCTGAGTTCTGGAGAAACTTCAACTTTTAAGATAACGTTAAAGCTCCACATCTATCCATGCCCATCCTTGACAGCATCTACTTAATCAGTGCTCAGCACATGGCCAAGGATGTACAGAACCCCCTCGCCCCCCAACGACCACAACAACAAGGATCAGATATTTGACTGTAAGTGAACATGAGCTCTCTGCCCTCGCTGTGGCCAGACGCGAGCCACCAGACACATTAGTGTGGCACCGTGCCTGAGTTATCAGCATGGCTGCAGATGGACAGAGCTCACATTTGCTTGCAGTTAAGTATGCACATCTAAGTGATATTCTCCCTACCTTCCCATAGGGGACAGGTACTCAAAATACCTGTAACACAGCTTGAGGCTGTGTGCAGATGCTCTCAAACACACACGCAGATACTTGCTTCTGAGACATGGGTAAAAGATATGGAGGGTTCCCATACCTTAGCTTAATGGTTGAATACCAGTTGATGCGTACACCCAGCAGGTAGAAAACCACGGCTCACTTCCCTCTTTACTACAGGATGCAGAAACCATGCCCAACTGTACTGCAATAGACACCTAGCCAGAAAGGCTAAGCAGACCAACTAGCATGTTCTAATGGCAAGGGAAGGCTGTACACCATTACTCTTCCATGACAAAGCCACTGTTCTCCTGCATGAGAAAGTGCTGGCTCTGCTATCTACATGCATAAGATTTATCTAATAAGTTCAATACAACCCTTATACACAGTAAAGGTGCTAAGAAAGTATCTGTGTGTAGGTAGCTAGTACGGGAACTTTCTACCTGTGTACAATTACCTATACACAGGTGCTTTTTCACCAGGTCTTTGAAGAAGGGACTATCCCAGGACTGGACTGTCTGCTTATGAAGTCTACTCCACCTACTTTTTTCTGGTAACAGCTTAAGGGCAGATACAAAAGCAACTGTTGGCTACCACTGACAGTTTATGAAGTCTGGTCCCAGCAACCACCTCTCCCAGAGAACAGATGGATGTAGAGGCATGTTGTGCAATGTACAGGCACTTAGGCCACCGCAATTGGGGAAGAGCCACTGAGCTCCAGGGAAAAACACCATCAGGATGATTCTGTCAGTTCATCTGGCCCTGTGGTGTGGATCCTTCAGGAGCACCCTGGATGAACTGTCTTGCCAGCCTGCAGGTTAAACAGGCTGTTAAGAATATTCTATGGAAGAGCACTATAGGCTCTACAGAATCCGGTACACAGTGAAAACAATAAAAGATTCAGTGACCTACAGAGGAACATTAAACTTGGCTGCAGCTTAACTGCAGAGGGCTCACAGAAGCCTGGAAAGGATAGGACACTGAATGGCAGCTTACATAGGCTACGCTGTACTGAAAACATAGTATTCAGGCATACCACGACAGGGCACACATAACCTTCACTGGCTTTGTTCTGGCCAGTACTAACTGGGATAGTTCAAGTCTTATTTTAAACAGGTTTTTCACAGGGAATTACAGTGCTTACTATTATACAGCATAACTACTTTGATCAAACAGCTTTTATAGTTCTCAGATTCCCCAAAACACTGCACATAAGTTTATCAAGATAAGCTGAAAGAAGCACCTCAGGGAGAACAAACACCTTTTGGACAGCTGTCAGTCCAGCCCTCAAGCACCGGGCATCCAACACAGAGAAGTCACAGGAGGTCCCTCCCCGCGACAGGGGACATACCAGGCAGCCTACCCTGGCTCTAGGTTTTTCTTACTGCAAGCGAGGGCCCCTTTCCCAGCCCACCGCCGCAGGAGGGCCGAGGCTGCGGCTGCTCCTGGCTCCCGCCAGGCTTGCCCCGCACCCGCAGGACCGGCAGGGGCGAGGAGCGAAAGCCCTTTTCCGCGGCTGCCGGGCCGCCGAGTCGGCCGCAGCGCCGCTCCCGGGAAGGGGGGCCCGGCCGCGGCCCCGCGCCCGC